>NC_081407.1:478061698-478389555 GCF_030272615.1 Cryptomeria japonica | reverse complement strand
ATTTGTGGTACCATGGTGGCTACTGTTTCCACCTTAGCTTTAAGCTGGGCTATTTTCTCATCCTTTTTCTCAATAACTTTCTTCTGGTAATAAATTATCATTTGCATCTTTACCTTTTCAAGTTCCCAATCCTCATAAAGAGCAAGTCCTACTACATGACTAGTAAGGGAAGTAGGTGGCCTATGAACAAGTGCTTTAGGTTTCTTACTTTCTACTTGGCCCCTTGATTCAATGAACTTCTCTATAGCATATACTAAGCTATCCAGTCTTTCAAAACCTACTTCCTTCTGAGGCTGCTCAATATCCTAGATATCCCCTTCTTCCTGAAACTGTAATTCCTGTTCTTCCTCAATATTTTGTGGTTCTTCTTCTTCTTCTTCATGGTCTCTCTAAGGTTCATTTGGAGGAGAAGGAGGGATATCATCATGGAGTGGACTACATTGTTGTTGTTCTGGGGAGTCAATCAGGATTGTAATATGTGGCTCTATGGGTTGGTCTTGGCTTTTAAACTTTTCACGAAGCCTACCACTACTTCGTCGAGTTTTTCCTCTTTCGGATGCAGGAACACTTCTTGTAGCCAATTCTTCAACTATTTCGACAGTTACTGTAGGAACTGGTTTTACAAATTTTCTCTTCTTGGCCGCAGGAAAGGGTACATTCTCATTTTTACTTTTCTTGTCCTTATGCTCTATATCAACTTGTTTTTCTTTGCCCTTTTCCTTTCATGTGGCGGCCCTAGTTTTTCTTGAACCTTCAAGAGGAACCCCTACTTTAGCTTCTTTTTGTAAGGGTTCCTTTGTTGTAGGAAGATTTTGTTATAAGGATTTCAACAAGGATGAGGGTTCAAGAGGGGAACTAGGTTCTACAAGGTTTTCTTGTTCCTGAGATGGAAGTGGTTCCTCTATAACTATGTGCTTTGCCCTAAACATTCTGGTTTCAACAAATTCATTCTAGAGCATTGGAGAAACATCTCTCGAGAATTTTTCAACTAAAAGCTTAATTAGACAATGGTGAGAAATAGAGTGAGGCCTACCTTTCTGGGTCTCTGTTGCACTTATAGAAAGAAGGTTGTACAATAAGCTTGGAACATTCATCCTTCTTCTGTGGCGTAGATGACTTAGGAGCTTGAAGTGATGTGAATGCAAACATGAAAACCTTTCTTTGCAGGTTAAATATTTTAAAACATACAATGCCACTGCTCTCCATTCAGGCGGAAGGGATTCTCGCCTAGCTCCTTACCTATCTACTATTAATGGGGGGTCTCCTGGACATGTAAATTCTGCCCTTGCACTGCATGCATCCTTGGACTCTGAGTAATTCTTCCCATCTATTGGTAGCCCAAATAACTCTTCTATCCTTTCCTCTATAGCCACTACTCTTAAACCTTTTACCTGAGCTTTTCCATTTGATAGTGTGTGGGTAAATTCCCTCACAATTTATTTATTAAACTTCATCAACTTTAAGAGATTATCCAGCCATCCACTGTTCCTAAATACTGGTTCCTGAAGGAGAAATTTATGGACTGTCAGCTCATGTTGAATAGGTGGACCACCCATTATAGCAATAACACTTTCAACTTCAAAATGGCGTAAATCTGCTCAGTTTCTGCACTATGTTCTACACTATAGCATACTCAATGTTTTTACTTGGTTGGAACCTAGCTGTAGCCTAGAAATAAATCTAAGCAAACAAACAAGCAGAATGCAAGATATCACCTCAAAACGAGAATTTTGAAAAAATTAAAATGCAATCCAAGACAATCCGAGAGGACATCAAAATTATCTGCTATAGTAATTATTAGTGTACTTCCCCCCAACCTAAGGTCTAAAGGTGTCCACACATGCGGAGGAGGACGAAGAAAGGACAGTATGCAAAATATCATAATTAGAGTTAATATGATTTAATTATATACATGCAACAAGAATAAATACACACGAGCGTACCTGACATCACGCGAGAATGACTGCAGCTTGAAGATATTTGAGCCGTCATGCATGGAAAACGATAAAATGGATGGAGTGAAAGGAAAGAAATGAGTGAATATGGAAGGGAATATTTATTATGCAGAAAAGTACTCCCGCCAGATGGGGAAGTATTTATTATGATCATGCAACAATGTCTATAGTGGTTATCACTTTTATCTGAAAATCTACACATTTGCATTGTCGGGTAGCGCTTTTGTCTTCTAGGTTAGCGCTTTTGTCCTCTAGATTAGCGCATTTATTAAAGAAATCACACTTTTGTATCTGCAGAGCAATGCTTTTGTAGTCTAGGTGAGCGCTTTTGCTCTAAAGATTAGCGCATTTGAGGAGAAGGATATCGCATATGTTAGAATAATGCTTTTGTTTCCAACTAACAAAATTTTCTTGCAGGTCCGAATGTCCAAGAAATTAGATTTTTCAAACTACTAACATGCATGTGCAGGATGGTGTTTAAGGCAAATTTTATGCATTTCCTCATCTAGTTAATTA
Source organism: Cryptomeria japonica (assembly GCF_030272615.1). Classification (NCBI taxonomy): domain Eukaryota; kingdom Viridiplantae; phylum Streptophyta; class Pinopsida; order Cupressales; family Cupressaceae; genus Cryptomeria; species Cryptomeria japonica. The sequence goes on along the minus strand of NC_081407.1, from coordinate 478,387,084 downwards.
AAGGCCTTATTTTGAGAAGTAATATATCATGTCTTGTTCATTTAGTCTAACTAAGAGGATTGACAACATGCAACTTGCATTTTTAGTAACTTCTCTAAAATAGTTGCACATAGACTTTTAAAAAGGCTAAAATAAACACCATGCTTGTTGGAGCGACATCTCCAAATAGGACTTATCCAACAATTGCTTTAAAAAGGTTAAAAAGAACACTTATATTCCATGTCTCGAAAGTGGTAGGTATATGCTCTCCTCTTAATTGGGTGACCAAAAAGCCAAACCCACTCTTTTATGCTTTCTTTACTTTCAAGGAAATTAAATCCTTTAGAGGCCCTGCCTTCCCGAGCTGCCTTGAGGTGGCCAGTGAGAGGGGAACGACCTAAAGTGGAAACAGGCTAATACCGATTCCTTCCAATCCACTATAAATAAATCGTGTTTGTGACGAAAGTCCCAAACAACATGTGCTGATAAGTTAATACCGACACTATGTTTCCCCATAAACCCTATGGAGCATAACCTCTATAGGTTGGGAACCTTTTGTATTTATAAAGCTGAAAGTGCTGCATGTATGGCCACATGACCAGAAGCCTTTACTAAAAACCACTTGTACTAGTTTCCAAAATCCTTCTAGTTGTTGGCACAGGAGGTCGGACCTCTGAAGCGGCTCACACACATACGGTTCCTAGTAGAGATATAAAGTTTGCCATGGGGAGTTTTCATGGAAACTGGTGCTTGGCTTCCCTGAAGAAATGAGTGCCGAGGGTGGAGCCAGTGGGGTCAAGCATTTAAATATCCGCTTTGAATAGCATAGCCTCGGGGGAAACCCCATGTGAGATTCAACAACTATTGTCTCAACCTGCCATAAGATTTGTACTTGCTTGTGCATTTTGTTTATTAGACATTATGTCTTCTATGTTTGTTACATGTTCCAAATGGTCAAAAATTGAAGAAAATTATCATCTACGAGTAAGAAAAACTCCAACAAATTGCTGAAAAAGTTTGATCAAAAGGGTAATATGAAAGCTTTCCAACACTTGAAACACCAGATTAAAACCAAAGTGTCAAAACATCAGTATCAAAATAATTCTTGAAGTAGGTTTGTCTCTAAACCATCCCATATTGTCAAACTAGCTCAAACAACTAGGTCACTAATCCCATAGGTTATTCCCAAGAAGTTCTATAAACATCAACATTCAACAAGCTATTGATTAAAAAATCTTAAGTGCAAAAAAATCAACATCATTGTCAAGTCTCTCATCAGGATAATCAAATCCTCTATCACGAAGCTTGATCAATCTATACTAGGTTCATAATCTTGGATATATCTTTCCTATTTTGAACGTAGGTTATATCAAAATCAGAATACCAAGATTGAAATCAAACAAACTTGTAAATTGTCAAATTCTTATATGACTTTTAAGTATCACCTTAAGAAAGTAAAACCTAGTTATAAAGCTACTCAGAAAAGAATAAGATTCTTGTATATCAATCGCAAGATCTTATTAAAACATAGGACATTTCTACACCGTTTTCATCACTACTTACGTGGCTGCAGTACAGAGTTTGACGGTGAAATTTTGCAAAGACGTGCTTTTCAACAAAGAGACGCTTTATCACAACGAACAAACAATAGCGGTAAAATAAACAAAGCATAATCTTCCTAAAGCAATAATCACCTATTGACTTTGTCCTTTGAAAATTTCAACAACTTCGAAATAATCACATGCTAGTTTGGACTAGAGCTCAATACGAACAACTTAGAAAACAACAACAAATGGAGGAAGAAAATAATCCTGTATTTAAAATTTTTGGGTTTACAACTATTGATGAAGAAGTAGTCAATAGCACCATTAGAGACCTCGAGCAAGATTTCAAATTTGATAGGCTAATGGAAAAATTGTTGACAAAGCAAAAAGAGAAATATCTTTTGATGTAAGCGAAATCTGGAGCTAAACTACCACAAGACTTTAACATAGAAAGCTTGAAACAAGACGTGGAGGCAAGTAACACCCAAAAAATAGATGATCCAAATAATGAAGATGTGAACAAAGAAAGTCATGAAGAAACAAGGAAAGAAAGGGATGACACAATAAAAGAGCGTAGTGATAAAAGAACTCATGAAGAAACAAGAAGAAACTATGTGGATAACCCATTATCAAACCTTACTCAACAAATGCAAACACTACAACAATAGATACATGACATGCAAAATGGAACAAGCTCCAAGAAGTATTCATTAAAAAGATATATGCCCATATCCTTTTGATAAAAAATTGACCATGATACCATTTCCGCAACATTGCGAGATTCCTAAATATGACAAATACGATGGAAAATCCGATCCTCAGGATCACATTAGGGAGTTTTGTAGTACGAGCATGGAATTTGCTCATGATGAAACTTACCTTATGCATCTTTTTCCTAGGAGTTTAAATGGACAATCAATGGAGTGGTTTTCAAGATTACCATCCAGAATCAAATCTTTTGAAGAACTTGTGAATAGATTTATTTCACAATACTCCTACAATATAAGGAATGAGATAACGATGCTGGATCTCTGCAATGTTAAACAAAAGAATGGTGAATCTTTTATGATCTTCTTACAATGATGGAAACACATGTTTAATAGGTATGCCCGAGATATACCTGATCAAGAAAAGATGGACATATTCATTGATAATCTTATCAGTGAAATGAGTTATCGACTAAGAATGCAATGTCCTCCCTCTTTTGCCAAAATGATCAAGAATGGTCTGAAAATAGAAAACACAATGGTAAAGAAAGGAGAGCTAAAAATTTACAATAATTCATACAACAACAACAAAAACAACAACAACAACAACAACAACAACAACAACAACAACAACAACAACAACAACAACAACAACAACAACAACAACAACAACAATGACAAACCCAAGTTCTGGTCAAAGAATAGGAATGCTAGCAATGAAGGAAATGATGATAATAGTACTACAAAACAACAACAACCAATTTTTAATCTATCAAGTCAAATCCCAAGCAATAACAATCCAGAAAACAATAAAGCCAAGTCCTTTTTCTCAAATCCTCGGAGGAAATTAATAAACATTGGAGAACCTTTGGAATCAACTCCAAAAACTCTGCTTGCCAACAAATTGATTGTTTTACAAGAAGCAAGAAGTTATGAACCACCAAGCAAGACAAATTGGTGAAATGACAATCATTTTTGCAATTACCATCAGAATAAAGGACACCTAAAAAATGATTGTCAGAGATTGAAACACCTTATCCAAGATCTAATCGATAATGGAACCATTACAATGGATAGCCATAAGACAAATGAATCACACCTAGCTTTCAAAACTCCACTTCTGAATTATGGCAAAGGTGAACCATCCCAATTAAAAGATGACAAAGGAAAAGCCAAAGTGAATTACACTTATACATATGATGATGTGGTAAATTTAATCATTGTTAAAGATAATCCATTTTTAGAGCCAATCAATGTTATTACGAGAAGCAAAGCAAAGGTTACCTTTCCAGGTATAGAAAAAAACCCAACATCCACTTCACAACAATACAATTTAGTAGAGCAATTACAAAGAATACCCACTCAAATATCAATTCTGGAACTTCTCAAGGTTTTAGCTATGCATAAGGAAATTTTGGAGAGAGCTTTAGTGGAAACAACAGTATGAAAAGATTTTGATGTAGATCAGTTCCAAAACATGGTAGGGCACCTTATAGCTCCTCATTGCTTATCATTTATTGAAAATGATGACACATCCTTACAACATCCTCACAATGCTCCCTTACATGTTGAAGTCTCCATTAATAAAACTCATGTTAAATGTGTACTCATAGATGGAGGAGTTGGCTTAAACATTTGTGCATTAAGTTTGATAAAAGGTTTGGGATATTCAAAAAATGCAGTAGACCCAAAAAACAAAATAACCATCAAGGCTTATGATGAAGCAAAACGTTCTTCTAAAGGAACTGTTGTGCTACCAATAAAAATAGGACTAGTGGAAAGGGATACATTATGTCAGGTTTTAGATTTGAACCTCTCTTACAACATTCTTCTAGGACAACCATGGATTCACAAGATGCAAGCAGTTCCTTCTACATATCATCAATGTGCGAAATTTCCTCATGAAGGACAAGATATCACTATAATTGCAGATTCTAGTCAATATTGCAATAATTTGAAGCCAACACAAGATACAAGAGTTCCACATAATAGAGAATCAGTATATCCTACCAAAGAAATTCAAGCAAAGTTATGGGAAAATTTTGAGGAAAAGCTCAAATTAAATGATAAAGGAATGGGAAAATATTCTTTGCGTAATTTTCCACTTTTCCCTAAGTCATATGGAAAGCGTACAGATATTCAATCAAAGACACCAGAAAGATCAAAACATATGTTTAAATGGACATTTGTTAGTGCTGGAACTTTTAAAGAAGAAAATGAAGACAAAGACATTCTTGGTTGGTTGTACAAGGATGATGATAAAACTATAGCAATAGTAGTAGAATTCAATATTACCATAAAACAATATGACAAAGGTTATGAAATCATGCAAAAAATGAGATATGAGGGAAAAGGACCAATTGGTAAGCGACATAAAGGTATTTCAGAACCTATTTGTCCACACTCACAATCCAAAGAAGATAAATCCGAGCTCGGCTATCTAAAATCCAATCAAAGGCAACATAATCATCAACAACAAAAGTGGAGAAAGAAATCAGTTTCTAAAGAAGAAAATTGGCAAGAAAAGATACATCAAGCGGCCGAAATAGTAACCAATAAACAAAAGAAGCAAGAAGAACATGAAAAGAAAGAAGAGGAGATTACCATCAAAGGTAAAGGAAAATCTTGTCAACAAGTTCTGAAAATACAAAAAAATGCAAAATCTGAACAAGATATTCCAGAAGCAGTAAAAATAGAGATGGCAGAAATCAAAGAACCTTTTGCACAATGAAACATTCCAGTATGGTATAGTGGAGTAATCCTAGATCAGGATTTAGAGACAGATTCAAATGAGTATGAATGGGGTCAAGATGTCTTATCTACTACATCAAGTAAAGAACACAATGAAGACCAACGGAAGCAGTAAACATTGGTACATCAAAGGATCCTAAAATACTTCATTATGCTGCCTCATTATTAGAAAAAGAGAGGAACGGATACATGGAATTCTTTAAGCAAAGACAAATAAATTTTGCTTGGTCCTATGTAGATATGCCAGGACTTAATCTAGATCTTATCATGCATCATCTTAATGTGGATTTAAAAGCAAAACCAGTTAAGCAGAAGCTAAGAAAGATGCATCCGCACATTGCTCTTCTTGTAAAAACCAAGATGAAGAAACTATTAGAAGTGGGTTTTATAAGGCCTGTTGCTTATCCATAATGGGTTTCAAGTATTGCACCACTATCAAAACTAGATAAAAGCATAAGGGTCTGTACATATTTCAGAGATATGAATAAAGCATGCCCAAAAGATGATTTCCCGCTATCAAACATTGATATCATAGTGGACTTGTCAGTAGGGCATGAGATGTTTTCATTAATGGATGGCTTCTCAGGATATAATCAAATAAGAATCACACTTGAAGATCAAGAAAAGTTAGCTTTCACCTGTGCATGGGGAACATATTGCTGGAATGTTATGCCATTTGGGCTTAAGAATGCAGGAGCGACTTATCAAAGGGCTATGACAACAATTTTCCATGATATGATGCATACATTTATGGAAGATTATGTCGATAACATACTTGCAAAATCTCATACAAGACAAGAACATTTGAACATTTTAAGCAAGGTTTTTGATAGGCTGGAAAGATATCAATTGAGATTAAATCCAAAGAAATGTGCATTTGGGGTAACCTCTGGAAAGCTCCTTGGTTACATTATATCAGCTTGTGGAATTGAATTAGATCCTGAAAAAGTCAAAGCTATCATGGAGATGGAGTCACCTAGGAACATAAGTCAATTCCAATCTTTACAAGGAAGATTACAATAAATCAGGAGATTTTTTTCTCATTTAGCAGATAGATGTCTTTCATTCACCCATCTTCTACATAAAAATATTCCATTCAAATGGGATCTAAAATGTGAAGAATCTTTTTTGCAAATAAAAGAATATCTTATGAGTCCTCTAGTACTGGTATCACCAACCAAAGGGAAACCATTGTTGCTCTATATCTCAGCAACAAATGTATCATTAAGAGCCCTCCTAGCTCAACATGATGATGCAAGAAAAGAAAAAGCAGTTTATTATATCAGTAGAATGCTTGTTGGCTATGAATTAAATTATTCCTCAATAGAAAAGACATGTCTAGTAGTTGTATTTGCAACTCAGAAGCTGCGACATTATATGTTGATTCATTCTGTGAAATTAATAGCAAAGATATATCCTCTCAAATATTTGTTGAGCAAGTCAACATTGATGGGGAGACTAGCCAAATGGGTTATGATACTGAGTGAATTTGATATAGAGTATGTGTTGGCAATATTGCATTATAACAGACAATGAAAGATTGTTGGCATTTCATAAGGATATTGAGAAGGTTGTTGATGATTATGGATATAACTGATTAAAGATGTTTTACTATCTCGATATTATTATTTTGTCATTGATGTCAAGAAATTGATTTTCTAATTCAGTATGATGTTGCCATATCTTGAGAAGTATGATATGAAGATTACAAAGATGTCGGTAAAAGACACAGGAAAGAATATAATGAATAAGGGGATGAATAAGGTATTCAATGGGCAACTACTACCGAGTCAGAAAATGATGAGATCATGATGTTTAGATTGTTTTAACATCATACATATGTTGTAAATTGTAAAGGTTAATACTATACTGTGTTATCAAGCAAAGAACCTAGTCGGTAAACCCTAAGGAACCTAGTCGGTAAACCCTAAGGTTATAGCTATCGGTTAAAGAAGGCAGAATGTCTACCGAGTGAAGTTTAGTATTCACCAAGTTGTTACCAAGTTGTAACCGAGCTATAACAAAATGCATTAAATGTTTACATGCGGTATTTAATGAAGGAAGCCGATGAGCTGGAGCGGATTAAATGATTGGTAAGTCATGGAAGAAGTTTGTTAATGAATCTAAGGCAATGAAAAGTTGGCATGAAGATCTACAACTCAGATTGAACCGCAATACCCTGGCACAAGTTCCAAGACTACTATGCAAGTTCCAAGGTGGGGTAAAATGTTTTCAGATCGAAAGATGCATTGAACCTGGACAAGATTGAAGATCTGATGGCTATGATTGATCATGGGAAATGTGATCAAGGAGATTAAGCGGTTATCTAATTGTTTATAAATAGGAAACTATTGATAAACAATGTATGCGGGCAAGTGTATGCACAGGGATGCTACATAGTGATTGCCGAGCATAGAAGCTTGAAGACCTATTTGAATAACAGAGTATAGAAGCCCAATAAATAGACAAGATTAGTTCTATGTCTAGATTGTATTGAACAAATAGGAATCTGCTTTAGCATTTTAGATGTGAAGTTGCAGATAGATTTTTATTACTGTTATTTTGTGAAAGTGACAGAAAATCTCTTAACCAAGTGGACTTAACAGTCTTATATGTAAACCCTCTAGCAAGGTGAAATTTTGATTGAGTGTTTGAAATCCTTTAACAAGGTCACTTCTAACAAAGTGAAGATCCTAATAGATCTGAGGGAAATCCCTTAACCGGGTCACATCTAGCAATGTGTTTGTAATCTTTAATAGGATTTGCTTTTAACCGAGCATACTCTAGAAGAGTATATTTCTTAGTGGGTCCGAAATCCCATAGTGGTTTTTCCCTATTTGGGTTTCCACGTTAAATCTAGTGTTATGAGGTTTATATTGTTCATATGCTTTTGAGTTTGCATGTTTAACAGTTTTGGTTATATTACTGAAATATATGTTACCGAGGTTGAATCTAATGTTTTTATGGATGATTAAGTTTGTATGATTCACCCCCCCCTCTCATCTTGTTGGCTATTGGATCTGTACTTATATTAAGTATCAGAACTATCAGTATGTTGACCGAAAAGCTATCAAGGGACAAGTTATCACTGATCAATTGGTTGATGCACCTTTATAAAATGACATGCCTTTACACATCGAATTTCTTGATGTAGATATCTTGACAGTAAGTACAAACTTTTGGGAATTGTACTTTGATGGTTGTTATACACAATATGGATTAGGCGCAGGAATCTTTTTCATCACACCTCAAGGACACACAATTCCCAAATCATATAGACTGCGGTTTCCATGCACTAATAATACTGCAGAGTATGAAGCATTGACTATTGGGCTTAAAATGGCCATTGAATGGAATGTCAAAGAACTACATGTCTATGGTGATTCACAACTTATCATCGACTAAATAAATGATGAATATCAAACAAAGGATGATAAGCTTATGCCATACACACAACTAGTGGAGGAGTTTAAAGAACACTAAAGAAATATCATTTACACAGATTCCAAGAAATGAGAATAAAGCAGTAGATGCAATGGCTACAATAGCATCTCTCTTGCAAAATAAGGAGAATCAATAATGTTACTGTTAGGCCCAATATAGAAAGCTAATGTATTGAGAGGGGAGGGGTGAATCAGTACTCCAAAACTTTTCCTTGATAATAACCTTACTGTTATGCATAAACAGAATAGTGCAGTAACATAAAATAAAACTATAATCAACAGATAACAGTCATACATGATTCACACCATAACACATATATTTTGGTCACGTAGAAACTCTTGGTTAGAGAGCAAAATTGCGGTGGGGATGGCACCCACAACTTCACTACTGCAATAATAAAGAATGCTCAGTTAGAGCTACATTTAGCTATTTCTAATAGCTTACCCTATTAGGAGTATTAAGATCAGTTAGATCTACCTTATTAAAGGATTTTTACAACACAATATAAGTGTAGCACCTGGTTAAAGGATTTACAATTTATAGACTTGGTTAGAGTCTTTTACACTGTTAAAGGTTTCTCTTACAACTTCAAAATATTATAATATAATCATTACAAATATCTGCAACTTTACATCTGAAATGCTAAAGCAGATTCTATGTGCTCTGAATAAGATTACCTAGCTTGTAGCATACCTCGGTAACCCATAATGAAACTCGGTAAACCCTTCTGTTTACTCTGTTCTTCAACTGTTCACTGATAACCTTCTCGGTGACCTCTCTGTGTCTCTATAACAGTCTTCCTTCATGCATACACACTGCTATCTCATTGCATCTCATATCACATCATATCATCTCTTTTTTCTAACCCTAGAATCATGCTGTATATAAAGATCTCTTACAACAGTGATCTGATTCATTACTTCGATCTTAAAAAAAGATTCTTTGAATGAATAACTAAACAAAATATCTCATAGGTTAGATTGGCCTTGTAATCATACACAATCTCATAGTACAATTTCCAATGCAAAAACGGTTAGATGTGCCTCAATCTTGTAACACGTTTTCATGTGCATGTCCAGGTTCAATGTATCTGGTAAAATGTTTCACTCAGTGAATGTCAACTAGGTGAGTTAAATTTATCACTCGGTAGCCATGAAACTTTACTCTGTAAACAGCTCGGTGAATACTGTGTTCTGTGACTGCTTTCTTCAGTAACCGACTAGATTGTTCATACCGACTTCTCTGTGTGTACCGATTGCATGATTCGGTAATACTAATCGACTAGAATATAGTATGACTTTGGATATGAAACTAATGGCAATTTTATAAGTAGTAACAATATCCCCTTTTGACATTAGTTGAGATGTTTGACAAAAACTAATTACAAAGTTATAACTAAAAAAAACTTTATACTTGACAAAATGACTATACTTGACAATATGTACAATAGTCAATAGTATATGCAGATATACTCCCCTTATCATTATCCTGTACATAACTCTGAATGTTGCATGTTCGGTTCTGTTCTGTACTTGTGTGCTCTGAATGCTATGTATATACTGCTTGGTATACTCCCCTTGTATACAATACTCAAAATTGTGTTATCAAAACTGTACTACTCTCCAAGTGTAGAATTACTCCCCCTTTGCTGGGCTTTCCTCTATGTAGTAACATAATATTACTCCCCCTTTTTGACAAATATTAAAAACTTAATTTGCATCCGAAGGTGATAACTGATCAAAAATAGTCTTATACTTGGTCCGGGCGTCAGTGAGGGCGACTGAGAGTGAGTCCTTGAGACTTTCCATTAATGAGTTCTGTGCTTGAATATCAGATAAGAGTGATATCAAGCCATCAAGAGTGCTTCCCTCTTGTGTAGTTGATAAGCTTGTAGCTTGGTTGAGTTGCTCCTATACTAATGAGAGATGAGGAAGGAAAAATGTTTGAAGGGTCATTATATCCATCCTAATTTTGTGCTCTTCATTCCTCAGTTCTAACTGTTGAGCCATGAGCTATTGTAGCTTTTTGTAAAAATTCTGAACTGAATTAGGCTCAGTGGTCAACTTGGGTGAGAGATCGGTGATCTCTTTCTCAATTTCATCAGTTTAATTTTTGATTTATTTAATAAATAAAGAAAATGTACACAATTTCTGGAATAAATAAAGAATGTGCTTGAGTTGAGGGGACAACTCAGCAATGAATTTGACAAGTTTTACCTTGCCAACAACAATTGATTTTTGGACTTCCACTATCATTTTTGCTGTGAGCTCTTTAGCCTTGAGCTTTCTTAGGTACTTGGATGCATCAACTCCAGATGTTTCAATCTGATTAAGGAGTTCATCCAACTGAATATGGATGGCTGCATCGGTTGACACTGTTGCTGATGGTAGCATTTCTGTGAGCAGTGTCCTAACCTTTTGAAGTACCTTGTTCTTTTTTTGTATGGCCAGTTGCTTCTCCTATTTGGCCTTTGCTTTGCATAGCTCACCGAATTTAGTGAGTGCTTGCCCTTTTAATTTGGAAATGTCGACATTGGGCAACACGATCGGTTTAGATAGGTCAAATTTAAAACCATGCTTTCTCATCTTCTTCTCTTTTCCTTTGGTGTATGGCACTAAGACAAGTGCTTGTGAGGCTTGCTGTCCCTCGGTAGGTTTCTCGGTAGATGCAACACTTTGGACTGTTCCTATAGCAGTTGCAGTGTCTTTGGATGGCTCGGTGCTAGGGGTCTCAGCTGTAATATTTGCTGTGCTTGTCTGTTCTTGAGACGTTTAATCTTTGGTTGTGTCTGCTGCAGCTTTAGATTTGTTACTTGTATCTTCTGCAACTTCAGATTTGTTACCTTCGGTAACTTGTTCGGTCTCCTTGGGAGCTTTGGTTGGGATTGGTGGCTTCACCGGCGGATAAGGCTGAACTTGTTCTAAGACCGATTCACTAGACACAAGTTTTGCATAAGTGGTGCCTTCAATCATTTCCTGCTCCGGTGCGGCTTCATCCATTACATCTTCATCAATTTGTATTGTGTCAACCGGGTCTGGACATTGCTCGGTGACATCTAGATCTTGCTCGATGACATCAAAAATTTCAATTTGAGATTGTTCACTGACATCCTTTTGTTTGAATATCTCTTTCCACTTGGCCTTAGTCTCACTCTTCACATCAATATATAGCCCATTCATCAATTTTAAGGCTCTCTGTTTCACAAGAAATTTTGAATTGTATGTGGACAAATGCTCCTTGATTTTAGCTATGGACATGTCAGGAAATAAATGGACAAGACTTCCTTCTCTTATTTTCCTCTCTGAATCCATTGCATATTTCCACCTGTTATCAATATGTGAGTAGAGTTCACTCGGAAATGACTTTGCTAGTTCTAATGGTGCTAACCGAAACTTCAGAAGTGTACATATGACAGCTTCTTCAATCTGTCATTTCTCATCATTATTCCTAGACTCTTACTTAACATATCTAAATCCTACAAATCCTCCGTATTCTTTAAGATTGGCACAAAAGTTTTCAACATTGTGAATGTTTACCTTTTTGCTCATCACAATCTAGAATTTGTTTGCATCATCAGACTCTGTATCACTCGACTCTTTTGCCAAAATGAGTCTCCAAGTAGATTTCTTGTAAGTCTTTATTACCTTAAAAATGACAACAGTCTTTTGTTTCTTGCTCGGTGATGCAACTGATGCTCTGGTGTTGGTTCTCTTTGTTGGTGGAGTCGGCAGGGCTTTTGTGATGTCCTGTTTCTTTCTTTTTAGAACTTTTCCCTTTGGCAACTCTGTGCTCAATGTTATTGTAGCCTCCTATGCTTCTGATTCTTCCTTGGTAATGGCAAGATTGCCTTTTATAGGTGTGGATGAGGATTCTTCTCCAAATTCCTTAGATAAAGCTTTTATCATCTTTGTAGCTTTTCTTGTAGCCTTAGGAACTACAATGCTCATTTTTACTTTCTCCTTCACCTCTTCATAGGTTCCATACCTTAGTTCAGTTGCATGCCTTAGCAATGATAGATAGGCATCAATTTGTTGCTGTGTGATATCATAATCAATTTCATAACCCATTGGTTGCAACGATTGAACCCTCGGTTCAACAACATTTACATAGCAATAATTAGTGTCGACTTCAAAACATATATTGTCCTTGTATTTTTCGACCAGCTGTGGTGGAATCCTGTACCTGTTGTGCATTTTCTCTTGGAATTTGCTAAAATAATCATCCATGATATCATTAAAGTTATCTCCTAACTTCTTGATGCAATCATTGATCTGATGGGTGATAGGTCGGTGTAGCTCCCATACTACTTTACCAACTGAGGGAAAGAACTTCTCAAAATAGAAAAACATACAGACAAGTAGTGAACCGAACTTTAGTGTGTTTGTCGAGTTTTTTCTTCTTCGGCTTCCTTATTGTGTTCAGGTTCTCAAATAAGTTCTTTAGTAGCACTTCACATAAGTCTACTTTCATTCCCTTCTTTACTATTTTGTAGGCCAGGTCCACTGTAGCACATGGTACACTGTTTTCCATTGCAGATTGGAAGAAACAGTAACCAATAACTTTGATTGCAAATTTTAGTTCAGCATCAGTGACATTATTCAATTTCAGTCCTCGGTAATCGGATTCTACTCCGGTTAGACGGATTAGCTCCTTTTGTGATATCATTTTCTGTGCACGAGCATGATCGTAGATGGGATATCCGGTGATTAGGTGAATGAATTCCTTCATGATCTTGAACGGTTGCTCTTGTAGCCACATGAAATCATCATGTACTTTGCTCAATACAAACTTAACCCATTGGGGTTTGAACACACGAGGATAGACTAGGGCTTCAGTTAATCCCTTGATTCTGATATGTTCAAATTTACTATCCAGTTTGCCGTCAGTGCATAGTTCATCATATGTGTCACTAATTTCTACATGACCGAGTTCCTCAACACGACACTTGGTAAAGAATCTGACATCTTCTACCAATAAGACTCAATCTGGGATGAGTGAAAATGCAGTTTTATCATCCGATTTTGAGGCGACTATAGGAGTTAGGGAATACTTCAGAGATGGCTTCTCAATATTTTGGACAACTATAGGGTCTTGGATCTTGGGCGCCATGGTAGATCTTTAGTAAAATTCGACAGGTTATCCTTAGGGTTTACAAGTGACTTACTCTTCACACTCAGTAGACACTAGCAATTTGACTAGATCGGAAACCAGCTAAACAGTGTGAATAGAATGATGTAAATACCTCAAAATTCGCTTTGAATGAAGTTTGATCGCTTTGATTCACTCTGCTCTGCTTCTCGAAAACTTGGGTGAATGATAATGACTGCGAAAACAGTTTTAAGTACTCAAAAATACCTTATCGGGCTCTGTGCAAGTTAGGTCAAGATATTAAATGCACTCGGTTCACCTTTTACCGATTTACTCCATTTTCTATTTTCACCGAGTACCCAACTTTGCTTTGTTAACCGACTTGACAAGTTTCTTGTATACACCGACTTGACAGGTTTCCTGTATAGTATGCAAACTGACTAATTGCATCTTAACTATGCAGATTTTGAATTCTTGTTCATAATAAAATAGGAACTGTTATGATTTAACTTTTAAAGAATGCAGTCCCTTCATACCTTTTCTTGACTAATTTGAAATAGGTGCACCTAACTCGGTCGGTAAGGTGCTTTCTTCATCAGACATAATTTCTTTCTTTTTCCAAATCATCTTGAATTTTTCTTTTATCTCCTCAGTGTCTCTTCTCAGTTGATCTCTGCAATCTCCAGCTAAATGTCCAGCTTTGTGACAATGAATACATGCCATACTGGGATTTCTCCATGATCTCCAGTTGTTCATTCCAAACCTTATAAAATAGTTGGCACTTATATGTCCATATCTTCCACAACATTCGCACCATATCCTTGTATTGTAATCCCATGGTACTGCTGCATATTGTCGGTAAGGATCTATGTGAGTTCGGTAACCTCCAGTGTTTTCTCGGTGTGGATACTTCATGTAGTTCTTTTGCTTAAACCAACACTTCTCGGTACTATGTCCATATCTATTGCAGTTTTTACAAAACCCTTTGAATTTTGCCTTCTGATGGTTGTTAACAGTCTTTGTCCTACATTGATTAGGTATGTGACCATATTTATTGCAATTATAACAATATCCATTAGACTTAGAGATATTTGGTTGCTTACCTTTTCTGATTTGGCATATGTTGGCAGTATGACCTTGATTTCCATAGTAGTAGCAAATAGGCTTCTTCCTTTTGATGTTATTCCTTTTTCCAGCTTGTTTTGATGATTCTCCTCTCTCGGTAGTATGAATTCCTTTCTCGGTAGAGTCTTTTCCTTTGTAACCAAGTCCTCCATCTTTGTAGAGTCTTCTTGTGTTCAGTTGCTCATCCAACATCTTTGATGCTTCATAACTTTTCTAAAATGATTCTTTGGATTTCTTTTCTATTTCAAGTTCACCAGTTAACCTTGATACTTCAAGTTTCAATGATTGATTTTCATCATTCTTCAAAATTGCTTCATGATGTGCATAACCTAGTTGATCGGTCATATTTTGTTGAATACCAGTTAACCTTATGATTTCATCATCCTTTTCAGATACTAGAGCTTCAAGTTGTTGTTTCTCTCTTTGTAGATCTCTTGCTTTGTCCTCAGCTATCCTTAATGCATCTAGATTTTCAGTCATTTGTGTACTAAAATGTTCATGTTCTCTTTTCATTTCTTTTAGTTGATCAACCAATGCTTTGTTCTTTTCTTTCAACATTCCAATCATTTCTTCAGTCTCTTCAGATATACTATTCTCAGATGATGTCTCGATTTGTTCCACTAGCTCTTGAGAATCCTGCAAGTCATCAAATAATCTTCTCCTTACTTTCAGAGATTTTTGCATTTGCCTCTACATGTCTGCAATCACTTGATTTGCATTATCCAGCTCTTCTTGAAGATGTACAATCCTCCGAGATTGTTTGTAGCCTTCCATTGCTAAGATCTTTCTCTTTAGGTAGTTAAACCCTTTTCCAAGATTCAAGCTCTGATACCAATTGTTAGGCCCAATATAGAAAGCTAATGTACTGAGAGGGGAGGGGTGAATCAGTACTCCAAAACTTTTCCTGGATAATAACCTTACTGTTATGCATAAACAGAATAGTGCAGTAACATAAAATAAAACTATAATCAACAGATAACAATCATACATGATTCACTCCATAACACATATATTTTGGTCATGCAGAAACTCTTGGTTAGAGAGAAAAATTGCGGTGGGGATGGCACCCACAACTTCACTACTGCAATAAAAAAGAATGCTCGATTAGAGCTACATTTAGCTATTTCTGATAGCTTACCCTGTTAGGAGTATTAAGATCAGTTAGATCTACCTTACTAAAGGATTTTTACAACACAATATAAGTGTAGCACCTGGTTAAAGGATTTACAATTTATAGACTTGGTTAGAGTCTTTTACCCTGTTAAAGGTTTCTCTTACAACTTCAAAATATTACAATATAATCATTACAAATATCTACAACTTTACATCTGAAATGCTAAAGCAGATTCTATGTGCTCTGAATAAGATTACCTAGCTTGTAGCATACCTCGGTAACCCATAATGAAACTCGGTAAACCCTTCTGTTTACTCTGTTCTTCAACTGTTCACTGATAACCTTCTCGGTGACCTCTCCGTGTCTCTGTAACAGTCTTCCTTCATGCATACACATTGCTATCTCATTGCATCTCATATCACATCATATCATCTCTTTTTTCTAACCCTAGAATCATACTGTATATAAGGATCTCTTACAGCGATGATCTGATTCATTGCTTTGATCTTACAAAAAGATTCTTCGAATGAATAAATAAACAAAATATCTCATAGGTTAGATTGGCCTTGTAATCATACACAATCTCATAGTGCAATTTCCAATGCAAAAATGGTTAGATGTGCCTCGATCTTGTAACACATTTTCATGTGCATGTCCAGGTTCAATGTATCTAGTAAAACGTTTCACTCGGTGAATGCCAACTTGGTGAGTTAACTTTATCATTCGCTAGCGATGAAACTTTACTCAGTAAACAGCTTGGTGAATACTGTGTTCTGTGACTATTTTCTTCAGTAACTGACTAGACTGTTCATACCAACTTCTCTGTGTGTACTGACTGCATGATTTGGTAATACTAACCGACTAGAATATAGTATGACTTTAGATATGAAACTAATGGCAATTTGATAAGTAGTAACAGTTACAAATTTCTTGTGGAAGTTATCTTAACCCCTACCACTCAATCCCATCATACCTACCGAATTTGCCATATATCAGGAACTAGTCAATCCTTATACAGTCAAACTTATCAGTATTTAAAAGAACATATCCTTCCTCTTGACTTTTCTTGCAATCAGAGAAGGAATTTTATCCGCCAGTCCTCTTGCTATACTATTATTACTGATATCCTATATAGGAATGGTCTAGATGGTACTTTGTTGAGATGTATTAAGCAAGAAGAATCTGAGAAAGTTCTTAATGACATTCATGCAGGTATTTGTGGCACACACTCAAGTGGTTTAACATTGGCTAAGAAACTTCTTCGTATGGGTTACTTTTGGCCTACTATGGAGAGAGATTCATTCACATATGCTAGAAAATGAAAACAATGTTAGATCCATGGGAATCTCATTCATGCACCAGCACAAGAGTTATATCCTATGACAGGATCATGGCCATTTTCACAATGGGGCCTTGATTTGGTAGGAAAGATAAATCCCTCATCTTCTAATGGACATAAGTTTATTCTGATAGCTACTGAATATTTTACTGAATGGATTGAAGCAGTGCCTTTAACAACAATGACAGGAAAACAAATATCATCATTTATTTTGAATTATATAATCTGTTGCTGTGGAGTTCCTATGACCATTATCACTGATAATGGAAGACCATTCAAAAATCAAGATGTGAAGGAGCTATGTGAACAATTTCATATCCAACATAGGTTTTCTACTGCATATTATCCATAGGGAAATGGTCAAGCTAAGACATCAAACAAAACTATCTTAAAAATCTTGAAGAAAACAATCAATGAAGCTGGAAAAGACTGGCACATTCAGCTAAATCCTGCTCTTTGGGCATACCAAACTAGCATCCACACTCCAACAGGGGCAACTCCATATTGTTTGGTCTATGGATTAGAAGCCATATTACCTATAGAAGTAGAGATAACAAGTATCCTTGCAAGGTCTTATACCAGAAGAACAACAACGAGTCTCTCGACTCCAGGAACTAGAACTGATTCAGGAACGTCACCAAAATGTAACAAATCATTTAAAAGTATATCAACAAAGAATGGAAAGAAGCTATAACCATAGAGTCAAGCCGCACATTTTTCAATTTGGAGATATAGTTCTAAGGGAGAATCTAAGAAATCAGCAAGATCGAGAAAAGAAGGGAAAATTTGAACCAAATTGGCTAGGACCTTTTGTCATAGTAGCAACATATGAATCAGGAGCATACAAGTTATCTACCCCTGAAGGTGATTGGTTTGATGAACCTATCAATTCTATCCATCTCAAGAAATTCTATGCTTGAGATATAAAGTCTTGAAAAAAATCAACAAAAAGCATATAAAGTCCTGAAAAAATCAACAAAAAGGATATAAAATCCCTAAAAACTATAAAAATAAAAATAAAATAATGCAATAAATTTAGATGGTAAAAACCTGGTAGACAAGCGCTATCTAAAAAGTGAGTTCCTCCATATATGAGATCGCTTTGTGCACCTATCCACTCCATCCTATCGTATCTATCGCTTCCATATATCTTAGCTTATCCATTCCATCTTTTGCATCCATTGCTTTGAACCATTTAGCAAGAAATATGCAGCTTACCAACAGCTATCAATCTTTGACATACTTGTCGTAGTCACTGTCTTAGATTTTATCAAAATCAATCATATCTGCATTTGTATCCCACCATGGTTTGGATCTTGATCAATTCATACATTCATAATAATTTCTATTTCCTCTGGGGGCAAAATCCTAATTCCTTTTGCTAAGACGATCTATTGAATCTTTGAAAATCCAAAACATTCGGAAAACTAAGAAAAATCAAAAACACCTAGGATTTTGAAATAGATAACGAGCAACAAAGCAACAAAAATCAAGGCATTTCATCAACAATTGAATCATGAAACTCAAAAAATGAAGAATCAACCAACAAGTAATACGAGATTATTAAAGATCATTCATCAAGATGATTATATCAGTTAATGACCATAAGAACATGTGAATGACATGCAAGATTCAGTGTTTATATCTTGATTTTATTGCTAATCATGTACTCTATGCAACTCAAGGATGTCCATGACTAGAGAAGCTATGATGGGGCATGATTATTTTCTTTGATTGCTATCTGTGGTTTATCTCTTACTATGGTATGTACTTGTCTCAGGATATGATCAGCAAAAGATCAAGGAGGATGTTCCAAGTCATGCATGAAAGGGGATAATCCTTGTCTGTTCTGCAAGCAATACTCAGGTCAACTTGATCCATTATATCAAGTTGCTTGTATTAACTTACTATATCAAAATCCATGTAAGGAATACTCAGGTCATCTTGAATGATTATGTCAAGTTGCTTGTATTTTCTTACATTTTAAAGCTCAATGATGAAATCAAGAATTGTTACAAGATAGCATATGGAGAATGGCAGTACAATTTTTAGTTAGATGATTTTGGATTAGCTCATTATTCATCTGCAATATAAGCATTCAGGGTCAGTTGAATTATAAGCATATCATTTCATTAATAGATCAACAGTCATAAATAAAGATTGAGTATACTTGGACAAACAAAAACAATTTGCATTTAATCATTGTAGTTGCATTCATTTTTAGAATCATTTTTTATCATCATCCATTTCATTTAGTTGTATATAAATCATTGCATTAATTTGAATTCAATTAAGTGCATTTCATTCATCATGTAGTGTATCATCATTATTATTTACATTATCATTCCATTAACGATCATTTAGTTGCATCTTTACACTTAGATTCATGAACATTACATATAAAATCAAAAACATTTCATGTAGATCATTTGAATTTACATCATCATAAGAATTAAAGAAATCATTCATTTGCATTTCCATATAGATCATTGCATTTGCATCATTTACATATCATTTAAGTTAGTAATCATTTTCATTTGCATCCGAGATCATCAAAATCGAAAATGAACAAAAGCATTTATCATTGCATCATCATATAAAGCATCATCATCAAATAGAATAACATGCATAAATATCATCATACATCTAATCATGCATCCATATAATCAAAGCATAAAGCATCATCATCAAATAGAGTAACATAATAAAGATCATCATCATATAGAATACATGTCTGCATATAGATCATAATAAAACAATAAAAGTCCAAGTATACAATGATATCAAATAAACAATACAAGTGCCTCCAAATCAAGTCACGACTGTCCTGTACCACTACCACTTGACTTTGTCCATCTCTGTGGCTGTGGGCGAGAAGATCCTCGAGATGCCTGTCTCCCATGATCACCACTCCTCTCAGGAGGTCCCATGATCCCACCACTGCTAGTGTCCATCAACACGGTGGTATGATAACTACCCACTCTCTGGCTCTCTACAACTACCTCCTCATGTCGTCATTGCCAGTGGGAAGTCTCCTTCCTGGCCTGAACTAATGCTCTAACAATGTCAGCTGAGAAAGTACCTGATCCAACATGTTGAATATGATCAAGAAGGCCCTGAGTATCCTACTGTCTCATTAAAAATATATCCCTCTTAGCCATGAGAGTCTGCACCTGTGCTCAAAGCTGATCAATCTATGCTCTAAGACTATCAATGAACTCCTGCTCCGACATATCATGCTCTGGTAAATTGGTGCAGGAGCACCTTGGACTAGGCTTCAAGAGTCCAACTTTCAAATTTTTGGCTTGGAATGACCTTAGCCAAGTTAGTGAGTGAATAAGGAGTCTAGATAGGTATAATGTTTGTTTCAATTTTGTTTGAGTCAATAGTGTGCTTAGAAAGTTGATTTTTCCTTCTAAGTGCTTCTTTGTTAGTTTTGTGTGTTTTGAGTAGTTTGTGTGGCTCAAGGTAGTCAAAATGTAATTTCTTTGTTATAAGATCTTGAAAGGTAGTTTGAGACCCTTGAATTGATGTTTTAAACATGTTAGAGTGTTGGGAGCAAGTATGCCAAGTTGAGAATGGCCAAAAATGCAAAATTGTCTAATGTTGTCAAGACAACTTTTATGTTTTTTAAGTCAAAATTGGTCCTAGGTGAGTTAGCGGCCAAGTTAGTGCTTAAATTTTGTAATGAATGCTTCCCCACATTGGGAAACCTATATAAAACCTTTAGAGAAATTTTCCAAGGGTTGGTTGTATGGTTTTGTGAAGAAAACATAATCAAAGCTACTTATTTTGTGTGTATTCTTCACCGTTTTTCTCTTATTTTGCTGCAAATGCTTGTAACAGTCATGTAATTTGGATTGAAATCCATCTATGAAGAATATTTTTGTGTTTTTATACTTGATATAGTACTACACTTTTAATTTCAAGCATTAGTGAATAGTTTTGATAGGTGTTTTTGAGCTTTTAGCTCTACCGCCTTAAGAAAGGCTTGTAAATATGCGTATTTAGAAAACAGGGTGCCCCATGAAATCTAGCCATAGGATCTCAATAGCCTTTTTGAATATGATAGGGCACCCAATTTACAATGTTTGTGTGCAAGTTGGACCTCCAAAAATTCAAGAAATGAATTTTAAGCTCTTGTCCTAGGCGGGATACTAGGCAATCCGACTAGTGAACAAGGTTGAAATTTGTATTGAAGTTGCAGAGGTGTTAAGAATCAAACAAAACCATCATTTGGAAATGTAATAAACCTTAATACCTACCTAAATTCCAAAGGAAAATCCATGAAAAGTTTTTTAGGTGCCTAAACCCTCACTGTCTTACTTGACTGATACAAAATAGGCCCAAAACCCTAGTTTTCCACCATATTAGGGTTCTTGCACTAAATGGGCATTTGGGAGACTAAAACAAATGAAATATTGGAGTGATAGGTGATTTATTGGAGGAACTAAAATAACATTGCAAGTTCTTTTGGACCGAATTAGCAAAAACCCTACAAAACCGGGTTAAGATGGGCTAATAGGGGGCTCATTCCTTGTAGCATTTTTCAAGGCAAATGGTGAAATCGGGTGGAAATTTGAAGAAAATTTGATTGAAACAAGTTAAATTGGAAACAAAAAAATATAAGGAATATCCTCCACACCTCTACAATCTAATCTAATAGTTTGGAGGTCAAACAAGCACTTTTGATAAGATTTGCTACATAGCAAGTTTTGAGCATTCGTGAAGCATAGCAACATCAATTGAGTTGATATGGTTTTAAGGGATTGAACTCATCATAAGAACACTAGTGAGTCCTTAAAGAGTTTGAGAAGGACTGAGTAGGTTTTTGGAGTTAATCCAAGACCAGGAGAGTTGGAATTGTGAGCATCCAACTAGGTGGTGAGTGAGCAACTCTATTGAATCCTATCACAAATCCTGTTGTGGTGCATGAACCCCAATCCCCTCCTCACCACCTCCCTATCCAATTGTTGGAATCTCTGTCTGAGTATCTCTCATAACCCATCATCTAATAAGTGGAACATGATCCTCAGGATCCTCATCATCTCCACCATGAGCTGCAATAACCCTAGGGTCTGGCTGAATCTGACCAAAATCAATGCCTCTCCCACAAAACCCATCCAGTTCAGTCATCCTACCTCCTCCTGTCAATGGAAACCCTCTCTATGATCTCATACCTACCCTGCCATGCTCCCTCCCAATCTGTCCAACATCCCTCCCACCCATAGGACGTGGTGTCCCAATCCTGCCAACCGGTCCAAACAGTCCTCCATGGACTCTCAATCGATCTCCCCTCCATCTAGGTCTCCTACCACCACTACCTCCCCTGGCCTCCTAAGAAGCTCTGAGATCTCATCTCTATCTACGTCTCCTGACACTTGGATCATCTGAATCATCATCCTCATCTCCCGAGCTGGGAGGAGGATCTGCTGGATCAGTAATACGAGGAAATGAATGAGCTAGTATATACTGAGCATAATCTGTAGTAACCCCAGGATCAAGAATGTGCAATCTCATATTATAAGCCACTCTCAGAGTAGCAAGAAACTCTGTGCAAGCAATCTCAAATGATAAGGAAGGTCCCCAATCTCACCTATCTCTGTATCACCGAGCATATATCGTCACACCAATAGGCATAGGCTGGATCATACCAAACTGTCTAAGAATGTGACTAATCAACTGTCACTCAACAATTTAAGGAGTCTAACCAATGAGATATCTACTCTGCATGATAAATGGTAATGTCCATGCATCATCCATCCATGGCTCACAATCAACATATGGTCTCCAAGTAATTCTATCCAATGAATAAAGCACCCAATGCCAATACTCCATCTTACCTAGCTTATGCTAAGTAAGGATACGTGTATAAAAATACACATATGGCTACCTCTCTCCATGAACTCTATGATGGATAGGCTGAGTCACAATAATGTGCTCCCAACACTAGATCTGCAATAAAGTGTATCCTGTAGACAAACTAGCACTCTCATCATACACCACCTGATGAAGATCATGATATAAATGTGCAAGCATACAAACACCCCAAGCATATCGAGTATGATGTTGCATCATACTCAGGAGAATATCACCCCTTCCAACTACAAAACCTCGTGATCGCCTATCAGGATAATTAAATCCTCCAATCAAACCAAAAAGAATTAGAGGGAGAGTCTCGTAATACATCACCATATCCTCCCATCGGATCTATCCTCTAGCAATGCTATCATCAACAAACATGACTCTGCAAGCCTCTGTCCCAACATGATCCTAAAAATCATACTGCACTAACTCGCCAGTCACTAGGATGTGTTGAATCCTATACACATCCTTGAGCGTCACACTAATCTCACCCATGGACAAGTGAAAAGTGTTATGCTCACTGTGCCATCTCTCGACTAACACCATCAACAATCCTCTATTATGCGTAATCTCAGGCATATACAACAGATGGTGTAAACCATAGGCATCTATATGTCTAACCTCAGCCTGCGTCAGCTTTGGCACTAAATGGCGTACTGCCGGTAATTTCTCCCGACATTGGAGAACATCAAGTTTCTCCTATTTATTAAGATAATTCAATCAATCATCAACTATCTATCTATCAAATAAAACTGAAGCAACCTACGCTATCTATCTATCAAATCAAATTGAAGAAACCTACGCTGTCTATCTATCAAATCAAATTGAAGCAACCTACGCTATCTATCTATCAAATAAAATTGAAGCAACCTACGCTATCTATCTATCAAATCAAACTAAAGAAACCTACGCTGTCTATCTATCAAATCAAATTGAAGCAACCTACGCTATCTATCTATCAAATCAAATTGAAGCAACCTATGCTATCTATCTATCAAATCAAATTGAAACAAATTAAGCTATCAAATCATTTTTAAAACCTATCAATCACCGAGTTCAATCAAAACTTTGCTAAGCTCTTGCTTTAGAAACTAAATCAGTTTCTTAGAGCTAATCAATCAAGCAATCAAATCAATCAATCCAATCAATCAATCAAATCAATCAATCAATCAATCAATCAAATCAATCAATCAAATCAAGCAATCAATCAATCAAGTCCCTATTCATCATACATGCGCATCAAACACATTAAATCTAATCATCAAAATGTTTTTTTAGCTTTTGCACTTATCAAAAACATCAGTTTTGAGCATATGCGCTATCCTATGCAAAAATGCTATCATCCTTAGCATATGCGCTAACCCTAAGAACATATGCACAAAACAAAGCAAAAGCACTAACTTTAGTTGCAAAAGCGCAAACAAACAATTCAACAACACTATCCTATGCAAATGCACTAACATCTTTGGCATATGCACTACCAAAATGAGCATAAGTGCTAATCTATGCATATGCGCTAAACCTAATTGCATATGCGCTAAATCAAAATGCAAAAGTGCTAACCTAATACCGAAAATCGCAAAAAAAATTCAAAAATTCAAAAACGCGCCTAAAACATGAAAAGTTGCACGGTAAGTTGAAAACAAAGCTTGGGATAAGATACATACCGGATACCCATACTCGGGAGGTCACTGATATCATTGAACATGCTCAAAACGATGGTTCTCCATAGGTGAATCACCATTTCGCCACCTCGCCCATAATTTTTTCTTCACAAGCTGACAAGGATAACAATGAAATTAAAATTAGCTTTGGTTAATTTTATATTTACTATTTGAAGAGTAATTAATGCTATTCAATGGGGCAATTTATTTTGGTT
The DNA here is from genome assembly GCF_030272615.1 of Cryptomeria japonica. Lineage (NCBI taxonomy): Eukaryota > Viridiplantae > Streptophyta > Pinopsida > Cupressales > Cupressaceae > Cryptomeria > Cryptomeria japonica. The sequence continues at coordinate 478,362,249 of NC_081407.1, read as the reverse complement.
TTTACAAATGAATCTAATTGATGGAACTCTTTTTATCAAGTATCATGAGATCAATCGTTCGAACCAAAGTTTTTAATGATTTCACAATTAATCTCTCAAGGAGGCACACAATCAGGATTTTCATCTTCATCAGGCGCATTATCAAGACCTGATTTAATTTTTGAAACAATGTTGTCTCGACATCATTTCAAAGAGGGGAAAAATGTATACACATAAAAATGGCTATGACCAATTAAATAAATATTTTATATTTATTTAATAATTATTCTTCTATTATACAATTTTAACTGTTAGATTTAAATATGAACTATTTTTAAGACTACCAGTTAAGAATTGAGAGATGCAAAACAATATGTCTCTACATGCGAAAAAGAGATGCAATGCATCAACATCCTCTTTTGAGTTCTCTTATCCACCGTGGGGAAATTACAGAGGTTCTGCTAATCGATTCGTTATTTTGGCTAATAACTCCAGGACTGAGGATCTTGGTAGGGTCATTTCACGGGCCCGCGATCAAGAGGTCTTCTTTGCAAAAACAAAATACTCTTTGGTTAATGCGGCTAGGGCTCCTTCTCCTCTTTACAAGGGTTGTGATCAGGATGGGCATCTGGTTAGCCACAAAAGGGCATTAGGGAAACCAAACGGCCTCAAAAGGATTTCCAATCATTGTCAGGAGGAGGGTTTTGTAAAACCTAACCAACCAAAGAGTTCCTCTGCTCACTACATTCCTCCATGAAAATCCCTGGGCATATTATTAGAGGATATGGAAACCTCTGGTCGTCATAATTCTAAGGAAATTAAGAACCCTATGTCGGATCTACCTTCAAATTCCCCAGCTACTCCTAACAGGTTGGTCATTGAAATTGATAATTATACCTAGGCTAGGTATCAAATTCATTGCAGCGATAGAATGATCTTTGCTTAGTGGAAAGGTTGGGGGATCCTATCGGAACAAATTGCTAACTGCGTGTCATCTTCCTTCAATAACTAGGTAAAAATTGACACCCTTCCTGATAATTTCTTAGCTATTGAATGTGGTAATCAAAATCTTAGAAATTCATTACTTAATGAGGATATATTAAAATTTAAAGGTCTAGGGTTTGATTGCTGGGAATGACAACCTCTCTTTCTCCCATCTCAATTCAATTCCTGCATGGTTAATTGAGCAATTTCACTTGATAAATTCCTTGTAGAATTGCGCAATAATGACTTTTTAAGAATAATAGGCAACAAAATAGGTAAATTTGTAGAAGTAAAAAATCAGCCCTAAGCTTCTTTAACCAACTCTTAATCGTTAATATGAATATTAACATTAAATCTTTAGAGCCTATAACTCTGAAATGTGGTAAATCTTGTTTAACTCTAGAACTACCCTTTTATAATTGTCCTTTTGAAGATTCTATGCCAAGGAAGATACCCTCTGAGAAACCTTTCCTTGTATCATTTCTCAAGTCTAATGGCGCTCCATTCAGATTCGTGGAAGGAGGGGGTTTTACCCTAGAGGGCTATAAGATTGATATTAACCCTAATCATCTTACCTTGAATCTATATCCTCATAGCTCCCTTGTTAAGCCCTCTCACTCCCCTCTTCCTTCACTACTAACTATAAATTCACCTATAGCTGTCTCTCTTCTAGGGGATCAAGATCTGGAAGATGGTGAAATCAATGAGGTTATCCCCCAGAAAGAGCAGCTCGGCCTGGCAAATATGTCATCATCTAGCTTTCTTATTCCACCAGAGAGGTTGAGTCCCTTGGGGTCTCCCCCTTTAATGGAACTAATTGCCTCTGAGCAATCAGCAGAGCTGGATAGGCTTTCCCTAGATCCAGGATTGGCATCCTTACAGGGTCAACCAATCTCTCTAGTCTCAAGTATGGAGGGCTTTGAGGAGGCAGAGGTTTGCCCTCCATCTCTGAAGGTTTTTTGTGATCCAATTGTAGAATCTGAGAATGATCGAGTGGCTAGGGAAGTTAAAATCATTACCAATTTTGTAGGGGAAGAAGTAGTAAACGACCTCATGGACCTATTGGTTGATGAAATCTGTGATGATGAGGAGTTGGAAAGACAAAGGGATCTCCTTGTCAAAAATCTAGTGGATGTTACTAGAGTCGACTTAGAAACAGATGAACTCTTTGTAGCATTAGATAACTTAGAAAATGATAACCCAAATATTCTAGGCATTCTTAGCTCTGATAGAAGCAAAGACTCTCTTGACTGTGCTAAACATAGTAAGAGAAGAGGTAGGAGATCCCTTGCTGAAATAAGATCAAAGGATGGAGAAGCCAAGGGCCAGTCTAAAATATCTACTCTTTTTAATGCAGGGGAGGGGAAGTTCCTCCCCACAGAGCCATGAAAATCATAACTTGGAATGTTAGGGGACTGAATGCCCCTAACAAACAACACATCTTAAAGCACTGCATCTCTGATTCTAAATCAGATATAATGTTAATCCAAGAATCGAAAATGAGCTCATCGGAGATAGCCCTTTTTGAGAAAAAACTAGGCGTTAGACAACTAAAGCACCCCCTTGCAACAGGGGCCTCAGGGGGCTTAGCCATCATTTGGGACTCTAGATTCATCTCGTTTACACCTTTAGAGATTAAGCAAAATTGGATGGGAGGAGAAGTAGTCAGTTATAAAAATAACCTAAGATTCAAATTGATTAGCGTTTATAGTCCTATCCAAAATAGGGATAAGGCTAGGGTGTGGGTGGAACTGGAGTCTTTCCTCAGAAGTTTCCCAAATGATGTATGCATCATTGGGGGAGATTTCAATGCTATCACTAAGGTAGCAGACAAAAGAGGAGGTAGCAACAAACTTCCTCCAATGGCTGTAGATTTCAATCATTGGATCAATAGGAACTCCCTGTTGGAAATCAAGACGGCAGATAATGCCTTCACCTGGAACAACAGAAGGCTTAGTTTCTGTAACATTGCTGAGAAACTAGATAGGTTCTTTATCCATGGAGGGCTCTCAGAGCTTAACTTTACCCTGAATGCAAAATCCCTCCCTTTAGCAGGATTTGACCATTTCCCACTCCAACTGATATTATTATCTGATGACTCCCCTAAAAAATGTCCCTTCAAATTTGAGAGCATGTGGTTCAGAGATGATAACTTTTTAAACATAATTGAGAACTGGCGGAGAAGCTCTGTTTTCTCTGGTTCGAAGATGTTTATTATCACAAGAAAGTTAAAGCTTATCAAAAGGAAGCTCTTAGAATGGAATAGGACTAATTTTGGAAATATTTTTGATAAAAAAACTCCTAATAGAAAATGATCTTAAGAATGTTAACATTGAGGTTCTTGAGAAGGGGATGGATGAACATCTCTTCCTCAAAGAAAAGGCTCTACTCTCTGAGTATGAAAAGACACTCTCAAATGAAGAGATCTTTTGGAAACAAAAATCGAGGGAGACTTGGTTGAGTGATGGGGACCAAAATACTAAGTTTTTCCACAATAGTACTAAGTAGAGGTGATGTTCTAAAATTAAGAATTGCCAGGGTTCCATCTTGTCTGAACCGAATGATGTTGCATCTGAGGCAGCAAAGGTTTTTTGATAAAATCTTAAACAATATTGAAGGCTCCAACCTCAGAGGCCAACTCAATATTATCAAGAATATTCCAAAACTCATTAACGATGGCCACAACAAAATCCTGTCAAAGAAATTCTCTGAGGAGGAGGTTAAATCTGTCCTTATGAAGATGAATCCCGACAAGGCACCGGGCCTGGATGGCTTTCCCACTAGCTTTTTCCAAAAATGTTGGGGTTTTATGGGGACAGAGATCACAGACGCCTTAGAAGGTATTAGGAACTCTGGTAAGATTCTCAAAGAAATCAACAATACCTTCTTAGCTCTCATCCCCAAAAAAGAGAATCTTGAAAGCTTTAATGACTTCAGACCAATAGCCCTTTGCAACACTCTGTAAAAAATCTTAACCAAAACCCTAGTAGCTAGACTCCAGAATCTTCTCCCCATTATCATTAGTGAAGAACAAACTAGCTTCGTAGTAGATAGATCAATCTATGATGGGGTTATTATAGCCCAAGAGGCCATTCATTCGGTCCAACTCAATAGGGCCCCAAGTATGCTAGTCAAATTAGACATAAGAAAAGCTTATGATAAATTTGATTGGCGCTTCCTATGCAAATGCTTGGAGGCCTTTGGATTTTCCAAATCCTGGATCAACCTAATCTTTGAATGTATATCCACCCCCAAACTCTCGATCTTGGTTAATGGTTCCCGAGAAGGTTTCTTGAGCAGCTCAAGAGGGCTCAGGCAAGGAGATCCTATGTCCCCCTTCCTCTTCATCATCATGGCTGAAGCCCTAGGTAGATCCATCTCTAAGGCCAAAGAGGAAGGAGGGATCCAAGGAATCCCCATTACCAGCGGCCTCCCTCCCTTTACCCACTAGCAATTTGTCGATGACACAATGCTTTTTGGGCAGGGAAGTGTAAGGGAAGCAAGTGCCTTCAAAGGCATCCTTAATTCCTATATGCTAACCTTGGATCAAGAGGTGAATCTGGCCAAGTTTGCAGTTTTTATGTTCAACATAGACCCCTCCTTAGGGAAAGTGATCAACAATGTCCTGGAGATTAGTGAAGGAACTCTTCCTTGCAAATACCAAGGCATTCCCCTTGACAAGGGTCGAAGACCCTCAAAATTATGGGACAGCTTGGTGGATAAAATCAAGTCTAGTATTAACACTTGGAAAGGAAAATGGCTCTCATCTACAGGTAGAGCAACCTTGGTTAGATCGGTCTTGTTAGTTATGCCCATTTACCAGCTCTCTTATCAACATTTATCTTCTTCTAAACTTGCAGAGCTCAACAAGCATCTCAAGACTTTCTTTTGGCAAGGTGCTAATGACAATCATAAAATATCACTCATATCCTAGGACAAGATATGCAAACCTAAAGAAGAAGGAGGAATTGGCATTAAAAACCTTCATGATTAGGGTAAAGCCTTGGGTGCCAAGTTGGTCTGGAGGATGTTCAGAACCCCCCACCTCAAATGGGCTCGCTTGCTGCACCACAAATACCTTAATGGAGGGAATCCTATCGAAATCTTTAGAGAAACCAACCCTCCCAGAGGGTCATGCCTATGGAATTTTATGTTAGACTGCAGGAGGATTATCTTAGACAGACTTACTTGGAACCTGGGGTCCGGGGATAAAGCTCTTTTCTAGTCAGATTCATGGAGTGGATATAAGGCTATTGATAATATCCATGACTTTGGTGCTACTTGTATCCTTCTTGAATCTCATAGAGGACCCTTTTTAAACAACTATATCTCCCCTTCAGAGGATGGGGCTGGTTGGCAGTGGATCGAGAAGGAAGATGAGGATATCTTGGTAAGGGATAAACAAAAACTTATGACAATTCTTAAATCAAGGAACATTTCCTTAGGTCAGAATGAGGACAATCTCATCTGGGATGAATCCCTAAGAGGAGAATACAACTCTAAGGATGGGTACTCTCTCATCTCCAAATCATTTTTAAGACCTATGACTGAGCTTCCCTTGAAACTTTGCTGAGATAAATACTGTCTGCCTAAGGCAGGTATCTTCTCCTGGCTTGCGGTTCAGAACAAGCTCCTAACTGCAGACAAATTTAGAAGAATGGGGTATGAGGGCCCTAGTAGATGTCCTCTTTGCGAGGCAAACGAGGAAGACACCAATCATATCCTCCTTAAATACCCCTTTGCTCATAAATGTTAGATCTGGTTCACCAACAAACTTGAATGGTCTGCTGCCTTCCCCCACACCATCTTTGGAATGCTCAAGGCATGGCCTCTCCTCAGGCATGGCTATCTCTTTGAAGGTTTATGGACAACTCTTCCTTCTTCCATTATGTGGGAACTATGGAAGGAGAGAAATAGATGCCTCTTTAAGAATGAAAAACTAGAGGTTCCCACAATCATTAACATGATAGAGTCAGCTACCACTGAGCTCATGAACAACTGACCATCATCAGGCACTTTGAAGAATGCCTCTATCACTTATTGGGATGAAAAGATGTTAAAACATTTGGAAGGCTTATCCTTTTCTCCCTTTTTAGGAGATGGTCCTATTGCTAGTCTTCAATCAAGGGATGCATGTAGATGGCAGCCCCTAGGCAATGGTTGGGGGAAGCTAAACTTTGATGGGGCATCCCATGGCAACCCAGGGCAAGCAGGGATAGGATGTGTTGTTCATAATTGGGAAGGAAAGGAACTAGAAACCCTTGCCTCTCCGGTTGGCATCAACACCAACAATTGGGTGGAACTTATGGCCCTGGTGGAGGGTCTGCATTTATGTAGGAAACTAGGAGTTAGGAACTTGAAAATTGAAGGAGATTCGACTATAATTGTCAATGCTCTAAGGAAAGGTAGTATGCCTAATTGGAGACTAAATACTTTGCTGTCAAAAGCTCTTGACTTATGCAGACATTTTTATAGGTTCACAGTCAATCATATTTATAGGGAGGGTAATAAAAGAGCGGATGAGTTGGCCAACTTGGGAGCTGATGGCATCAATCTCCTATCTATGCCACCTTAAGGCAACCTTCTCCTTTGTTTTCATGTCCTAGGTGGTTGTTATCATGTTTCTCCTTTCATCCCCTTATGTTTCTCTTTCCGAGACTCTATTTTAACCCCCTTATTTATTCCTCTTCCTGCCCCCTATATTTACGTATAGATACTCAGACAAACATTCAGTTTAAATATGCCCATATATTTGTTCTCCCAGACTTTAATTCAGGTAGTTAGGCTCAATCCATGGTCGGATATAATCATTAAAACACAAATCTCAATCATAGATTTTATTCCTCTCCTTCATACCCATTTAGTCTTCCATCCTTTAGCCCAAGGAGAGGCCCCTCATCTATTATTTTTGTATATACTTATCTGGGAAATTTCATTATCAGACCCTCACCTTGATTCAGTCATCCATCCTCATATTCAGCCTCTCATCGGCACACACACACACGCGCACACACACACACACACACACACACACACACACACACACACACACACACACACACACACACACACACACACACACACACACACACACACACATATATATATATATGCAGGTTTTATCTCACATTCTTGCGGCCCAGGACCCTTTCATGAATTATCTGGGACAGATAAGAACTCTCAACACATGTATCCTTCTTTCATTGAAATACTGTATTCGGTCACTATGGTTGTTTCCTCACCAATACCTATTTGTTATCCATTGGGTTTTATGTCAAAGAAACCACGGGCTTCGGTGACCTCCTTTATTTTTTCCACCGAAACACTTCTTCCATCAAAATAATCATGCCCTGTCAGTGAATGGATCTATTGTCTCACCAAAGCCTTTCTTTATCCTCCCTTATCATCCTCCACCGATAAAGTTGCATCGGTGAAACCATGTGTATTGGAGGCATGCCTTCTTGCTTCCTCAAAACCTATGTCCTCATCGATATCTTTTATCGATGTAGCTTCCTTTTGTCTGATCGACTTTATTCTTTCGATGAGAACATTCCTTTTGGTGAGTCCTTTTTATGTTACATCGATGGTACTATCTCCTCAAAGACCTTTTCTCATCGATAAAAACCATGTCTTCTTTCTTGGATATCTTTTGTCAATGGAATTACTGTCTTCGATGAGTCTTTTCTGAAGTTCATCAATGCTTCCTTTCTTCGATGGCCCTTCTATATCGATGAGACATCGTTGGGTCTCATCGATATTATTTGAACCCGGATATCTCAAATAGGATGCTATTACACTCGCTTGATGACTTTTGGGCTACCTTGGTATTAATGAAAATGATAATTTATTTTAACAATAGGGGGCTTTTATAATTTAACTCCATAGATAATCCTTCTTTCATCGAAATACTGTATTCGGTCACAATGGTTGTTTCCTCACCGATACCTATCTGATATCCATTGGGTTTTTAAGTCAAAGAAACCATGGGCTTCGGTGACCTCCTTTATTTTCTCCATCGAAACACTTCTTCCATCGAAATCATCATGCCCTATTGGTGAATGGATGTATTGTCTCACCGAAGCCTTTCTTTATCCTCCCTTATCATCTTCCATCGATAAAGTCGCATCGGTGAAACCATGCATATCAAAGGCATGCCTTTTAGCCTCCTTGAAACCTATTTCCTCATCGATATCTTCTATTGATGTAGCCTCCTTTTGTCTGATTGACATTATTCCTTTGATGAGAACATTCCTTTCGGTGAGATGTTAGACCGATGGTATTATCTCCTCGTAGACCTTTTCCTGTCTATGAAAACCATCTCCGCTTTCCTCGTAACCTATTTCCTCATCGATATGTTTATCAATGTAGCTTCCTTTTGTCTGATTGACTTTATTCTTTCAATGAGAACATTCCTTTCGGTGAGTCCTTTTTATGTTACACTGATGGTACTATCTCCTCGAAGACCTTTTCCCATCGATAAAAACCATCTCCGCTTTCCTCGATATCTTTTGTCGATGGAATTACTATCTTCGATGGCCCTTCTATATCGATGAGACATCGTTGGGTCTCATCAATATTATTTGAACCCGGATATCTTATATAGGATGCTATTATACCCGCTTGATGACTTGTGGGCTACCATGGTATTAATGAAAATGATAATTTCTTTTAACAATAGGGGGATTTTATAATTTAACTTCACAGATAATCCTTATTTCATCGAAATACTATATTCGGTCACTATGGCTATTTCCTCACCGATACCTATCTGATATCCATTGGGTTTTTATGTCGAAGAAACCTTGGGCTTCGGTGACCTCCTTTATTTTTTCCACCAAAATACTTCTTCCATCAAAATCATCATGCCCTATCGATGAATGGATCTATTGTCTCACCGAAACCTTTCTTTATCCTCCCTTATCATCTTCCACTGATAAAGGCACATCAGTGAAACCATGCATATCGGAGGCATTCCTTTTAGCGTCCTCAAAACCTATTTCCTCATCGATATCTTTTATTGATGTAGCTTCCTTTTTTCTGATCGACATTATTCTTTCGATGAGAACTTCCCTTTCAGTGAGCCCTTTTTATGTTACACTGATGGTATTATCTCCTTGAAGACCTTTTCCCGTCGATGTAAACCATCTCTGCTTTCCTTGATGGAATTACTATCTTCGATGAGTCTTTTTTGAAGTTCATCGCTGCTTTGCTAGGATAAGCTTTAAGACTAGAAGGAGGCAATACCTTACATTAATGATCATAGGTATATAAACATGCTGGCATATCTCACTCCCGGATATATGTGATCACAAATATATAGGTATTATTATTTATGTAGATATTTCCTTCTTTTAGGACTAACACTTACCTAGCTATCCTCATCTCTATTTTACCTTTTCGGTCCCCTATATTCTTGATGTTTTGTCTCTTGTTTTGTTCTTAAGAAGCTCTCAGGATTTAATGTCTCTAGGTTGCTTTAACTTAGCTTCATAATATTGTTAAGCTGTGTATATTCTTTAAGATGGTAGCTCCCCGTGATCTCTTTGTAGGAATACTTATGGAATTTGCCTCATTAATATTTATTGAGTTTATGCTCTCCGATGGGTAATCACTCTTGCATTATGTTTCTGGAGATTTTTTGAGACTAATATTTTGAGCTGTGTATCCTATCAGGGTGACCATCCAGGCAGGTATGATATATTGTATAAGTTGACCTATTCGGTTTTCCTTTTCCTAACATTCTGGTGAGAGATTTTCTCAAGATTTTGTGCAGCATATGGAGCAGAGCATGCTTAACCCTGTGTTTTAGGAATAGCAAGAATTGTCGCCCACAAATGGCAGCATCACCCCAAGAAATGGGCAATCTGCTGCTCAACTTTACACAAAGGATTTCGATAGACAATCTTCATTATTCTGGACATGTTCCCTTTGTGATCTTGTATCTCCATTTTGTATCGCATTCTTAATTTTTTTTGATCCTTGAGGGATCTAGGCTAGACCGGAGGTTTTATTCCCTCCATTCTTTCCTACCGGTGCCCACACTGAATGGAGGTGTAAATGTAATTCTATCTATTTTTTAAAATTAATAAAATTCTTTGGCCTCGACCTTTTATCGATCAAAAAAATAATAATAACTATTCTTCTATTAAATAGTTAATTTGAAAAGATTAATTTATTTAATTCATTTCGTCTCTTTCTATTAATTAATATTTTATTAATTAATTCATCTATTCTATTCCTCTAAAATAATTAAATATTAAATATTTAATTATTCCCCTAACCAAGCTAATTTAATATCTAATGTTTAATTATCTCCTCTAATCAATTAAATATCTAATATTTAATGGTTATTCTCCTATCCTATAGTCTCAAATATTAAATAATTTCTTAAATTATTTAATCCCCCTCTTCCAACTCACCTTCCATCTCCACTTCATCTTCCCTTTGCCAACTCATCCATCATGTGGCTAAGAAAATTAATATTTCTTAAATATTAATTCATCATTTATCTTCAACCACCAAATTTAATGAATATGGTGTATGTACACATATTTCATAACCATCTTCTATATTCTCTCCAATACCCCCTACATCTTAGGAAGGACTTGAGTCCACTTGTCCTATCATGCCTAAATCTTCTCCAACCATCCCTAGATTCCCTTAGCCAGCAACCCAGTCAAGGTGAGATGAGTGACACTTGTCTTCTCCTTCCCCCTTACTCTCAACCTTCACCTTTACTCACAACCATTCAAATCTGTAGATCTGATCATGACCGTTGATCCGAGCTACATAATCTCATCCTCTCAAAGTCTATAAAATCAAGAGCTTTAGTTGAGAGAGAGAGTTAGACTTCAAGTGCATTTTCAAGCAAATCATTTGTAAAACTTATGCATCCATGAGTTTTAATCTTGAAGCAAAATAGCATAATCATTTTAGCATAATCATGTAGCATTACATATCATAGTATCAGTTAACTACTAGTTATCAGTCCATTCTTCATATGCCATCTTGGAAGCTATCAGTGCATTGTTTGAGAGCACACCATCTGCAACCAGGAACAATGGAGTTAGGACACAATGAGACATAAACCATGAAGGTAATATTTAGTATTTTTATTTCATGTAGTTTCATTGGTTGAGTTTGGATTTCCTGTAGCATTTCCATTGGTATTTTGTGAAACTAACTTGTTGCAGGTAGCATTCTGAGGATGAAATCCAAGTCGACACACTTTATATAGAAATCATGCCACTTAATGCATTGGTTTTGAATAGATTCAGTATGCTGCAGGGCAAATTTCCTTATTTCATCTAAAGCATTAAGTTGTAGGAGCCTTTCTTCTTGTGCTACAGACAGAGTCATATATAAAGAAATAGCTGTTCTCAAAGTTTTATGTTCAAACTCTACAGGCATCATTGCTTTTGTCCCATATACCGTTTTAAATGGTGTAAACCCTATTGTAGTTTTCCAGGTGGTTCTATAAGCCCATACAACTTCAAATAATCTGCTAGACCAATCTTTCCTGTTGAGTGCTACTATTTTGGTCAAGGTTGATTCAAGCTCTCTGTTAGTAACCTCTGCTTGACCATTAACCTGTGGATGATAAGGAGTGGATTTCCTATGCTTGACATTATATTCATTAAATAAGGCTATAATCAGAGTGGAAGTGAACTGTGCTCCTTGATCTGTCACTATTTCTCTAGGAACTCCATACCGAGTGAAGATTTCTTCGTATAAGAATTCTGCCACCTTATTATCTCTTGCATGCTTGAAGGCTTTGACCTCCACCCATTTAGTAACACAATCAATACAAAGAAGAATGTAAGACCAACCATTTGATGGTGGATCAATTGGTCCAACAAAGTCTAGACCCCATTTGTCAAATAGTGTAACAACCACCTGAGGGTGGAGAGGTATTTCATCAGACTGAGTTGGTCTACCCATTCTTTGACATCTATCACATTTCTTGGTGTATTTAACTGCATCCTTGTGTAAGGTTGGCCACTAGTATCCTGTAGTTAATATCTTGAGAGCTGTTCTTTTGGCTACAAAATGACCTCCACAAGGTTCATCATGATAGGCATGAAGTATATCATATGTCTCATCTTCCCTTACACAACGCCTCATCACTTGATCTGGTCCTATATAAAATAAGCAATCTGCTATCCATGAGAAGTTGAAACTCTTTTCTACTACAATCTTTTCTCTTTGGGCAAGAAATGTGGGGGTGTCTTGTTAGCTCCTAGGTAGTTGGCTATATCAGCATACCATGGACTATGTAAAATGATGGAGAACAAAAGGAATAATTAATGACCTCCTTATTGTCGGGTGTGTGAATCCTTGACATAAAATCTACCACTACATTTGCTTTTCCTGGTTTATCAATGATAGTAATATCAAATTATTACATTAATAATAACCATCTTGCCAATCTACCTATAATGGAGCTTCTGTTCATGAGGTACTTGATGGCTGTATGATCAATATGTACAAAGATTCGATATCCAGTTATATAGTGTCTTAACTTATTAAGAGCATAGATGACAGGTAACATCTCCTTTTCAGTAACGGTGTAATTCAATTATGGTCCTTGCAAATTTTTACTGATGTAATAAATTACATTTTCCAAAATTCCTTGCTTCTTCCCCAGAACTGCTCCTATTGCAAAATTGGATGCATCTATATGAATGTGAAAAGGAATGGACCAATCAGGTCCTTTGAGCATAGGGGCCTGGGTTATGGCTTGTTTGAGTTGAGAAAATGATTTCTCACATGCAACAGTCCATTCAGACTCAACTTCCTTTGTCAATAAAGAATATAATGGCCCTGCTTTTTGACTAAAGTCCTTGACAAATCTCCTATAGTACCCTGCATGGCCTAGAAAACTTCTTACATCCTTTTGTTTAACAGGGGTAGGAAGGTTAAGTATTACTTCTATTTTGGCTGGATCCATTTGAATACCTGATTAAGAGATTTGATGCCCCAATACTATACCTTCTTGCATCATCATAAAACATTTTTCACTATTTAAGGATAAATTGTGATCTTCAAACTGCTGCAATACTTTTGTCAGATTTTCTAATGCCTCTTTAAATGTAGTTCCATAAGTAGTAAAGTCATCCATGTAGATTTCCATACAATCATGAGATATGTCTGAAAATATGCTAAGGACAACCTTTTGAAAAGGTTGTAGGGGCATTACATAAACCAAAAGGAAGGATTGAATAGGCATATGTGCCGCAAAGGCAGATAAAGTAGTCTTTTCCTGATCTTCTGGAGCTATTCTAATTTGATTATAACCACTAAACCCATCCAAAAATGAAAAGTATTGCTTACCTGCTAGAGAGTCTAACACTTGATTTATAAATGAAATTGGGAAATGATCCTTTTTAGTAGCAGTGTTGAGCTCTCTATAATCCACACAAACTCTCCATTTTCCTCCTTTCTTTAGAACTATAACCAGAGGAGAAACCCATTGACTATTTGAAATAGGGGTAGATGAATCCTTCATGAAGCAATTTTTGCAGTTCCTCTTTAATGATTTCCCTTAAAGAAGGATTAATCCTTCATTGAGGTTGTCTAATTGGTTTACAATCCTCTTTGATATAAATTCTATGGGTACACAATGTAGGATTTAATCCTTTCATGTCTTGATAATCCCATGCAAAAGCTTGTTGTTGGGCTTTGAGTAATTCTGTTAATGACAATCTTTGATCTGCTGCCAATTGATTATTTATATTCAGATTTCTCCCTGCAACAACTTCTATTTGAATTATTGATTCTGCATTAGATATTTCAGACAAACAAGAGGTTTGAATCTCTTTTGGTAGCAATGTCTGAAACATATCTGTGGTTGCAGGAGAATTTAATAGCCCTGTAGATGGAAGAAGGGTATGTAGAGGACTTATTGGTATACCCATTGACTGCTAAGCTACTCCATAATGATTCCTTATGATGTTAGAGAGTATTATATCATCCTCTTGAAGTTCTATGAATGGGTCCCTTGATAGCATCATTAGTTGTTGAACAAATTTAATTTCCTCTGCTTCTTCTCCTATGTCTGGCCACACTACTCATTCTTGATCAAGTTGAGGTTGTGCTGGAGAATAGAGTGCAAATTTTTTAGTAGTAATTTCATATGAAATTGTCATATCTCCAGATCTGCAACCTATATATGCATCAGTTGTTGCCAACCAAGGTCTTCCCAAAATAATTGGATATCCTCCTAATGTTGCCTTGGGAGAGAGGATTATGAAATCAATAGGATATTCCCAAGAATATAATGCGACAACAATATCTGCAACCATTCCTTTAGGTTGAACAATTGAGCTATCAGCAAGCTGTAGGACCATTGGAGTTGATCTGAGATTAGTAATGCTGAGTTGCTGCATGACATCCTTATTCATAACATTTATTGCTGCTCCCAGGTCTATCAAGGCATTTTTGATTTGAGTTCCATTAATAACTACCTTGACAATAGGGCTACCTGGGTCAGAGTATTTAGGGATTGCAATTTTTCCTAACATAATATTAGCCAACTGTCCTACCACATGCACTATTTTTGGATCTTTTTTCTTCCTCCCAGGTTTCTTCAGACATGCCTCCTTAATAGCTTTTCCATATATGGGGATATCTTAAATAGCTTGAAACAGTGGAATTTTAACACATATATGTTTTAACTGATCAATAAGATCAAAAGCTACATCATTCTGCTGCCTAGATACTTCTACCTGTAATCTCTTATGAAGCGGGTGTGTTCTTATAGGTATATATGAAGTTTCAAACTGTTGAACTTGCTCAGGATTTCCAAATTTATCAGGCATTCTTTCCTAAGCAGTCTCCTCTACTGGTAACTCTATTATGACTGGAGGAGATGAAGTAGGCAATGTTGTCCCTGATCTCAAATGAATATCACTTATATTGAGAGATTATGCAGGATAGTTATTAGGATCAGTTGAAAAAACTTGCTATTGCTATTGTGGTTTATTATTTGGATTTGGAATAGGCTAAGTTGGCAGTTGGGTTGGCTTGGATGAGGTGGCAGTAGGAGCTGGTGGCATTAAAGCTGGCTGTTGGGACTGTTTCCTATGGCTGCAGGAACAGACAATTGCAGAAACAACTGCTACAGAAGTATAAAACTAACTGAAACATACAAAGGATTACTCACTAAGTGGGCCCCCTTGAGTATCTCTAGAAATTCAGATTACAATTATCTAACTATGCAAAATCGCATTGATCTCTTTATTTCATCTTGACTGAAAAATACTTAACAAAGTACCAAAAGACTATGCATTACAAGTTACTATGGGTGTTCTCTGCTATCCCCAAGAGGAGAGAGATCCCTTTATTTATAGGGAGTTGCTTCATGACATCCTTAGTCATCACATTTATTGCTGCTCCCAGGTCTATCAAGGCATTTTTGATTTGAGTTCCATTAATAACTACCTTGACAATAGGGCTACCTTGGTCAGAGTATTTAGGGATTGCTATTTTTCCTAACATAATATCAGCCAACCGTCCTACCACATGCACTATTTTTGGATCTTTTTTCTTCCTCCCAGGTTTCTTTAGACATGCCTCCTTAATAGCTTTTCCATATATGGGGATATCTTAAATAGCTTGAAACAGTGGAATTTTAACACATATATGTTTTAACTGATCAATAAGATCAAAAGCTTCATCATTCTGCTGCCTATATACTTCTACTTGTAATCTCTTATGAAGCGGGGGTGTTCTTATAGGTATATATGAAGTTTCAAACTGTTGAACTTGCTCAGGATTTCCAAATTTATCAGGCATTCTTTCCTGAGCAGTCTCCTCTACTGGTAACTCTATTATGACTGGAGGAGATGAAGTAGGCAATGTTGTCCCTGATCTCAAATGAATATCACTTATATTGAGAGATTATGCAGGATAGTTATTAGGATCAGTTGAAAAAACTTTCTATTGCTATTGTGGTTTATTATTTGGATTTGGAATAGGCTGAGTTGGCAGTTGGGTTGGCTTGGATGAGGTGGCAGTAGGAGCTGGTGGCATTAAAGCTGGCTATTGGGACTGTTTCCTATGGCTGCAGGAACAGACAATTGCAGAAACAACTACTACAGAAGTATAAAACTAACTGAAACATACAAAGGATTACTCACCAAGTGGGCCCCCTTGAGTATCTCTAGAAATTCAGATTACAATTATCTAACTATGCAAAATCGCATTGATCTCTTTATTTCATCTTGACTGAAAAATACTTAACAAAGTACCAAAAGACTATGCATTACAAGTTACTATGGGTGTTCTCTGCTATCCCCAAGAGGAGAGAGATCCCTTTATTTATAGGGAGTTGCTTCATGACATCCTTAGTCATCACATTTATTGCTGCTCCCAGGTCTATCAAGGCATTTTTGATTTGAGTTCCATTAATAACTACCTTGACAATAGGGCTACCTTGGTCAGAGTATTTAGGGATTGCTATTTTTCCTAACATAATATCAGCCAACCGTCCTACCACATGCACTATTTTTGGATCTTTTTTCTTCCTCCAAGGTTTCTTTAGACATGCCTCCCTATTAGCTTTTCCATATATGCGGATATCTTTAATATCTTGAAATAGTGGAATTTTAACACATGTTTTAACTGATCAATAAGATCAAAAGCTATATCATTCTGCTGCCTAGATACTTCTACCTGTAATATTTGAGGAAACATGGGTGTTCTTATAGGTATATATGAAGTTTCAGACTGTTGAACTTGCTCAAGATTTCTAGATTTATCAGGAATGCTTTCCTGAGCAGTCTCCTTTGCTGGTAACTCTGTTATGACTGGAGAAGATGGAGTAGGCAATGTTGTCCCTGATCTCAAATGAATATCACTTGCATTGAGAGAGTATGCAAGATAGTTATTAGGATTAGTTGAAAAAACTTGTTGTTGTTGTTGTGGTTTATTATTTGGATTTGGAATAGGCTGAGTTGGTAGTTGGGTTGGCTTGGATGAGGTGGCAGTAGGAGCTGGTGGCATTAAAGCTGGTTGTTGGGACTGTTGCTGTGGCTTTAGGAAACCTGATAACTTGTTTTCCCATTGCCGTCCTCCCCTCCATTATGGTGACTGCTGCTATTTACCTTGAGGGGGAGACCATTTCCCTTATGGCTGCTGCCATTGAGACGAGGAATTCTAATAATTAGGCCAAGGATTCTGAGATTTATTCCAAGACTGAGGAGTATAATTTCTAAATTTTTTGAAATATGGTGGTTGCCACTGATTGTTTTGTACATTGAAGTTTATATAAGGATTATAAAATGACAATGGATCCTATGGGATACCTTGTCTTGGAGGCCAAGGCCTTTGTTGTGCAACATAAGAAAGTTGTTCATCATCTCTGTAAATAGGCTTGAAATCTGGGGAACTCTGTTGGCTATCAATTTTAGCTAACATTTTGCATCTATAGTCCTTCTTCTTTTATCGACAATGAGGACAAAATTCAGCAAGCATAGCCTCTACCTCCTCATGCTTCTTCTTTGCCTCTAGTGTATCCAATTGGGTAGCCATATTATTAATTATATCTTCTTTAAAATCCTTCAACAGATGAGTTATTTCCATTCTTGAGACTATTGAATATGACTTGGCAATTGAAGAATCAGGCCTATAGTGTCTTTCCCTTTTTGCTGTAGCTCTTGAATACTGTTGATAGATTTGTCTGATATCATCCCATTGAAATTGAGTAATAAATCCTCCTCCCATTAGATCTAAGGATTCAACACAGTCATCATTGATACCCCTCAGAAAAATCAACTTCATATAATCTTCACTTAGATTACTATGTTTGGATTTGCTGACACTAAATAAAAACCTTTCCAAATAGTCTTCCACACTCTCATCTTCTTTTTGTGTCATTTTGAATATATCATCACTGTGTCGGTCCATTCCCTTGCAATAGTCTTTATACTTATCCAAGAAGTTTGTTTTCATTTCCTCCCAGGTAGTGATTACATTTCTTCCTAAACTCATAAACCATCTCAATACAACTTCTTTCAAAGTAGCAGGGAATAACTTGAGTTTATGAGCATCAGTGGTATAATCATAACTTCTGCAAAGGATATCAAATTCAAACAGAAAGGTGTCTAGATCCTCTGTTACCAACCCATGAAATTTTGGAAGTGAAGAGGCTGGTATGTTTTTCAAATTTGCATTATCATGCAGATCAGGAATGGGGAACTCAAATGTTGGATTTACAGGTGGAGGTGGAGGTGGAGGATTTGCTGCCATTGATCCTTGATAAATAACTAGAGGTAAAATGTTTTGTTCAGGGGGTACATTCATGAAGTCTAGGTCTCCTTCTGTCAGATTAAAGACACTACCATTTAGCACATAGGTTTCTGCAAAAGGGTTTACTTCAGGTGCTTGATCTGATCTTATATCTTGAGTAGAATGCGAGGGAATAAATCTTCCTAATGCATCTCTTCTCTTCCTATGCATGTAGATTAATGAAGGAAATTCAAAAAGCTAATTAAGAAAACTTAAAACTAATGGTTTACAACAGATTCTTAGCTTGGCACCATCCCCGACAACAACGCCAAAAATTTTGGTCCTTACAACTGAATTGGTAACTAGGTAATAAATCACAATTCAGAGATTGAATATTCTTAAATAGCTAACTTTTCCTATGGAAAGAGATTATTTAGTTATCAACCAGGGACATAAACATGAAATGGGCCAGCACTGTATGTGCACCAAGTTCATATTGCAGCCATCTTTTATGATTGTAAAAAAGGGAATTCTTCTCAAAGTAAACACACCAAATCTTGGGGGAAAATTGTAAAAAAGGGAAGCTGACTTTACTGACAACAAATGTTTTGAACCCTTGGGGGAAAATAAGGAAGTGGTATCCTCAAATTATGTCTCCAATCCCCCAACCCAGGAAGTATTGAGAAATGAGTCAACCAAAGTTAACAACCCTATGACAGAGTAGATCCGAATAGAGGAATTGAAAGAGCAGACTGAATCTTCAAAAGACATAGCTGAAGTGGTAATCGCTGATACTTATGCTGGTAAGGAAACATAAAAGAAAGAGGAACAACCTGAGGAAGGGGATATCTCTGGCTCCTAAGAAGAAGAGACTGACTCTTCCCTGCTCATGATAAGCTCTGAAATACAAGATGCCCAAAAATGTGCAATACTGGGTATGAACCTTTCGGACTCAGATCAAAACTCAAAAATAGTAATTAGTGCTTCACATGATTCTAGATTCCCTAATTGGGACAATGAAGATGAAATATCCAGAATCCTTAGTAATCCGAAAGTGGTTCTCGAGAAAGAAGCAGACTAGAAAATACCAAAATACTGGAACAAGAAAGGATCCACTCCCTCGGCTTCTCAACTAAGGAAATCCAGTAGAATAGCTCAAGTAGATGTTGGGTATATCTTGTCTTCCCCAGGTCAACCTTCTAACCATAAAGTCAGAGACAAGGAGGCCAGTAAGAACATTGCAGATGGGACTCAGAAGACTCTTAAGGAGTTAGGAATTGGTAAGTAACTATGAAGATTATCTCTTGGAATATTAGGGGACTTAATAATCCTCATAAACACGATATTATTAGGAATATCTTTTTGGAGGGAAAGCCTTGGTGTAGAAAGATTACCATGAAGTGTACTTAATTAAAAAGATGAAAAGTGGAGAAAATATATAGATAAAAAGTTAGAGGTGTGTTGAGAAGTAAAGAAGTAAGAAGAAAACAAAAATTACTAGAAACAAATAAAAAATAAATGCACAGAAGGAGATTCAGGATGTGTGCAAAACATAATGACGGATAGGTAAACAACTCAGGAACACTACAACACATTAAAGAAAAGGTGCTATTGTGCAAAGAGATGAAGAATTTTGAAAGTATGGGGGCACTATAATTGAGAAGTGGGGAGAAGAAAATAGCAGAGACGAGCTGAGAGTAGTAATACATAAGGTAATCTGCACATAGTGGAACAAAGAAAGAGGATAGAAGGCAAAAAGTAGAGATTGATAATAGAGATCAGAGAGAAGAGGAAAAATATTGAGAGTAGGGAAGAGTTTAGTCAATCTCACATGTGGAGAACAAACTGTGAGTTACAAAAATTCCATTTGTAGTAGGGTGCTTAACTGTAATTGGATATTTTTTCATTGTATGTTGTTTGAGTGGGTGCTCGGATAGGGGGTTGGTTCTCCTTTGGGTTGGTTCCCATTAACTTCAAGGGTTGGTTCTCCTTTGGGTTGGTGTCCATTAATGTGCAATCAAACTTTTACCTGTGAGGTTGGATTACAAAAGTAGAATCTAGTAGCATTTCTCACCAAGGTTTTTCCCTACTATGGGTTTTCCTCATACAACTTGTGTTAGGGGTTTGCCTTATGTGTGTGAGTGTGTTTAATATCTCTGCTCATAGTTTCTTGACTTCTATTATTAAAGCTTTGTTTATTTATAAAATAAAGTTTTAATTACCACAGATTCACCCCCCTCTTAGTGGTCCATTTGTGTTCCTTCAATTGGTATCAGATCCCTAGGTTCCCTATTAGATAAGATTTCTCTAGCTTGGGTAGATTCTAGTTTGTGAACATAATGGCTATATATGAGATATCCTCTGCTAATATACCAAGGTTTTATGGCACAAACTATGTCATTTGGAGCTGAAGAATGGAAGTTTATTTGTCCTCCTTAGGTTATGATGTTTGGATTTTAATTAAGAATGATTATGTTGTCCCTTCCATTCCTCCTTTTGATCTTGATGCTAAGAGGAAATATGAGTGCAATACAGAGTCTTTGAAATTTAAAAACTATGTTTGCAAAGAATATATGGGATAGGTTGAAGAAATTATATGAAAAGCCTAGTACTTATGAATAAAATTTTGGAAGGAATAAGAAGAAAGGATCCAGTAAATATATATATAATAAAAGTAGATCAGTTAGTAGTTGTAGTAAAGATAAAAATGAAGCTCAACTATTCATGGCACAAGAGATCCAAAATGAGGAGAAGGCTACAAGGTGTGATAGTAGAGTTCAATCCAGCAATCAAAATTTATTTAATAGTGATGAACAAGGTGAGATTGATGTTGAGGTGGATCTTGAAAGATAATTAGTATGTGCTCTTGAAGAGTTAGATAAAATAAGGAAAGAATATAAAAAATGCAAGAAGTTGGCCATTAAGGAACAAGATCAGCTGAGCAAGAAAATTGAAGAATCTAAGCTGAATATCACCAATTTAACAACTCAGCTAGTGGAAGCCAAGAGGATGAGTGAGGTAATAGAATCAAAATTGGAAACCAAATAAAAGGAGTTTAAAAAGTTGGAAGAATCCAAGGAGAAAAGTGATGTAATAAAGTTAGAGTTAGATACAAGAAAAAAGGAGTGTTAGAAGCTAGAAGATGAAGTGGTAAATCTCATAAAAGAACTTGAGAGTTGCAAGGAAGATCTCAAGTTGAGATTTAAATGTGAAAGTAGCACAAATGCATTAGATGATATGTTGAAGAGGTAAAAATAGTCAAAGGATTCTGTGGGCTTAGGATATGAGACTAGACAATGTTCTACCAGTGGGGAGTCATAAAAAAAACACATAAATTTTGTATCATCAAGCATGAATAGTCATATACAAATCTTCAAGGTCAAAGATGCTCCAAGAAAGAAAATTGACCTGAATACTACGGTTGAGCATGAAGACTCGTGTTTCTACTTCAAACAAGGAGAATATTGTTGCTTCTACAAGAAGTAATAATGCTAATCCAAAAGGAAAGGCCAAGTTGGTTGATGATGAGACTAAGAACAAGAAGAAATCAGAAGAAAAGACTATTGTAAATGAACAACTCAAGATCAGCAATAGAAAAGGCAGATATGGAGCAAACAAGTCCACAAGATCTCCACTTGTTCAAAAAAATATTTTTATAAGGTACAATTATTCCTTCTTTGGTTACTGTTATTCGTGTAAAGGATATGGGCATAAGGCAAGTGAATGTAGAAAAATCTTAAAGAAAGGTTAAGTTGTATCCTCTGGAAATAGAAATTTATTCTATCACAATATCATGCATATGGACATAAAATTTCAAATTGTAGATTCATGCATAGGCCAACTCCAAGTTATGAAAACAAGAATGTTTTTGTTGTCCTAAGAAATAAAAATGTAATTTCTTATAACTGCAATAAAATAGGTCATAAGAGCTATGAATATAGAAGAAAAACATTTTAGTCATATGGCATCCCCTCCACTTCCTCTTTCAACAAAAATGTAAAATTCAACAACTATGGTCATCGAGAAAGAGAGTTTAGAATGTATGTAGGACATGAATATGATTGGAACAAAAATAGAAGTGTTTATGTATTGTTAAGAAAAAAAATTGTTCCTTCAGCTGGTTACAAAAATATGGATTGGAGAAGGAAACCCAAACATGAAACATAAATTACTCCATTCCTCAATTAGACGCAAACACGAGGTGTTATGCATGTCATAATTTTGGTCATAGAGCACTTTATTGCAGAACTAATGAAATGAAATTGTCAAGATACAACAATAGCGCACACTCTGATCGGGAAAAACAATAAATTTCTAAAATTTTGGAGAAAGAAATACAATTTAGGTTATAAGAGAGATGGGAAGGATGAATCTATGAGCATGCATTGTGCACTCCTTACACATGTGATATCCCCTAAAGCTTAAGGAGAAGCAGAATCCTAGGGGGGATAAACATGATCATATCTTTCACCCACAAATTTCTAAAAAGAATAAGCGTGAAAATAGGTCAAAGAGACTGAAACTAGTGACAAGGAAGCTGATAAGAATGGTGATTGTTTATATAAATTTTAGTTGATGATTGAGTTAGTTAAAAAAAAATTGTATATTTGTTGTAGTTTCTTGAGATGCAGAAGCTTATACCTTGGCAACAATTAAGGTTTGACATTGTTGGCATACAATTATAGTTTACTATTTAATTACATATAGTTGTAGCTGCATATTCACATAAGGTTGATTATATTTGTAAGTGTTGAAGAGAAATTGTAGTCAGACCACATTGCGAAAATGGTTAATATTGAGCGGTTGTTGAATATTCATTGTAAACAAAAGTGCTACAATAGAGCTCATTTATAATGGGAGTGATCTATATCACTAGTCAGAGTTCAAATTTGAAAAGTTGAGCATATAGTTTGTATCACTTAGATTTTTTCGTAACAAATACTTAGTTTCAGCAAGGAAGGATACAAATATTTGGATCATTGAAATGATAAGTATGGTGTAGCATAAAAGTGAAATGACTGATGTAACAAAATTGAGGCAAATAATAAATTATACAACAAGAGCATAGGGGGAGTTGAGTGTATTAGGATGGATAGGATATTCAGAATAGTGTTGAAGCTAAAAGGATAACACACATTGAAGAAATAGTAGCCTATATAAAACAATTGATGATGTATTATCTACTTGCGAGAATAGAGATTGCAAGTAGTTTATTTGTAGCAGCAAGACATTAAGAACATAAGAAAAATTTCAAAGGTGAAGTACGCAGAGTAGAAAAGGTAGATTGCACAGAGTGAAATGTGTATGTGTGACTCAAAATAAATGAAATGTTGTGTAAGAGGTGCAAAATACTAAAGTGCAGAATCCACATAGTGCACACTAATGCAGTTAGTAAGTGTATGAACACAAAGGAAGATTGCACACAAAGTGATTATGTGAAGAGATAGTGTGAGGTACAAAAGATTTAATCTGGAGCCAAAAACAAAAAGAAGAAGAATAACGAAGAGGAGTTGAGAGAGTGTGTACAACACAATGTGTAATACCGAGAGCAGGTGGATGAGAACAAAGGATAGGTCAACAAAAGTGTTGATTGGTTCAAGGCAATAGAAGAAAAACTGCAGTATATGTGAAATAAAAAAATTAAATCTGATCATAATTTTGTAGCAGTGAAAAGGAAGGAGACCAAGCCAAATAACAAAGACACGATACAATGCTCATGAGGTAATTGAAAATGAAATGTGTGACAAAGCATTATATTTAAATGAGGAGAGAATTAAGTGTATTTGATTTAGGGGGAGCTTTTAGCTTTGAATTATACCTCCCTAAATAGGTTTGGTGACTCCAAGGGAGATGGACCATAAAGATCATGGTTCTCGAGACTATTGCTAAATTTGGGCCAGCAAATAATTGTAGGTGTTGCAGACGCGTAGGCATAGAATGAGAAGTGAATTTGGTGTACATGATGTGTTATCTACGACTTGTTCAGTGCAGTCATTGCAAGGAGTGACATGTGTCTTCAGCTCAGAGAAGAAGGTCAAAGGGGAAGAAGATGCATGGATGAGTGAAGTTGGTAGTTGGTTGCCCCACCCTTGGCCATTGTTGTCAAAGGGGTAGAAGTTGAGCAATATTGACATCAATGCCAAAGGGGGAGGTTGTTGGTATTAGATTGTCATTGATGTCAACACTTCAAGTAATGCATGGGATAGAGATGTAGTATGATGAATTCCCCACATGAAGGTCAAATGACAAAATTGGTGTTGTTTCTGGTTAGCACAGGTTGAGAAAAGAATAGTGAGAACAATGCAAGCAAGTTGGATAAGTATGGAGTGTGCACTGGGTGAACTGGCTTGACTCAAAACAATTGTGATAGTGAGTGCACAACACACTGTGTTTATCACCACACCTTGCTAGCCCGCGGTAAGGAAGATTGAAGACAAAAGACTATGTGGGGTAATAACCATAGTGAGGAAATAGGTAGTCCCACCAACCCGCAATCAAGAAGATAGATGAAAGATGATTTCGCTAGATAATAAAATGGAAGAAGGTGCATAGCCCCTCCATCCCGCGGGTACTTGTTAGGAGGTTGAGAAAGAAGTGGACATTTCACCTAGCCATCTTTTCTTTGATTTCTGGAAATGTAAATTCCAACGCAAAGGCGGTCCATAGTACCGACACAGAAGTGGTCCATATAAGCGTTTGATCATGTTTTTTACCTGAGGATGAAGATGTTATAGAGAAAGTTTCTTGTATGGGTCCCACCATATTTCATGTTGTTAAGTGAGTTGTGTGGCCTAGTTGGACAAAAAAAAATTGCTAATTGGTCTATGAAATTGAAAGGGGATGTGTATCAAAGAAGTAAATTGTTGAGCAAAGAAAGGAAAAATCATCTAATTTGAACACCTGCAAATCTGAAATAAGAAAAGAATTCTTTTTTCAATTTATTAGCTATAACTTTTTCAAATTTCTTTGGAGGGAAAGTCGAGCTTAGTGTTTTTAGAAAAATCTCTTTTTGGAGGGGAAGCCTTGGTATATGAAGATTATCATGAAGTGCAGTTAATTAAAAAGATGAATAGTGGCTTGGGATGTTTTAGGCATGGCCAATCCTTTTCAAGAGCTCCCTATATGGTGGGCTTTGGAACCTGGCCCCTTCTTTGGTTATTTGGGAACTCTGGAAGGAACGCAATAGGAGACTCTTTGAAGAGGAGAAGATGGAGTGGACCCTTCTGGTGAATAAAATAGAAGCCTCAATTGTGGAGACTCTAAATAGCATAATTTATAAATTTCCTAGTAATCTCTTAGAGATGACCTACTGGGATGAGAAGATGAGGGGGTGGTGGCTTGGTTTGAGGATCCCTCCCTTTGTTGGAGATGACAACTCCAACAAACAGGAGTTGAGAAAGGCCTACAAGTGGAGAGTCCCTAAAAGGGGTTGGGTCAAGCTAAACTTTGATGGGGCTTCCCGAGGGAACCCAGGTCCTACAGGTATCAGATGTTGTCTGCATGATGAGGGTGGGAGAGAACTGGCTAGGCTAGCAAAACCTATAGGATTTGAATCCAATAACAAGGCTGAAATATTATCCCTAATTGAAGGTCTCCTTCTTGGTCAAAATAGGGGTATTCGCAAACTGACCATTAAAGGAGACTCGGCCATTATTATCAATGGCCTTATAAAAGGTTCTCTGTTAGATTGGAAGTTAAATGTGCTCTTGTCTAGAGCTCTTGGTATCCTTACATATTTCAATAAAATGACCTTCAACCATATCTATAGAGAAGGAAACTCTAGGGCGGATGAATTATCTAATGCAGGAGTTGATGGGCAGTTCATTAGTTAGGAGGGAGTCCTCCTCCTCTGTTTTAGCTAATTGGTTGGTTATCTCAGGCTTCTGGTCTTATTTAGCTTGGCTTGGGGTCCACCTAGGGTCCTTTTTCTTTTTCTTTTTTTTCTGAAATGTGGCCATCCCCTTCTTCTGAAGGAGGTGAGTCTCTGCTATGATCATTGCTCTAAGCTGGGGAAGTTTAGAGAGCCTGTCTCTTAGTCTTAGAATATATTCATGGTTCTTTGGTCTTTTTCATGGAAAGCTTATTTTCGTATATCTTATTCAGATATCCTCTTAGAACCTTATAAGATTTTACGTCTATTGGTATACATATGCATATATGGATATGCATATTTATATAGACATGCATATATAAAAATAATTATAGATATATATATGCATGGATGTATATGTATTAATATTCATATAGATATATCATACACTAATAGGAATAAGAGATTATGGTGCTTTAAGAGTTATAATTATCTATTAATTTATTTTATATTCTATATGTTATTTATAGCTACGATTTAGACCACATTTTAGAGGTAATTGATACCTTTTCGGGACATCTATTGTGAGAAACTCCCCTCGATTAGTACCAATTTGATGGAATTCTTGTGGTGTTGATGTGACTTCCCTTACAGCGATAGCCAACAATTTCTTAGCAACCCATTTGTGTAGAGGCGACAATATTAATTACCTTGATCCTGGAGATTGTTTCAATTGCATCTTGGCCCTTTGATCTCTGTCATCCATTAGTGTATATCA
Source organism: Cryptomeria japonica (assembly GCF_030272615.1). Taxonomy (NCBI): domain Eukaryota; kingdom Viridiplantae; phylum Streptophyta; class Pinopsida; order Cupressales; family Cupressaceae; genus Cryptomeria; species Cryptomeria japonica. Next base: position 478,335,469 of record NC_081407.1, on the reverse strand, counting down.
TCCCTCTTAGGCAAGATGAGTTGTATTTCATGACACCTTTTAATACAAGTTCTATTTAAGTCTTTGCTTGCTTGGGCTCTGGCTTATCTGATTTTCTAGCAACTCTTATGGATACCCGACTAAGATTAATAGGGCTCAAGAAGAAAATGGCTTTTGTAGGAGAAATTAAGGAGGAGAGATTGAAAGGCATACTGGTCTTCTCGAACCCCCTGGTCATCAAGGCAATCATGAAAATCCTCGGGAATGATTATATTATGAATGAAGACCACACCAGAGCCAATTCAGACATTGCCGCAATGTTCTTGGCAGTGGCTATGCATTTTGAGAATGACAGGGATGTGGTAATGAAACTTTTTAAAAAGGTCTTCAAGAAGGAACTGCTCGGAGAATTGGACCGGGTGGTGGTTAATATTGATGAGGAGATCTCTACTTTGAAGCCTCATTAATATGATATTCTCATCAGGATGAATAACCGGGTGCCAAGATACCCAATTATGTCAATTGAGGATCTGATAGCCTTTGAAGCCTACAACCCAATTAGGGGAAGGAATCTCTTTTTCCTCATGTGGCTTCTGTAGGTTAGGAAACTGATATGCAACAGGTGGTTGGCTAACTATCTAGAAGTAGAAAATGTTGAAGTGGTTCTGAACGATGTGGAAATCCCTCCATCCCCTACTTCCTCCCCTGCTAACTTGCCAACCATCTCTGGAGAAAAGGATCCAGAGGAGCGGGCAAGGAGATGTTGGGCTAGTTAGAGGGGTTCGTTATGATTTCAAGCTTCCTGCCTCTTTATGACTCTCAAGTGTTTATAGTTTGTTTTTTGACCTAGATTAGTCTAATCCATCTTTAGACTTATGGCTTTTAAGTAGGATTTCTTACTCTAACTTTAGTTTTGCTTCTATCCCTTAAGCTGGGTCATCCCTTCATAGCTCAAACTTAGATTTTTGAAAGTGTTAATGGATTAAGTATATTAAGCTTATCATCTTTACTCTGGTAGTATTTATTTATCTTATGTGAACTGATGGCCCTTTATGACTAGAATCATGTTTCAGTTCGTTCCAAGCTTTTAATGAGTTGCTATCTTATTTTCTATTTGTTTATATATATAATTATATATGTGTGTGTGTGTGTGTGTGTGTGTGTGTGTGTGTGTTCATATATATGGGCAGTTAAAAGTAATATTTCTTATCTAGATGTATAGAGATATCTGTCTGGTTTTGTTTCAGTAGTGTTTGGCCTTTGCTTTCTTTTGAATAATGGTGGATGATCAAGTAAGGTTCTTTCTGTAAGCTTCTATGTTCATTATACGAGCTTCTATCTATAAGGTTCTTTTTGTAAGATTCATCTATAAGCTTCTATGTTGATTATACGAGCTTCTTTCTATAATTCGGTTCAGTTTTTTCTCCTTCTTCCCCCTCTCTTGTGCAGGATGTTTGTCTATGTTTTAAAGGTGGAAGCCATCTTGATTTCTCTTTGTAATAAGTAGGAGAGAATCGATCTAACTTTGAAAATATTTGGTCTTATTGTCCTTTTCGAAAGGCTCTATCTCCCAATATAATACTATGATATTGCTATTCTATGATTTGGGCTTGAAAAACTCTTAACATTACTTATAGTCTATGAGGATATTGTAGATTTATTTTGAACATTTGGCACCACTAGTTGTGTGGTTTTTTCGGGATAACATCTTTTGGAGCGATTGATGTAGGATAAGTCTGAAGGTTTTATGCAGGTTCTATCATGATTTGCCTTGTAGGGCCTTCCCCTTGAGGGTTCTAGAGCTTTATTATTCACTCAAGGAGTCTCTGGACATTGTTCTCTCATTTAAAACTTTGTAGTGTATTTCCTGACATTGATCTTGGTCGTAAGATCTTTTGCAGATCAGGAGATCATTTTGTAACCCTCTTCCGAGAGACTAGATCCAGGCAATAAAGGGTGATGCAGTCATCATTTTTTAGGAATGAGTAGTCCTTTCAGAACTTCAAAATTTAAGAATGATATCTCTCTGTCATATAGCTCAGCCTATTGGGATTTTCCCAAGGACTATTGTATCTTGTTCTCATTCTTGTTAAATGTATCATGAGATTCAAATCCTCTAAGGGATCTAGATGAGACCGGAGGTTTTCTTCCTCCATTCTTTCCTACCAGTGCCCACACTGAATGGAGTATGTAATCATTTTCTTTAATTAATAAAATTTTCAGGCTTTGGCCTTTTACTGATAAAAAAAAAAAGATTTAAAGTGGAGAAAATATATACAGAAAAAGTTAGAGGCATGTTGAGAAGTAAGAAGTAAGGAAAAGACAGAAAATACAGAACAAAGAAAATTGAGCGCAAAGATTTTTCTAAAAACACTCAGCTCGACTTTCCCTCCAAAGAGAGATTTTAAAAATACTCCAGTTAATCTTTCCCTCCAAATACATTTGAAAAAGTTCCACCTAATAAATAAAAAATATTTTTCTTTTCTTATTTCAGATTTGTAGCCATTCAAATTATATAATTTTTCCTTTCTTTTCTCAACAATTTACTCCTTTAATATATCCCCTTTCAATTTCATAGACCAATCATAAAAAAACTTGTCCAACTAGGCCACATAACTCTCTCAACAACATGAAATATGGTAGGACCCATACACGACACTTTCTCCATAACATCTTCATCTTCAGGTCAAAAACATGGTCAAACACATATGCGAACCACTTCTGTGTTGGCACTATACCCCTTTTGTGTCGGCATTTACATTTACAAAAATCAAAGAAAATATGGTTGGGTGAAATACCCACCACTTTTCTCAACCTCCCAACAAGTACCTACAGGATGGTGGGGCTAGGCACCTTCTTCTATTTTATTATCCCCCAAGATCATCTTTCATCTATGTTCTTGACTGCGGGCTAGTGGGACTACCTATTTTCTCACTATGGTTATTACCCGATAGAGTCTTTTATCTTCAATCTTCCTTATCGCGGGCTGGTGGGATGTGGTGATAAACACAGTGTGTTGTGCACTCACTATTACACTTTTTTTGAGTCAATCTAATGTTCCTAGTGCACACTCCATACTTATCCAGCTTGCTTGTATTGTTCTCATTTTTCTTTGCTCAGCCTATGCCAACCAGAAACAACACCAATTTTGTCATTTTGACCTTCATCTAGAGCATTCATCATCATGCATCTCTATCCAGTGTATCACTTCAATTGTTGATAACATGATGTGATTACTATACATCAACATACAACACCTTGCCTTTGTCCTCTGCTTCCTCTAAGACACACATCATCCTGCATCTCTATCCCATGCATTACTTCAAGTGTTGACATCAATCAAAATCTAATGCCAACAAAACCTAGCCTTTCTGACCATAGCTTTATGCATTAAACCTTTCGTTGTTTCTCTAGTTATATTTTATAGTGAAAAAAACACCTTTATTTGTGTTATTGTCACCATTGTAGCTGATTGCAACCATTTTTACTCACCGTCCCTTCATGGATTGATATTTATCATGCAACTCTACCATCAATATGGTTATCATCTTGTGATCATACCTATGTTGAGGGTTGTATGTATTAAAACATGGTAAATGATGATATCATTACCCTTCAAATAGTGACTAATTTTACCTTTTTGAGGCTTCATTCACTATTCACGTAATATCTATACCACTGCATTTTCACCTTGAAAATTCTTTATTGCATGCGTACTTTTCAAAGAATTGTTAGCAACCTTTAATGATAGTGCCTTCTATATATAGTCATTGCAATTACTGTAACAAAACCTTTTCCATTTGTTTTAAATCATTAAGACTGTTATAAATGCTTTTGTTGTCCTATAGGTTTCCCGGGTAGCTATGTGTGCTATCTATTCATCTTGAACTTGCTTTCACTGTCCTCTTCCATTATGATGTTGGTCATTCATTGAATTTTGTATTGAGCTACTATCCTTTTCATGCCTTTTATCTTGAGATTTCATAATGACCGTATTCATGAACTATTGGCCTAAGGTCACTACTCTTTCACTCTTTGAAATCTAGAATCTTTTCATGCTTTTATCTCTGCCACACACTATGATTGGTATTTGACTAAGATATCTCTATGGATTCCCTTCACTTAGATTTTATAGTATTCTCTCTTTTTTGCTTATAAATATCTATCAAATCCTTCACTGTTACTATCATTGAAAGAAGATTCTTTGTATTAGCTGAAAAATGCATTCAATCTCCCAACCATTGACTACTTTTGATGGCACTATGGATGCTATGATAACACAAACTCTTTGACTAATAACCCTTGATTGTTCTATCCTTGTGTATTATGTGTTGAAATGTGTTATGATTGAGACCTTATCATCTTACTATGACCTTTATTGTGAATCATTGTATTTGGTGTTTCAAATGATATCTATCTTCTTTATTCATGAGATCATTGTGTCCTTTGATTGGATGATCTTTAATGAATAGGAAAAATTCTTTGAGGCTACTTTTTGATTTCTTCTATTTATTTCTCTTGCATCACACCATTGTACAAGGTCTTTCTCTATCATCTAAGGCTTTATATTGGACTTTTTCAAAAAGCATAACAAAGAAAAACCCCATCTATCATGATTGCTCTAAAACTTGTAGACTCTTGAATTCCTATTTGGTTCCCTCTCAATCATAGACATAGTCCCAAAAATAAAATAAAATAAACTATTTTAGTATATGCAAACTAGTTTTCCTCTTGAATCAATATGAGAGAAGAATCATGAAGGACAAACCACATTTAGATTGGTTCAAAAATGATGAGGCAATAGTATAATTTCCTAGCGTATGCGAAGCTTTACCATATGGAGATCACAAGTGAGATTTGCAATCAATTTAGATAGAATGTCATAGTTTGGGGAGGCAAGTTCATCCTCTAGTCAAGAAAAATCTGAGGATAGTGAGTGTAAGAGAAAAGACAGATTAGATGATTTTCTAGATCAATAAAGGTCATTGTTGCTTGTCAAAAAATCAAAAGAAGCCAGCATTGGTGATGATGAGATCATACCTAAAATCCAGTTGGAAGAGTCCTTGAAACCATAAGAGAAAGATAAATTTATTCAACTTTTCAAACAAAGGCTAATAAACTTCACCTCATCATATGTTGATATGCCAAGATTAGATTTACATCATTTAGAAAGATTATAGCTTGTTTTACATCATTTACCATTTCTTCTAGGAGCAAAATCTTATAAGAAAAAGCTCATAAAAATGCATCTCCAAATAGATTTATTAGTTAAAGTTGAATTATAGAAACTACTGGATGTAGGCTTTATTAGACCAATTGATTAGGAAAAATGCATTTCTAATCTAGTACCAGTCACAAAGCCCATAGGAGGAATAAGGATTTGAACAGATTTTGGGGATTTGAATAAGGCTTTCCCAAAAGATGACTTCCCTCTCCCAAATATCAACATGATAGTAGATCTCACGGTCGGGCATGATATTTTATCCTTGTTACCAATTTTTGCTCACAAACCAAAAAATTTCTTATTATTGAGAGTTTTTTAAGCAATATCTTAAAAGTTGTATAAATGGCCTTATATTTCTCTAGTATAAAGGATTTTAAAAGGTGTTTAAATTTTTAATAGAAAGTTGCCAAGAGAAAAGTCAGTTCAGAGCACCTTATCTTTATTAGTCAAAGTAATAAACTAAAGGGATTCTTTTATTCTAAACAAATCCTTTCAAAAGGGGCACCTTCAACGTTGGGATAAGGTCAAATCTATTAGCTTCATGTGTTGGAGGGAATTTACGATTTAAGTGAAAAGTTAAATCTTTCCATGTTGCACGTAAGAGTTAAGACAAACGATGCACTGGTGACAAAGAGACTCCTTGGCATGAAAGTATCTCCACGTGTTAAATGCAATTTAGGGTTCTTTAAGGAAACACTTGAGTTGTTATACAATGGAATTATTTCTCCTCTCTAAGTTCTCTCTAGTTCAATTCCTTGATGGCGGCTAATATCTCAGGTTAAGACTTTAAACTTTTTTTCAAGTCATACCATTAAGAAATCTTCAGTTTATCTCAGGAAGGATGAGTTCACTCATACATCACAGTTTGAAGAATTGGTTGTAGAGTATTGAAGATAGTTGTACAACTATGTCATGCAAAGACCATACATCTTATTGGTCACAAATTAGGTTCTTCTATTGTTGTTTCCAATCTATAAGATGTACACACTTGAGATAAAGATCTTTACTTTCATCAAAATAAGAGACTGACCTTATGGTACATATGCAAGTATTACTATTATCTATCCATGAATTTGGGCCAATGTATTTTTACTCACAAGATATGTCCTCTTCTTGTGAAAACATTTTTCTCACACTACTATTGGTATAATGATTAGGGGACTCTGCTACCTCTTCTATGTATTTTTCTACATCTAATACTTCTCCTTCACTTGTTTCCTCGATAGGTGATGATGAAGGTCTTCTTGTTATTTTAGATACATTCATGAAGTTGTGACTGATGGATCTTGTTTCTATTTGAGTAATGATAAATTTTTGATGTTTTGCATGAAATTCCTTTTACAGGTCCAGATTTAAGCCATCCGATTCAATTAAATTGGTGGGGATTAAATAGACAACCAATGCCATTTCTACTTGGTGTGTTGATTTGAGGTCTCTTGTAGTACTTTGATTGGTGAAACCTTTTTCCAAATTGATTGACAGGAAGCTAAACTGATTGGTTTTCCTCTTCTTCTTTATATAGGTAGTGACAAACATACGCTTCTAAGGATTCTTCATTTAGTTCCCCCCACCTAATGAAAGAGAAAGAGGGTGAATATTAGACCACTTCTTTGCTTTTGTTCTAATTAACAGGATTTGGTGGTGGTCTCCAAAGGATTTTGGAGATAAAGGTAATTGACCGATAGAAAGTCCCCCTGAATAAGAATATTCCCCACATCCTTTATCTTGAATTTTTAGTTGAGAAATAGACGTGGAAGGTCGATGTATCTGTGATTGTGAAGGCTTTAAAGTTGTGACATGAGTGGAGTTGGTTACTTTATCAAGACTTGTGAGTGTCAATACTTGCCTTTAGATACTTACAATGTTGAAATGGGTCAGGATCTCCATGTATCATAATCTCAATGTCGTTATATGGGAAATTTACATATTGATGAAATATGAATGGTAATTATTGCATAGCATGTATCCATGGGCATCCCAATAACATGTTATATCCCAATTCTCTATCCAAGACTTGAAATGTAGTGTTTGTGGTAATAGGTCCAACTTATATTGGCAAAGTGACCAGACCTTTCGATGGGTGATCCTCATCATCATAATATTTAATATTTATATTTTTAGTGGGATCAATGGGAGTTCTAAATACCCCAAGGCTTTGACCAAGTTTTGGGTGCATACATTTAGACTAGCCCCACCGTCTATCAACACTCTCTTGATTTTCTTCTTGTGAACAAAGACTTCTAGATGTAATGGGTTATTATGTTATAGTCTATCTGTTGGAATATATTTCTCTGTAAAATCAACACAGGGAGCCATAGCTAAATTTACAACCATAGCTTGAAAGGTATTTTAATCAATGTCCCTTAAAATCATAGACTCATAGAGGGATTTGTCCATGATGGACCTATGAGTTGGAGAGATATGTAGTAATTCAAAACATAGATATCTATTCGGGGTTTTTTTCATATTCTCAATAACATTGTAGTTCCTTATAGGTGGAGGAGGATTTGAAGGAACCCCTTGAAGTGTAACCTTTGAATAATAGGTGACTACTACAAAATCAATATTCTCGGGGTTGACAATTATAGTCACAATCATTTCATCTGCCTGACCAATGGCTTTAATAATGTAATCATAGGAGACTTTGGTATAATTTGCATTGTTATCTTGGAGGCCCAAACTCAAGGCCTTCCCTTTATCATGCTTGACAAATGGGTCATTAAAAATTGTATGATCTATATTAGAAGACCATTTAGTGTTATCCCCAATTATATCCCCATGGTCAATAAGATCTTGAATCAGGTTCTTGAGTTTGTAATAACTGGATTTCTTATGACCCTTAGTTTGATGGTTATCACAAAAGTTATTGTCATTCCACCAGGCTAGTTTGAGTGGACCTAGTTCATATGGTTTCACCTCTGGCAGATTTATCATATTGGTTTGGATGCTCTTCTTGAGGGATGATTCAATAGGCTCTCCAAGTAGTGTATAATTTTATTTTGGCATTTTATTCTTTGGAGGTCGAGGATTAGCTGATTATAACACATTTATGGAAGCTACGTTAATATATTGAAATTTGTTCCTATTTAGAGTAAAGGAATTGATAAGTCCTTGTAATGAAACCACATGTTGAGCTCTATTCACCGCTCAATCGTCAATGACTCAATCATTTGTCACATTTTTTTCTTTGACCAGAACTCAAAAATTTTAATACCCAAATTGATCTCCTTGTTATTCTTCAGAATTTCTTGTTCAATGAGACCTTTTTCACATTTTAGGCCTTTATCTATAACTTCATGGAATAGAATGAGACATGACATTTGTAGAGGATACTTTATTTGTGGTACCAGATTCTCTATGAATATGTCTACTTTCTCCTTCTCTAGAATGTGATAGGAACATCTTCGAGCAAGTGAGTGACAACATTGTAGGAATGAGGCAAAATATTCACCTTCCTTTTTTTGTAGCACATGTCCATCAGTGTCACAGGATTGTTATATTATGTGAAAATCTTGTGATAAATTATTCAACTAGTTCCCCCCAAGAGCTTATTGTTAGAGGTAGATGTGAAAATCATTGCAGGGCCTGACCACCAAGACGTTTAGGAAATAGATGCATCAAGTATTTATCTTTATCTGCCACTTCTATGCAAGCCTTAAAGAACTCTCTAATATGATCTCTTCAATCAAATTTTCCTCTATACTTCTCAAATTTAGGAGTTTAAAAGTGTGGTGGGAAAGGTGGCATATATAATGTCTGGTCAAATAGGTATAGATGAAGATATTCCATAGTGTATATTTTCTTCTAATTTCTAGTCTAAATATGGGTCATCTATCTCTATAAATTCTAGGCTTGTTGAGAAACAAGATCTATCTGAGTCAGTAGCACATTTGATGCATATGTGTTTCCAACAAAGGGATTAGTATTTGTGTAGATCATAGGTTGTTGGAATGTTGACCAGTTATGAATTCGTGTAGTATTAACTCTGTTGAGTGCAAAAAAGTATGCAGAGTGCATACTGACATTGGATTGGGTTGATCTGGAGGGATTAGTGACACCCTCATTCAAGTTCTGATGAATATAAGTGGATCCCACAAATATTGACACCATAGGTTGTGTGGTGGTTGTTGGGGTTGAAATTTGAGAAATACTAGCCAAGCTCTGAGTTGAAGTGTTTGAGACATTGGTTGTTGTTTGTGAAGAAATGCTGGTATGTGTTTGTGATGTAATCTTTACACTTGAAGATGTCATGTTAGAATGTGAGCTTGTGGTTGAAGCCATGGTGGTTTGTGTTAACGTTGCTTGCATGTTTTGTGTTGCATTTTGGGTAGAGTCAGAAGATGCAAGATATTTTTGCATATGTTGAATAAATGATCCTGATGTTGGATTCATGTTTTGGTTGTGTGGTTCTTGTTGGTAAGATTGTTGCAACATCAACATCATGTGGTATTTTATTTCCATTTTTAAATAATAATGAAAGGTATATGTCTTTGTCATGATTGAGAAGAGTGTTGAGGACTATGAGAAATTGTGGATCCTGTTGTTTGGCCTCAGGATTTTCAGTTATTAAGTTGTGTTGAATCTCATCTAGGGATGAAATGTTATTTGTATTTGTTGGAAATGTTGCACCCTTTCAGGTTTGTCCATGTGTGTAAGACGACAAGTTCATGGTGCTAGTAGGATTGAATGTAGGGTCACTGTTTGGATCCATTTGAATCCTATCTCTTTGTGATCGAGTGATGAGCATAAGGACTCCTAAGAAAAATCAAGAATGCAATGCAAACCCCAAGATAGGTTATGACACTCTAAGTAATTGAATGCAAGAAGCTAATATTGATGATGGATTAAGTATGCCACCTGACTAGACAATCTACTTAGGATTAGGATGAGGAGGTTGTTGAAGCCTGAGTCTCATGAGTCTGTTGGAATCCGAGAACACTAAGAGGGGGGGGATGAATCAATGTTCTACTGGTAAAAGAGTTTATGAACTTATTGCTGATCAACTATATGAAATAATATAAAATTAAAGTGCATAAATAAATCAACACGTAAAGCAATACCATAACACCAATATTTTTATGTGGAAAACCCTATAAAGGGAAAAACAATGGTGAGGTTGATACCCACAATATCTATATACTTGATCAAGGTATACAAATATTGCATAAAGGGGTATGCACATGCATACATGATCACCATCTAGAGCTCACTTCTCAAACGGACGTCTCATTGAATTACACAAGATTACATAATGATTTGAAACAAAAAAAAACTTGAATAATATATCTGACCATGCTGGATAAGTTCTGGTTTAAGCTCTGAGAACCTTCACTAAACCAGTGAAGCCGATACTCTATTCTGCTACCAGTTAGGATTACACACATGTAACTGCGCACATAAGCTAACACTCACCAACCAATTCACACACTTTCAGTCTCTAACCTTTTCACATCACAAACATGATTAAATTCATCACTAAATGATCTCCCTTATATACTCTTTTAATTTGTTCATCATGTCATCCTTCATAAAGAAAATAATCCTATCATTTTCCTCCTAGATCATAAAGTATATTATGAATTATCCCGATGATCTGATTTGATATCAGCCTACACACTACCTCCAATTCCACAAATGACTTTACCAGGTCCCATACTTAACCAGGTCCTATAGTATGAATTACCAGTACTAAGACTACTGGTTAACAAGTGTAGATACTAGGGTGTATGTTGGTTGGCCCAATCAATACAAAATGATAAAGTAATGAATCTGGATGAAGAAATACCATCACTTGAAGATGAGTTTCCATCAATGACAACCTAAAATACAATTTACCTCAGAAGGTGACTACCAGATGAGTGTCAATTGCCAACAATCTCCCTCGTTGGCATTGATGGCAACACTCATGTGACAAATGATATTACCTCTGAGTGTGCTCCCTCATTCCTATACACCCATGCAATTATTTACATCTGTGCTCTCCTCCTATGATATACATTCATTTTTTGTTGTACTCCTCCCCCTTTGACATCAATGACAAAGCAGGGTGTCCACCAAAATTTCTGTACACACATATATACATATCGATTCCTATACACATTTCAAAATGTCTGCATACAAAGTCTTCAAAAAAAAGTATCCCAACCTTGCTTAAGAGAATCTAGAATGGAGTTGAATCCATTCAAGAGACTGTCATAATATTTAATGGCCTAAGATTAAATTGGATCCTCCTACTGCATATTAGCTATACACTCTATTTTGTGACATAGCAGGTTATCTAACTAGAGATCTATAAAGTTCCAGAGCTCTATAACTCTCCTTATCATGCAATTCCTTTCCTTTTCCAACTTTAAAATATGATCTATGACTGCCAAATTTGGGCCTTCAACAGAGCTGGTTAAATTTTCTACCGGATTATAAGAATTTGAATCCTGGAGCAATTGGCCTTTACAATCCAAAATCTGCTTGTCTACGTGTGCAGTAAGCTTTGGAAAATCTAAACAAGTTTTATACACTTTACCTCCTGCTAAAGCTTCATCAATAGACTGTAAACAAGTTTTAAGTTTAGCTTTTTTTGATGATATCATCTACAAAAATGTCTATTTCCTAGCCTCAAAAAATTTATCTTTAGCCTCAAGTGCATAAATATTAACCAAAGAATCATATTGCTTAGGAATGTATTCAATTATTTCCTGTAGTTTACTCGAAGAGCTTGAGCTCTCTTTAGCCCGAAATTCTGGTACAAGCCGGTTCAAAACATCAAAAACAGTCTGAATCAATTCCCTATCTTTAGATTCCTCCTGGGCTAATTCCTGAGTCGCTTGAGCCTGAAGTGCTATAGTAGCCAAAACCTTCTCTGTCGGTGACATCAAGTGGTAGGGTTTGTCAAAGCTGATTGAAAATTCTGGCAATTTCCCTTTAGCTTTTGATAGAGAAGTATCAATTGCCAAACTAGAAGGGAAATCTGTCACTATCCTTTTTCTTTGGTCTACCAGTTCCCTATCTGCAAAATTCTATGCCTCATGTACATGGGTGTCTTCGCCACTTGGTGCTTCACTCTCTTTTGGTGCCTCTCTTGATTCCTTATCTTTTGTACCTGTTGTCAGTATTTTGAGTATTGGGAGTTTTTCCTTTCAATCCATAAAATTTTTAGGTTTTCAGAGTTATATTCATTCTAAGGGTTGAAGTTCCGAGGGCTCAGGGTTTTGCAATTTCAAATTTTCATTATGCAAGTCTTTTGCTTATGTTCCCTCATTACCTTTTTCCACTTAAGTGGAAGGGTCGGTCCGTCATTAGGAAGGGGGCCCCTTTTAAGTCTTGGCCTAGGTGGGTTATAATATTTCTTTGATTTGTCGCCTTTTCCTAAGTTTTATTTCCTTTTTATTTGTCTGTCGGGTCTCATAATGCTCATGCAAGTTCCTATTGGTCTGATGGTTATCACTATGTCACAAAGGGAAGGTGCATGAAAGTTACCCTTCACAGATCAGCAACAAGGTACTAGCTGTTCGGTGGAAGATGAAGTAGCGGTCACATGGCGGTTATGTGGCAGGCTAGGTGGCAACATAGTTGGATGTGCGGATGAAGTAGAGGGTGATCTGTCAATAGGATGCGTGGTTCCAATGGATTTTCAAATGGTCTGTTCTGTTGAACACTATATTTAAAATAGAAAAAATCTTCCCATAGGCGTGAAAACTAAAAGATTATCGGCCAAAATATCATATCGAGCATCTCAAAAGGAGTTTCACCGAAAGAATTCTTTCATCGAAATAGAACATGATGTGTAAAACACTAAAGTAAAGATGTCTTCGGCGGAATATCACTTTCAATAAATGAAGGAAGCCACTCATCGATACTCTAGTTTCATCGAAAAGTGAAAAGCAAAAAGCAAAAGGCGAAATCGAGGAAATCCAACTGCCGAAGAGACTTAAAAAATATTCATCGAAAAGCAGATCTCATCGATAACATTATATCAAATAAGAATAAAGGGGTTTCATCGATAAAGGGGACATCGAAGAGAAAAGGGCTTTCAAAGGGCTTGCATGGACTTTCACCGAAGAACAGTGTAAAACTCACGAAAGACTCATCGAAAGAAAGTTCATCGAGGAAAAGATGATTTCGAGGAGACTAGAAAATGGTTTTTCGACATGGGCTATTCGCTGATAAAGTGATATCGAGGAAAGTGAGCTTTCGGTGAAAGATCAAAGTATTCGGCCGAAGAAAAGGGTTTCATCGAAAACGCGATTTACGATCATATCAGTTGAACAGTACTTCCCGTGAAAGAGTTAAAAGCCCAAGTGGAGGATGTCACATCTGCAATTAAGTTTAAACATTTGAATAGCCATTATAGACACAGAGACATTAACTGTGCACAAGTTGCCCATGCAATTAGAGCTGAATTGATTGAATTTTCATAAGAACCAGATTGATGCCAAAAGACGAAAAATTGCAAGGGATTTGCTGAAGTTTGTGAACAAAAATCAGAAGAGTTCGACAATTCTCCAAGTAAGTGTGATTTCTTGTATTAACTAAAATTATGGAACCCTCTTCTTCTTCTAAAAAGAGTAGAAAAGGGAAAGAATTAAACCCTGAAGAGAAGCCCAAACGACAGAAAAAGGAGGGTAGAGCTTTGACTCAGGATTTGCTAGACCAGTGCCCGACATCCAGTGTGAGGTCTAAAAAGATCAAGAGTGAAGAAGAAGGATTGGAAGATAGATTTGAACATCTAGGAGACATATGGACTGAAATCAGAGGACATGAGTTGTTCCTATTTAGTTATAAGAGAAGGGATGCTCCTGAGCCCATAAGTAACCCGTGGAAGAAAAACTTAGGGAAATTGGTAGTCCCGAATGTATTTGTGGATGTCGAATTAATGAAAGCTCTGGTAGATTGCTATGATCCAAGAACCAAAACCATATGCGACTACCGAGGGAATCCCTTGGTGGTGATTAACAAACAGACTATTGATATGGTATTTGATCTAGACTGGGAAGTAGAAGAGAAAATTGATATGCAGAAACTGTTGCGAGAATTCTTTAACTTGGAAGACATCTACAGGACGTGGAGATTACCCATTCACCGGCCAAAAGAAGGGGGGTCCTTTGTTCCATTCAGTAAAGATGACAAGGTGCCATTTGATGTCAACCAATTCCATCCGTATTTTAAGTATACATACTATGCTGCAGCCCAAGTATTAGGCTTAGAGGCTCATCCTCTCATGGATATTGGGGTTATGGTTCTGTGTGCTGATTTACAATCGAAAGACCCTAGGTCATTTGACTATGCCACTTATTTTGCAGAAGCCCTAAATCATGGGTTGGAAAAGTTGAAAGGAGACCTTGTAAATGTCCATTTCTCATTGTATTCTTTATTGATGCACATCATTCTTTATTGTGGACAAGAAATCAATTTCTGGTCAGATGATTTCAGCATCAGAGCTTATGATAAGAATGGTATGAAGAAACCAGTTCAGTTGTGGGTTTCTGCATGGGATCAAAGATTCATAAACAATCAATATTGGCACTTTCAGGAGTATTTTGTGAAACCTCTTAGTGCGGCTTTTGGACAACATAGAGATTATACTCTGTCCCCTGAAATTAAGAGATTCCTCAGGCCAAAAGACTTCTCTCCAGAGTCTCAGATTGATCACAACTGGGGTGACTGGTATTGCCACCTTAATCATACAGAAATAAGGATATTTGGGTATGAAGGAAAGCCATACATGCTTCCAATTACAGTACCAAACAGGGTGGATAGCCTAGAGATTGTGAGACAATTATTTGCTATCAGTGCCAAACATCTTACGGATTTTGGTAAACAATCCATTGTGCCAGGGTTATTGGTGTTTTCTGATTTTGTTGTTAAAAGTTCCAAAAGCTATCATTTGCTTCAAAATAAATTAGATTATTATGGCATGACTCTGGGTGATCCTAGAGAGAACTTTGATCTTGAGGGATATATAAGAGCTGCCAGGGCGTCACAAAAACTAAAAGCCGGAATACATGCGGCTAAAATGCTAGATGATTTAATTAAGAACCTTGAAAGGGAAGAGGCCAGGGTTTTGAGAGAAAGAAGCGAAATGACTTGGGAAGCCTTCAAATGGAAAAGAGCAAGGGGGATGGTGGATGGAGACTTACTTGGAAACCTCCAAGACCCTTTGGAGATAGCCAAAAGGCTACTTCAACATGAAGTAGAGATTATGCATAGAGTGCCCCCACAATTCCTCCATTTTATCAACACTGAAAAGGATAGTCAACCATTGGCTCACATGTCACCAAAATCAGCTGCTAGTAGCATCCCTACTGACTCTCCTAGAGAAGATTATCCCCCTGGTTTTGAAGCAGAGGTGGATGTGGACACTGGTGAATTTAACATTAGAGATGTAGTTGATATAAGGATGGCAGAGCATGAAGACTTTGTTGCTGATGACGGATTCGCTTCTTCAAGGGAATTCCTTTCATTCTTGTACCAGTATAAAGGGGCTCATGTGAAACGAAGTATGGCTGGAAAACCAGAAGAAGAACAGATGAAAAGACTACAGGATGAAATCGATACCCTCATGAAAGATATGACCCCTAAGAAAGGGAGGAAAATATTAAAAGAGGCTGGTGTTATCATCTTTTCTGGTTGGGACATAAATTCAGCACTTCTGTTTGATGGATTCTTGAAGAAGCAGGACTTGAATCAACAAGTGTTGCCTCAAGAGATAGATAAATTATTCCTAGGCTCCGGATATGATCCTGACCAAAAGGCCCTCCTACAATGGGCATTATATCTGAAAGGAAAAAGACCAATTATTGTGGATATCAAAGAAACCTTTGGCCACCTCATGATTCATCAGGTTGGAAAGACTGACCCTAAGGTCACTACAAAGTTGAACCTGGATGTAGCCAAATTAAATTTGGATCAGATAGAGTTTTTGGTCAGGGAAAATATTACCTATAAGGGCTTGTATGAAAGATCTAAAGAGGAAAATCAGAAGTTACAAACGAAAATATTACAACTTGAGATAGGGACTCCTTTGAATGAATATGCCTCATATCCCATAGGACAGAGCTTGGATGATGTTTCTGATGTTCTATATTGGAAATATCAAGCAGATAAGGCTACCAAACAGGTAAATAATATCTAGCAAAAGATGGATAAATTGGTTAACGACATCATTGAACACCGATTCAACACCAGGCCTATACATGTCGAACATTATTGGAAGGTATACACTGGAACCATAAAAGCATTAAGAGAGCATGAGAGGTTAAAAGAACGATTGCATGAGGTGACAAACAGTGTTGATATGATGACGCCAGAGGAGAAGGCTGAAGGGACTTCATATATAGAAGATCATGTTAAATTCGAAGATATGCTAAAAGGAGATCTTAAAGAATTGGATGATGGGAGCCCTATTGGAATGCCCTCGTTTTATAAAGAAGGAGGAGTAATGTCTATGGAAGATTTGAGGAATGAACTTGTAAGCATCAAGGATCGGGCTCTGTCAAGGTTGGATCGAAGCAAAGACATGACCCCTACCGTCAACCAGATGATCTTCAAATACCTTTCACAAGGAGAAGAATTGAAGAAACAGAGTATTAAGATCAAGACCTTTAAAGAGGATGATTATATTCATCATTTAGGAATTCTTAATCTCTTTTTACTTACGTTTGTTAGGACTATTCAAATTAACAATTAGTATTTTGAAAAGACACGTCTTTTCATAAATGACTTTTGCTCTCATATATATATGAGAGAGGTTTTTGTAATAAAAAAGAAGATAGATTATAGGGACAAGACAACGATGTATGACAGCGTGTAAGTTTTCTGTTATACAAATTTTGATGGAATACATGCTATGATCAGTCGTTTTTCTTTGCGTGTTTGTTGTGGATTATTTCATTTTGTTTTTGGTAGTCGCTTGTGATATTATCTAAAGGAGATAAGGTTATTCATATTCTTTGAATGAAATTTATGTTGTATGTTATAAGGTTGAAATAAAAGTTCTGCTTGCGAATTGTAATTGTTCTTCGCAGTGCTTACTTGAATGGTCCCTTAAAGGTAGGGTTAAATTCATTCAAGCAACTTATGATATAAGCATTCAATTGATCTCATAAGAAATAATAACCGACATATCCATAAAGGGGTGGGTAAAAACTATCTCACAAGTTTGCACAGTAAGTCCTAAAGAAAATATAATGACTCTGTAGCCCAAACAGTGAAGAAGGCACTGGCTATTTACAAATTACACTTACCACCATATTCATCATATGTTATTTTAAAGCAATAAGAGTAACTAAGTAGGAAACATAGATCGAATAGCTTCTACAACAACAATCTTGAACTCATCTGCTATATCTCCATCCTAGGAACTTATGCCATTCTGAGATAGGAGGAACCCAGATCAGGACACTTAATCTGCTATAAAAGGCACTGGTCATTGAAAACAACTGGTGAATAGGTATACCCGCCTAGGTCCTACAGAGCCTAAAGTGAGAGAGTTAACAACCAAACAGGTTCACTCTATAAGTTGGCCAGGTCAATTGGAGGGTTTGATCATTGGAGTTGGCATTTCCTTAGTTACTATCCAATCTGTTGATTTGAGACCCAACAGATTGGCGACTCTGCTGGGGAAGAATTATTAAGACTCTGCTGTGGGAGAGAACTCAAAAGAAAGAAAAAACTTTCCTCTTAATAAGAGAGGTGGCGACTCAAAGATAAAAAAAGGGGGAGGAATATCTATGCACAGAACGAGATCAGTTACAAAAGGACAATATTTATCCCAGTTAGATTTCTCTCAATGAAAGAACAAAAACAAAGAACCCATGAATGAATTCATGAGAGAAAGGTACAATCAGTATAAGCATGAAAGCAACCAACATTCACCTTTGAGAGAACGGGATAAAGCAACTACTTCGAGCCCAATAAATGAGGATTTTGTTGCAACATATAAAGCTCAGAAGGGGCGATATCAAATTCCCCCTGGTTTCAAAAATAACGAAGCACGATCCAGACAAAACACACCGCCTTCATCGGGATCAGGTATGGCTGATCCTGCAGATAGATTTACAGATTTAACTAGACAAATGATGGAGGTAGCTGCTGAAATGAGAGATTCAGGAAGGACTCAGGAGTGTTTGGAGCTGTGTGCTAAATTAGGCATAAATGTTGGTGAGGATGACTTTAATAAAGATGTAAACAACTACAGAAAAAAATGTACTCAGGGAGTGGGTAAAACAAAGAGTAATAATTTTAAGGCTTATGAGAACCCCTTGTTTGGTAACAAAAGGGATGATGATGTGCAATCAAGTGCACCAGCAGCCCAGCCAAATTTACATAAAAACTTTGTTGCTCATCACCAATTTCCGCCTCCAGGTCAATTTTATAACCAACATCCACCCCCTGATCAATTTCAATATCAATAACCTTTTCCTTATCAAAATCAGATACTCTTATATGGTAATATGAACCAAAACTTCAGGAATCCTCACGGGGGACATGGACTAATGAATATGGAACAAATGAGGCAGTTTGATTTTTCAGGAATGATGGTGTACCCATATCCTATCCCAAATGAAATCAGGACTGCAATACCAAGATTCACTGGAAGTAATGCAATTTCAGGAGAAGCTCATTGTAAAGCCTTTGATGCAGTAATTGAGGATTTTGGTTTACCACATGAAGATGTTAAGATTGGGTTATTTATGCAGTCATTGATAGAAGATGCAAGAGATTGGTTTAGGACGTTGCCCGACGCATCCATTAGAAATCTTGCAGAATTCAAAGACTTAGTCCTTGAGCAATATGGAGACCATAACAGCCCTGAATTTGCTTTGCATGAGATCATTAGCATAAAAAAGGAGCAAAATGAATCAGTGGTAGATTTTAACAAAAGATTTAACAGGGTTCTAAACAAAATCCCCAATAGGATGAAACCAGTACCTGAGGTAAGCATTCTATATTACATCAATGCTTATGATAGTAAAACAAACTATGAGCTGAGAACCAGAAATCCTAGAGACCTCCAAGATGTTATGAAAGATGCCATTGTTATAGAAAATAATAGGAAGGTTGCTGGTAAAGTGGGAAAAAGAGAAGATGCTAGGTTGTATAATCCTAAAGCACCCAAGGCTAATAAAGATGAGGATAAGCTTGACAAAGTTTTGAATGCCCTAAAAGATTTATCTGTAAGGGTAAACAAAACAAAGAAGCAGCAATATTATCGTCCTGAGAGGCCCAGATTGCATGACATGCCCTATAACACTACCTGGAAAGATGGAAAACTAGTAGACAGGAACCATAGAGATAACCAGCAAATTCCAAAGCCCTTGAAAAGAACAGTGAACTATACTCAAGATGATGACATGTGGTGTTATGCTTGCAATATGCCACATGCTCCCTCTTTGTGTGCTGTAGCAAAAGGATTGCAGGAGGAAGAGAATGGTTATGAAGAACATATGGGTGACCCAACTGTTAACATGATATCCTTTGCAGAAGAAGGAGGATCAAATTCCATGAACATTGATCAATGCTCTGTGTTACCTGTAACCACCAATATAAATGAAAGTGTTAAGTTCAGAATCCCCACTGAAGAAGAAAAGAGAAGAATTACAGCTTATGCTGTTGCACAAGCAAAAAGAACTTATGATTTGAGGAATAGGGTGGTGAATCCAAAGCAAAGCAAACTTACTAGCCTTTTTGTAAAAGAAAATGATGAAACATCCAAGCAAGCAAATAAAGCAGCTAAAACTAAGGAAGATGTACCAAAGAATAATACAAGGGGTCCTGATGTTCAAAAAGAAGATATAACAAAATTTCCTCTGGCACAACACTCCACTTCATTTGATATTTCAAATGCATTAACGCAATTAAAAGTTTCTGTTCCCTTAATGGAAATAATGAAGTTTCCTGAATACAGAGAAAAGACTCTTGAGATAATTTCAGGTGTCCAGAAGGAAAAGGTGAACGAACAGAAACAAGAGGTTCCAAAAGGTAATAATAACGAACAAATGGCCCCAGTTATATATCTAGGGTCCACCATAACCAAAAACCCAACACAAGTAGACCCATTTTATCTCACTTTGGTGGTAAACAATAAGAAAGTAAAGAATTGTATGATTGACTCAGGAGCAGCCATAAATGTTATGCTTGTTGGAGTGATGAAAGAGCTTGGATTGGAAGTTGATACTACCTTTGGGAAATGTTATGCCATGGACAACAGGTCGGTCCCAGTGGTTGGCATCATGAAGGATGTAGAATTCAAATTGGCAGCTTGTCCAGAAGCATCGTACAAAACAGATATTACAGTGGTGGATGTCCCTCCAAACTATGGGATGTTGCTATCTAGGCAATGGTCGAACATGATTGGAGGGTATGTGCAGTTAGATTTGTCATATGCTACAATTCCAATAAATGGGCAGGAAGTAAAGATTAATAGGGAACCCTGGTCCACATATATCATAGAAGACATGGAAGAATCAGCAAATCAAATATACTTTCTGCAAACTGATATGGACAATTTTCAGGTGCAGTTGACAAAACCCAAGGTTGACGAATGGATCCCCATTGAATCAGGTCTAGCTGGA
Organism: Cryptomeria japonica; assembly: GCF_030272615.1. NCBI lineage: Eukaryota > Viridiplantae > Streptophyta > Pinopsida > Cupressales > Cupressaceae > Cryptomeria > Cryptomeria japonica. Next base: position 478,314,697 of record NC_081407.1, on the reverse strand, counting down.
AAGGATGATCAGGTGTGGAAAATGTTCTTCGATGGATCTTGTAGCAAGGAAGGGAGTGGGGCTGGAATCCTATTTATTTCACCCACAGGGGAAACATACAAATATTCTTTCAAATTGTTATTTGAGTGCACAAATAACATTGCGGAGTATGAAGCCTTACTCACTAGTCTTAATATAGCAGTTAAACATGGAATTAGATTACTCAGTGTGTTTGGTGACTCGGAGTTAATAGTCTCACAAGTAAAGGAGAAGTATTCTTCAAAGCACTTAAGATTGAAACAGTATAGAAATGCTGTTTGGGATACTATAGAACTTTTTGATGCTTTTCAAATAAACTGGATCGACAGGTCAAAGAACATCATGGCAGACTTTTTGGCCAGTATTGCATTGAAGGATAATGATATAACACTAACTGGGATATCTGAAGTAGAGATGAAAGTAAGACCATCTGTTCCTGATAACATATATAATTGGCAAGTATTTCAAGATGATGTGGACCTACTAAAATTCTTACAGTGTGCTGATCACTATCAGACTCAGGCAATAAATTTCAGTGACTTCGTGGAAGAGACTGAAGGTAAGGAAACTTTATTTGGACATGAAATCATACAACTGAAGTCAAATAAATTACCAAGAGGCTTAGTTGCATTGGAAAGGGCTTTCAATGCTCAAGATGTGATTGAGACTAAAGGATCAGCTGTTAAAGAAAGTGATGTGGAACAAGTCAATTTAGGAAGTGAAGAAACTCCTAGAAATGTTTTCATAGGGAAAAGGCTAACTCCTGCCATGAGGCAACAACTGGTGACATTACTAAGAAGATATAAACATGTGTTTGCATGGTCTTATGAAGATCTCAAAGCCTATAGAGAAGATCTTTTTCAGCATGAGATACCACTTAAGCCAGAAGCTAAACCATTCAGACAAAAGCAAAGACCTATTAATCCAACATTGTTACCAAAAATGAGGGAAGAGATCATAAAAATGAAAGACGCAGGAATTATTGAACCCTGTAGATATTCCACATGGGTCTCTAACTTGGTGCCAGTCAGAAAGAAGAATGGGGATATTAGATTGTGTGTGGACTTTAGAAACTTAAACATATCATCTCTAAAGGACAATTACCCATTTCCAAATATGGACAACATGCTGCAGAAGGTGACAGGGTGTGAGTTATTGTCTATGATGGATGGGTTTTTAGGTTATAATCAGGTGAAAGTTAAAGAAACTGAAAAATATAAAACAGCCTTTACAACTCCATGGGGCACTTATGTATATGCACGAATGCCATTTGGATTGACTAATGCTGGTGCTACCTTTCAGAGGGCAATGGACGTAGCTTTTGCAGAGCTGATTGATATAATCATGGTAGTATACCAAGATGACTTAACTGCGTACTCAAAGAGAGCTGATGATCATTGTGAGCACCTTGAGAAGATATTCAAGAAAGCCTTAGAATATGGGATTTCCTTGAATCCTAAAAAATGCCATTTTGGTGTCGAAGAAGGAAAGTTACTTGGACACATAGTATCCAAGGAAGGGGTAAAAATTGACCCTGAAAGGGTGGTAGCTATCAATGAGGTTCCCATTCCCTGAACTATCAAGGCCATTCAATCATTCTTGGGACAAATAAATTTTGTAAGAAGATTTATTCTAAATTTTGCAGACATAATAAAACCTATAGTAAAGATGTTAAAGAAAGGAGTCCAAATTGATTGGAATGAGGAGGCAATTGATTCCTTTGTAGCGATCAAAAGAGCAATTTCTGAAGCACTAGTGCTAATCTCTCTAGATTTTAGCAAGCCTTTTATAATATTCTCATTCGCCTCCTGTCACACAATAGCAGTAGTATTACTGCAGAAAAATCCAGAGGGGTATGAGCAGCCCATTGCATATTTTAGCAAGTCTTTGAGCCCTTCAGAAATAAAACATGAGTTGAATGAAAAGTAGGCTTATGCCTTGGTCAAGTCAGTAAAATAGTTTAGACCATACTTAGTGGGGGCTGAAGTTATAGCATATGTTCCTAATGCAGTAGTGAAAGATATCTTCAGACAGACTGAGGTCACAGGCAAAAGATGTAAATGGATCAACCAAATACAAGAGTTCAACATTGAACTCAAAATTTCACAAGTTATCAAAGGACAAGGGTTGGCCAAACTCATGACAGGAACTGAAATTGAAGAGTCTTGTGTGAATCAGGTAGGGTTAGAAGAAGCCAACTTCAGCATTGAGAATACAACATGGTACACTGATATCATATACTACCTTAATCACTCGAAATGCCTGGATGATATGACTGATAATCAGAGAAGAACTTTAAAGTTAAAATCTGCGAGATATGTGATTGTCAATGGGGACTTGTATTGGAAAAACAGAGATGGGATATTATTATTATGCCTAGATAACTACCAAGTAGAGAAAGTTCTTCAAGAGATGCATGATGGGGTTTGTGGTGGTCATTTTTCGGCTAATACTACCGCACATAAGATATTGAGAGTTGGATACTTTTGGCCATGTGTCTTCAATGACTCTTACAGATATGTTAGAAAGTGTGAAGCTTGTCAGAAATTGTCAGGCAAAATGAAATATCAAGGGTCACTTCCATTAAGACCAATGCTAGCTGAGGAACCATTTCAGCAATGGGGAATAGATTTCATAGGAGAGATATCAAAAAAATCCAGCGGAGGACACAGATGGATATTGGTCGCTACAGACTATTTTACCAAGTGGGTAGAGGCAATACCTACTAGACAGGCTACTAGTAAAGTGGTAATAAAATTCATAATGGAGAACATTGTTACTAGATTCGATGTTCCTGCAAAGATCATCTCAGACAATGGCATGTCTTTTAGGTCTGAAGAATTCAACACTTTTTGTGAAGAATATGGCATTCAAATATCTCATTCTTCTCCTTACCAACCTCAAGGAAATGGGCAAGCTGAATCAAGCAACAAGAACATCCTAAAGATCATTAAAAAGATGTTAGGACACAACAAGAAGGCATGGGATTCAAAGTTGAGTCTTGCATTATGGGCAGATAGAATAACAGTGAAGAAATCTACGGGAAAGTCTCCATTTGAGTTGGTTTATGGCAAAAGAGCCAGATTGCCTTTGGACAATCTCTTGCCTGTACATAGATTCATGACTCAAGAAGGGATAGATGTTGAAGATCCCTCACAAGAGAGGATGATGCAGTTAGTAGATCTTGATGAAGTCAGAGCAGAGGCTTAGAAGCAGAATATCAAAATTCAAAATCAGATGAAAAGATTGTATGACAGGAGGACAACAGATAGGAAATTTTGTGTGGGTGATTGGGTTTTAATGTGGAATGCCAAGAGTCAAGACAAAGGCAAGCATGGCAAATTTGAGGCTTTATGGATCGGACCATATGTGATTATGGATAAAAAAGGAGAAGATTCCTACCTGCTCCAAAATACAACAGGGGAAGTCCAAGAATTGCCAGTACATGGACAATTCTTAAAAAATTTCTTTTCTTGATATATTCTGTTACATGTACAGTAGATTAGGATCCACTTCCATTTTAAATACCATGACTTGTCAAAATGTATCCTCGCTAACCAGAGATTCTGAATTCTTGAAGACATACACAATATGCCTGCATCCTCAGTCAGAGTCACTGTTGAACACTATATTTAAAATAAAATAAAATCTTCCCATAGGCGTGAAAACTAAAAGATTATCGGCCAAAATATCATATCGAGCATCTCAAAAGGAGTTTCACCGAAAGAATTCTTTCATCGAAATAGAACATGAAGTGTAAAACACTAAAGTAAAGATGTCTTCGGCGGAATATCACTTTCGATAAATGAAGGAAGCCGCTCATCGATACTCTAGTTTCATCGAAAAGTGAAAAGCAAAAAGCAAAAGGCGAAGTTGAGGAAATCCAACTGCCGAAGAGACTTAAAAAATATTCATCGAAAAGCAGATCTCATCGATAACATTATATCAAATAAGAATAAAGGGGTTTCATCGATAAAGGGGACATCGAAGAGAAAAGGGCTTTCGAAGGGCTTGCATGGATTTTCACTGAAGAAGAGTGTAAAACTCACGAATGACTCATCGAAAGAAAGTTCATCGAGGAAAAGATGATTTCGAGGAGACTAGAAAATGGTTTTTCGACATGGGCTATTCGCCGATAAAGTGATATCGAGGAAAGTGAGCTTTCAGTGAAAGATCAAAGTATTCGGCCGAAGACAAGGGTTTCATCGAAAACTCAATTTACGATCATTTCAGTTGAACAGTACTTCCCGCGAAAGAGTTAAAAGCCCAAGTGGAGGATGTCACATTTGCAATTAAGTTTAAACATTTGAATAGCCGTTATAGACGCAGAGACATTAACTGTGCACAAGTTGCCCATGCAATTAGAGCTGAATTGATTGAATTTTCATAAGAACCAGATTGATGCCAAAAGACGAAAAATTGCAAGGGATTTGCTGAAGTTTGTGAACAAAAATCAGAAGAGTTCGACAATTCTCCAAGTAAGTGTGATTTCTTGTATTAACTGAAATTATGGAACCCTCTTCTTCTTCTAAAAAGAGTAGAAAAGGGAAAGAATTAAACCCTGAAGAGAAGCCCAAACGACAGAAAAAGGAGGGTAGAGCTTTGACTCAGGATTTGCTAGACCAGTGCCCGACATCCAGTGTGAGGTCTAAAAAGATCAAGAGTGAAGAAGAAGGATTGGAAGATAGATTTGAACATCTAGGAGACATATGGACTGAAATCAGAGGACATGAGTTGTTCCTATTTAGTTATAAGAGAAGGGATGCTCCTGAGCCCATAAGTAACCCGTGGAAGAAAAACTTAGGGAAATTGGTAGTCCCGAATGTATTTGTGGATGTCGAATTAATGAAAGCTCTGGTAGATTGCTATGATCCAAGAACCAAAACCATATGCGACAACCGAGGGAATCCCTTGGTGGTGATTAACAAACAGACTATTGATATGGTATTTGATCTAGACTGGGAAGTAGAAGAGAAAATTGATATGCAGAAACTGTTGCGAGAATTCTTTAACTTGGAAGACATCTACAGGACGTGGAGATTACCCATTCACCGGCCAAAAGAAGGGGGGTCCTTTGTTCCATTCAGTAAAGATGACAAGGTGCCATTTGATGTCAACCAATTCCATCCGTATTTTAAGTATACATACTATGCTGCAGCCCAAGTATTAGGCTTAGAGGCTCATCCTCTCATGGATATTGGGGTTATGGTTCTGTGTGCTGATTTACAATCGAAAGACCCTAGGTCATTTGACTATGCCACTTATGTTGCAGAAGCCCTAAATCATGGGTTGGAAAAGTTGAAAGGAGACCTTGCAAATGTCCATTTCTCATTGTATTCTTTATTGATGCACATCATTCTTTATTGTGGACAAGAAATCAATTTCTGGTCAGATGATTTCAGCATCAGAGCTTATGATAAGAATGGTATGAAGAAACCAGTTCAGTTGTGGGTTTCTGCATGGGATCAAAGATTCATAAACAATCAATATTGGCACTTTCAGGAGTATTTTGTGAAACCTCTTAGTGCGGCTTTTGGACAACATAGAGATTATACTCTGTCCCCTGAAATTAAGAGATTCCTCAGGCCAAAAGACTTCTCTCCAGAGTCTCAGATTGATCACAACTAGGGTGACTGGTATTGCCACCTTAATCATACAGAAATAAGGATATTTGGGTATGAAGGAAAGACATACATGCTTCCAATTACAGTACCAAACAGGGTGGATAGCCTAGAGATTGTGAGACAATTATTTGCTATCAGTGCCAAACATCTTACGGATTTTGGTAAACAATCCATTGTGCCAGGGTTATTGGTGTTTTCTGATTTTGTTGTTAAAAGTTCCAAAAGCTATCATTTGCTTCAAAATAAATTAGATTATTATGGCATGACTCTGGGTGATCCTAGAGAGAACTTTGATCTTGAGGGATATATAAGAGCTGCCAGGGCGTCACAAAAACTAAAAGCCGGAATACATGCGGCTAAAATGCCAGATGATTTAATTAAGAACCTTGAAAGGGAAGAGGCCAGGGTTTTGAGAGAAAGAAGCGAAATGACTTGGGAAGCCTTCAAATGGAAAAGAGCAAGGGGGATGGTGGATGGAGACTTACTTGGAAACCTCCAAGACCCTTTGGAGATAGCCAAAAGGCTACTTCAACATGAAGTAGAGATTATGCATAGAGTGCCCCCACAATTCCTCCATTTTATCAACACTGAAAAGGATAGTCAACCATTGGCTCACATGTCACCAAAATCAGCTGCTAGTAGCATCCCTACTGACTCTCCTAGAGAAGATTATCCCCCTGGTTTTGAAGCAGAGGTGGATGTGGACACTGGTGAATTTAACATTAGAGATGTAGTTGATATAAGGATGGCAGAGCATGAAGACTTTGTTGCTGATGACGGATTCGCTTCTTCAAGGGAATTCCTTTCATTCTTGTACCAGTATAAAGGGGCTCATGTGAAACGAAGTATGGCTGGAAAACCAGAAGAAGAACAGATGAAAAGACTACAGGATGAAATCGATACCCTCATGAAAGATATGACCCCTGAGAAAGGGAGGAAAATATTAAAAGAGGCTGGTGTTATCATCTTTTCTGGTTGGGACATAAATTCAGCACTTCTATTTGATGGATTCTTGAAGAAGCAGGACTTGAATCAACAAGTGTTGCCTCAGGAGATAGATAAATTATTCCTAGGCTCCGGATATGATCCTGACCAAAAGGCCCTCCTACAATGGGCATTATATCTGAAAGGAAAAAGACCAATTATTGTGGATATCGAAGAAACCTTTGGACACCTCATGATTCATCAGGTTGGAAAGACTGACCCTAGGGTCACTACAAAGTTGAACCTGCATGTAGCCAAATTAAATTTGGATCAGACAGAGTTTTTGGTCAGGGAAAATATTACCTATAAGGGCTTGTATGAAAGATCTAAAGAGGAAAATCAGAAGTTACAAACGAAAATATTACAACTTGAGACAGGGACTCCTTTGAATGAATATGCCTCATATCCCATAGGACAGAGCTTGGATGATGTTTCTGATGTTCTATATTGGAAATATCAAGCAGATAAGGCTACCAAACAGGTAAATAATATCCAGCAAAAGATGGATAAATTGGTTAACGACATCATTGAACACCGATTCAACACCATGCTTATACATGTCGAACATTATTGGAAGGTATACACTGGAACCATAAAAGCATTAAGAGAGCATGAGAGGTTAAAAGCATGATTGCATGAGGTGACAAACAATGTTGATATGATGACGCCAGAGGAGAAGGCTGAAGGGACTTCATATATAGAAGATCATGTTAAATTCGAAGATATGCTAAAAGGAGATCTTAAAGAATTGGATGATGGGAGCCCTATTGGAATGCCCTCGTTTTATAAAGAAGGAGGAGTAATGTCTATGGAAGATTTGAGGAATGAACTTGTAAGCATCAAGGATCGGGCTCTGTCAAGGTTGGATCGAAGCAAAGACATGGCCCCTACCGTCAACCAGATGATCTTCGAATACCTTTCACAAGGAGAAGAATTGAAGAAACAAAGTATTAAGATCAAGACCTTTAAAGAGGATGATTATATTCATCATTTAGGAATTCTTAATCTCTTTTTACTTAAGTTTGTTAGGAATATTCAAATTAACAATTAGTATTTTGAAAAGACACGTCTTTTCATAAATGACTTTTGCTCTCATATATATATGAGAGAGGTTTTTGTAATAAAAAAGAAGATAGATTATAGGGACAAGACAACGATATATGACAGCCTGTAAGTTTTTTGTTATACAAATTTTGATGGAATACATGCTATGATCAGTCGTTTTTCTTTGCATGTGTGTTGTGGATTATTTCATTTTGTTTTTGGTAGTCGCTTGTGATATTATCTAAAGGAGATAAGGTTATTCATATTCTTTGAATGAAATTTATGTTGTATGTTATAAGGTTGAAATAAAAGTTCTGCTTGCGAATTGTAATTGTTCTTCGCAGTGCTTACTTGAATGGTCCCTTAAAGGTAGGGTTAAATTCATTCAAGCAACTTATGATATAAGCATTCAATTGATCTCATAAGAAATAATAACCGACAGATCCATAAAGGGGTGGGTAAAAACTGTCTCACAAGTTCGCACAGTAAGTCGTAAAGAAAATATAATGACTTTGTAGCCCAAACAGCGAAGAAGGCACTGGCTATTTACAAATTACACTTATCACCATATTCATCATATGTTATTTTAAAGCAATAAGAGTAACTAAGTAGGAAACATAGATCGAATAGCTTCTACAACAACAATCTTGAACTCATCTGCTATATCTCCATCCTAGGAACTTATGCCATTCTGAGATAGGAGGAAACCAGATCAGGACACTTAATCTACTATAAAAGGCACCGGTCATTGAAAACAACTGGTGAATAGGTATACCCGCCTAGGTCCTGCAGAGCCTAAAGTGAGAGAGTTAACAACCAAACAGGTTCACTCTATAAGTTGGCCAGGTCAATTGGAGGGTTTGATCATTGGAGTTGGCATTTCCTTAGAACCTATCCAATCTGTTGATTTGAGACCCAACACGTTCAATAAGGAAACATCGTTGATGGAATTCTTAGTTCGGTGAGACATGTGGCAGTTAGAAGGTGAAGCCCGACATATTTCCTGAGTGAATAAGTGATAAGTGAATAAGTGAAAGGCAAGTGGATTTACATAAGGGGCCCACTTAGAAGGCTAAGGTAGTTAATGACCAGGCAAGCTCGATGGTGATCGGTGGTTATCACTATGTCACAAAGGGAAATAGCACGAAGGTTACCCTTCGTGAACCAACAACAAGCCACTAGCAGTGGCGGTTAGAGCCAGTTGTAAAGGCAAACAGTTACTGTGGAAAAGAAAGATTGAGCAGTTAATTATTGATCCAATGGATGTCGCTATGTCACAAAGGGAAGTATCACGAAGGTTACCCTTTGCGAATCAACAACAAAGTGGTGGGAATTGTTCTAAAGAGGATGGCTCAGGTAAGGTAAAGGATGTGCAAGTTTTACATGATCTCATGACTATCGCTGAATAGCTATAAGGAGAAGTTCGACTGTTAAGCATCACAAACCAACGACAAAAAGAAAAACACTTAGAGAAATTTTGTTGCCCGTTGGAGCCAAATTTTAAAATTCAATTTATGAAAATTAATTGCTGAAGCATGTGGCTTAATTGACTCTAATCAATGCTCTGTTGCTGTAATAATCCTTCCATGAGCTGAAGCTTTTCTGCATGCATTCAAGGAATGTTGGAGAGGAACCAATGCACAGGGCAAAATTTCTCAGGCAACAAGTAAGTTTCTTGCAATTGTATTACAATTGCAGTTTGCTTGGTGTTACTAGATTTTGCACCTTTTCTCACTGATGCCATTCATGAGGGCTTGATATGGATAAAGAATGCTAAGGTGGATATACCATTTGGATGGTATTCCCTCCTCATGCACATGTTTTTTATTCAAAGGTACTGAATACTTTGCTAATGAAATGGATCTGCTCAAGGAAAAAGATGGAGAGGAGATGCCTGTTTAGTTATGGAGCACAATTTTGTCTTGGAATAGAGAGGATGCAAGTTACTTAAAGTTTGATAGATGTTTTGCATCTAGGCTTAGAATCCTTTTGTGCCCACAAAACCCTAGGATTCCTAAAGTTCTCCTTGAATTCCTTAAGCCTAAAGAATTTACTGAAGATATCAAAATTGTACACAATTGGGGTGATATATATTTGTACCCAGTCTCCACTGTGTTTAGAGTCTATGGTTTCAAGGGAACTCCATATCTACTCCCCTATCAAGTCCCTTTGAAGATAGAAATTGCTGAGATCCTGAGACAAATTGGAGGCCCATATGAAGTAGAATTGATAAATAAGGGGAGGGGAACAATTTTCCCAATTGTTACCCCGACACATCAGTTTGTAATCACTAGGGGTGGTTGGACACATTTTAATGATTTCTTTCAGCCATATAGGTTATCTACTGCAGTGGTGATGTTTGCTGATCTAGAGGATTTCTTCAACAATATATTTAAGAAGAGGGTCAGATTTACAATTAGGGTCCACCAGTTTCACTTCCCTGAGGATTTAATAAGGAATGAGTTCAATTTAGATGAGAAAGAAATAAGGAAGGGAAAATGGATAGCCTTCAAGAAAACCTTGGATTTCATTCACCATTTTGATAGCAGTTATGATCCCTTGGTTAGCTTTCATCCTTTTGAAGAAATTATCAAGTTTTTGGTAGTTTATTTTGAGGATTTAATGCAAACTTTGAAGGAGAAGAAGGAGGCTGTGATGAAAGATAATCCTGAAAAGGCTAAACTAGTTTTAACCAAGCTTGCCTATACCAAGGTGATTCCCCTAGGTGAATATGTAATGTATAAAAGGTCAAAGTATAGTGTACTAATACCGATAAGAGATGAGCCTTCTCCTTCAAAAGGAAAAAGGGCACTAGAAGATGTGGTTGAGATCCAAGATTCCCCTAAAAGGAAGAGGGTAGGGAAAGAAGTGTAGACAAGTGAGATTTTGTATTCTCCTTCTCAATCCCCAATACATGTAGGAGAAGAGTATGTAGTAGCAGAGCAACTATTGCAATTAGGAAGTCATGGGGAAATTGATTACACATATGAAGAGTTGCAAGAAGGAATTCCGAAAGAACCAACAAGTGCCCAAATGGACTTGACTGTAGAGGAATTTATAGGTAAAGAACTGGACCTTGTCATTAAGAAGGCCAGTGAGGAATTTCTGGCAGATGATAATTTTGTCAAAACAAGATCCTTTTTGCAGTTTGTTTGGAGGAAAAATATAGAACAATTTAAGACAAGATGTGAGATGAGGAAAAATGAATGTCCTCACAAAGACACATTTGCGGTTGAGGAAGATGTAAAGCAGGAAATGTTGAAAGAATTTGAGACCATTACCCCAGAGAAAGGAAGGAAGATGATTGCAGAAGCTGGAGTTTTGATTCTCCTTGAATGGGACATAGCAGATGCATTAATTATTGAAGTAGTCAGGAAGGAAACAAAGCCCCTGGAGGGAGTGACCTATAGTTATAATCATGTTGCCTTAGTCATGTGGTCATTAAGAAGGGAGGAGAGAAAAATGAGGAAATACTCCTTAGAGTCTAGCTATTCTGGAGGCATGATTGTGAAGAGGGTGAAGGACACAGGGGTGGTGGAGGCTACTAGTACAACTTTGGAATCCACAAAATTCAGTATGGCTGTAGCTGAGAAAGAGGCCAAGGAAAAGGCTGATCTCTAGGTAAAATTGGAGTTAATCGTAAAAGCCTATAATGAAGCTAAAATTCAAATAGCTCAAAAGGATAGTACAATTGCAAAATTGAAGAATCAAGTAGCAGGGTAACATCATAAAGGCAAATCTTCTACCTTGATGATTGCCTCCTCTCCAACCAAACCTCCAACTACTATTCCAATCATTGAGTTTCTCCCTTCCCCTATGACTCCCAGTTTCCAATCTACTCAGACTATCCAGGATGAAATGGAAAAATTGAGGCAGGCTCAGGCCATCTTTGCAAGTAAATATGAGGAAAAGATTAGGGGTACAATTTTGAAGTTTGCTGACACAGTCGGGGCTTCTATTGTGTATATATATATATATATATATGAAAAGAGTTTTGAGCATGTTGATTGCTTTAAAGGAGGACAAGGCTATTCTAGAGCCAATTTTGAATAAATGGATGGCTAGGGAGGTGGATTTAGAACTCATGTGCTTATCCCAAGAAGATGCTGATGATACTGTTAAATCCACCTGCGAATTAGTGAAAGGTATGTCCGGGTTGGCAAAAGAAAGAGATAGCGAGATAGCCTAGAACAGAGGGCAAACCTGTATAGAAAAGAATATGCTAACCAGAAGTTTGAACTTTCCCCGAGAGGTTTTGTTAGTGCCACCAAGTTAAAAGATAAAGAAGTATGGCTTGGCAAGTTAGGCCACAAATTATCTCAACGAATAAATGATGTCATTAATTCACATGATACATCTTTATTCATTCAAACAATTAAGGAAATTGAAAAGATAAAGTCACATTATGTTTTTTTGGAAACGGAAGTTAAGCAGTTAAAGAATACATGGAAAAGAGTAAATAAGTTGAAAAAGATAATTGTTAGCTTTTCCTAGCCTAATGATGACACTTTTAAAGAATGGGAAACCAAGTATGTGATGAAAGGAGAAGAAGAAAAAAAGGAATCAACTGATACTTAGATAGTTGGTGATCTCAAAGCAATTGAAAGCAGTTAGTTGTTGCAACAGGTTTATTCAGGGATTAGTGGTTTTAAAAAAAATCAAAGACACGAGGCATCGATTTTGTAACGCATTGAGAAAGTCAGCTGGCTTGTTTCCAACTAGCTACTTTGGTTGTTAGATTTCTCTTTCTCAATCTTTGAGCAATGTAAAATTTTGGAGGGAAATGGTGTTTAGGATAAAAATATTGTTTTCTAGGGAAGTTCGAAGCTTGTTGCATCCATATCTTTATAAATGGACACTGTTGGTATTTTGGTATGGTTTTGTTATTGCTGTCAACACTTATAACACTTATCAACTCTGGCACTTTGGAGGATCAACAATGTTCACTGGTAAGCAAGTGACTTATGCACAGTCACCGGTATATGGTACACCGACATGATATATTTTTCACCAGCACTTGGAATGACATGGAAAACACTTGGTTATGTGAAAGACATCATTTGAAAACTTTGTCTTGGAGATTTGTTCATTGACATATTCATATTTGCATATTTGCTGTTACCGACAAATAGGTCCAGAATAAGCACTGACAGGCTTATCTATTCCAGATCAGCACAACATGCTTTGGAGATGATTTTGTTGTTATTGTAAATGCATTAAGCTGACATGTTGAATTGGATATTGTTGTTGATTTACTTGTAATTATTTTATTGTAATATCTTTTAGAGCCGACCTACTAAAATTGGTCTTAGGTTATGGTATATATGTAAGATCTTATTTCTAAGATCGATATGCAATTAAGATAAGGAATTGGAAGAAGGTATATGCGAGAATAAGCAGAGCTATACATGTTGACACCATTTGAAGGTGAAGAAAGGTTTTTGTAAAGACAATCAGAAGTACACCGATACTGAATCTAGTATATGAAGATGCTATTTTGAGCAATACATTATTATTAGATTTAACTATCCAATTGTAGTCAACGTGACTCCTATTTGTGTTTGAGCAGTAAGCTCTAGGCGCTTGGCCCTTCTGCATGTGCAGACCCCATGTGTATACACATAGTATCTGCAGTAGTATCATCTGATTGTGGGTAAGGTTTTTGACTATGGTTTTTCCCCTTATAGGGTTTCCACGTACAAATATTGGTGTTATGTGTAGTGGATGTTATTGTCTTTCTGTTTCATGCATTAATCTTTACCGGTACTGTAATTAACTGTTAAACTATCTACCAGCATAAAGATTGGATTACCGGTATTAAGCACATTAAGGTTGGTTAAGTTGTTTTTGGTTTGAATTTATTTGACAACTGATTCACCCCCCCCCATCTCAGTTGTCTCTGGGTCCTAAAAATTGGTATCAAAGCCTAGTCCTCTTTTTGCAGGAGTTTAACAACTTGAGGAGATCCAATATCTACTAACTATTTCAGGAAGGACAGTCCTAAAATTGATGGAACCAACTATGGTATATGGAAGATCAGAATGGAGACACATCTAAATTGAATTGGAAAGGACATCTGGGATGTTACAAAGAATGGGTACATTGCTCCTACTCAAAGTCAGCCTAATCCACCTACCTTAGGAAAAGATGAAGAAAATGATTGCAAAGCAAGGGAAGCACTTTTGAGCGTATTATCAAATCAGAAAATCATGGGATTATCAGATAGGCCTATTGCTAAAGCTATTTGGGATCATTTAGATACATTGAATGAAGGAGATTCCATAGTCAAAATTGCAAAACTTGAAAGCTTCCGGGTCAGGTATGAAAATCTGAAAATGGAAGAAGATGAAAGGATTTTTGCTTTTATGGAAAGAGTAAATAAAATTGTTTTGGGTATTAAATATTATGGAGGAACCTTAAGTGAAGATGAAATTGGTTCAAAAGTTTTAAGAGGATTTCCACTAGCATATAAAATGAAAGTTACTACTATAAATGAGTTGAGAACAATGCCTAATACATCAGTAGGGATACATTGATTGGAAAACTTTCAAGTTTTGAAATTGAGGAATTTGGTCCTGTTGCTACTATAAAGATAGATTTAGCCTTTAAAACATCAACATCATCTGCACCATCTTTTGACAAATCTGATTGGAAAGCCTTTTATGCAAGAAAACTTGAGGAAAGTAGGAGGGAAAATGAAGAACTTGAAGCACTATTTGCAAGGAAAATGCCTAAAGGTCCAGTTGAAAGTAAGTATGAAGGTAAAACACCCTTTAAATGTTTTAACTGTAATAAGATTGGTCATATGGCTTCAAGATGCCCTGATAGACATGCTAGACTAAGAGAAGAAGCTAGAAGAACATACAAGCCTAACCCTGAATATCAGAGATACAAATTTAAGAAGAATAAAGATAAATCTTGTTATCTTGCTGATGAAGGAGTCACTGATGATTCTGATGAAGATCCGACAGACAATGGATGGGTTTTTGTTGCTATAACAGAAGATCAACTGGCACATACTATTCAACCGGTAGAGCAGGCCCTGGCAGCTAAATTTGAAGTTAAGGATGAATGGATCATTGATTCAGGATGTTCACATCATATGACTGGTGATAAAGGTAAATTATTGAACTTTCAGGAATATAATGGAGGTTTGGTAAGATTTGGAGATGATAAAGCTTGTTTGATCAAAGGAAAAGGTACTATATCTCTTGATGGTAAGCATAATACTGACAATGTTTACTATGTAGAAGGTTTAAAGCATAATCTTTTGAGTGTTGGTCAATTAGTTGAAAAAGGATTTCAGTTACAATTCAAGAATGGTAAATGCCAAATTATGAACATAACTGGTTTGGAAATTGCAACCGGTAATCAAACTAGAGGAAACATCTTTCATTTGAATAACAGTGAAAAGACATGCTTGATTGCACACATTGATGAAAGTTGGCTATGGCATAAGAGACTCTGTCATGTAAATTTTGATTGCATGGTAAAAATGAGTACTACTAAGGCAGTTAGAGACTTACCTAAGATTGTTAAACCTCACAATCCGGTATGTAAGGAATGTCAATTTGGAAAACAAGTTAGAGCATCTTTTAAAAGTATTCCAGAGAAATCCAATAATGCTCTTGACTTAATTCACTCCGATTTATGTGGTCCAGCTAGAACTAAAAGCTTACAAGGTGATAGATATTTCATGCTAATCATTGATGACTATTCTAGAATGTGTTGGGTTACTTTTCTCAGAGAAAAATCGGAAGCACTTTGGAAGTTCAAATTATTCAAAGAAATGGTAGAAAATGAAACCGGTAAGAAAATCAAATGTCTGAGATCAGATCAAGGAGGTAAATTCACATCTAAGGAATTTAATACATTCTATGAAGTGAATGGAATCAGAAGACAGTTATCAGCACCCCAGACACCACAACAAAATGGAGTTGTTGAAAGGAAAAACATAACTATCTTGGATGCAGCCATCAGTATGTTATCTGAAGCAAATCTACCACATGTATATTGGAGAGAGGTAGTAAACACAATGGTCTATACATTCAACAAAGTTTACATCAAAGGAGAAACCAGTAAGACCCCTCATGAACTATGGTTTGGTATTACTCTTACTCTTAAATATTTCAGAATATTTGGAAGTAAATGCTATATTAGAAGAGATGAGTATATTGGCAAATTTAATCCTAGAAGTGATGAAGGAATATTTCCTGGTTATTCATCTAAGAGAAAAGCACATAGATGTTTTAACAAGAGATTTCAGAAAATTGTTGAGAGTACAAATGTGAAGATTGATGAACAATTTAGAGGAACTTCAAGGTATATCGACTCTGAACCGGCAACAGAGATACTGTCAAATGAACCTACATTGAATCCACCTATACAGAATGAAGATCCAATTACACCGGTATCATCTGAAAATTCCACTGTAACTGAGGAACAACAGCAAACGAAGACACCCCGGTATGTAAGATTCAACCACTCTAAAAATCAGATAATTGGGAACAAGTATCAAGGAGTTATGACAAGAGGAAGACTAGAAAATGAAGAGGTATGTCTTATTTCTCAAATTGAACCATCATCAGTTAATGAGGCATGTGAAGATAAGCACTGGATTAAAGCTATGGAAGAGGAACTAGAACAAATTGAGAAGAATAACACATGGACATTAGTTCCCTGGCCTAAAGACAAAAATGTGATTGGAACAAAATGGGTATTCAGAAACAAACTTAATGAAGATGGAAAGGTAATCAGAAATAAAGCAAGACTAGTGTGTAAGGGATATTCTCAGAAAGAAGGAATTGATTATAATGAAACCTTTGCACCGGTAGCTAGAATTGAGGCAGTCAAATTATTCTTGGCTTTTGCAGCACACAAGAACTAAAAAGTATATCAAATGGACATTAAATGTGCATTTTTGAATGGAGATCTTGAAGAAGAAGTTTACATTGAGCAACCTGATGGATTTTCTTTGACAGATAATAAAGATATGGTTTCTAGGTTAAGGAAAGCTTTGTATGGGTTGAAGCAAGCTCCAAGAGCTTGGTATGCTAGATTGGATAAATATCTTTTGAAGATTGGTTTTTCTAAAGGTAATGCTGACAACAACTTATACTATAAAGTGACTAAAGATGACATCTTGGTTATATAAGTTTTTGTTGATGATATAATCTTTGGAGAAGAAGATGGATTATGTAAAGACTTTTCTATTGAAATGCAACATGAATTTGAAATGTCTATGATTGGAGAGATAAAATTCTTTTTAGGATTGCAGATTTCACAGACTGATAAAGGTATATTCTTAAGTCAATCCAAGTACTTGAAGGAGTTACTAAAGAAATTTGGGATGGAGAACTCTAAACTAGTAAGAACACCTATGATTACAAATGACAAATTATCACTAAGGGATGAATCTACACCTGTTAATCCGACTAGGTACAAGTCTATGATAAGAGGCCTACTGTATTTGACACAAACAAGACCTGATATTATGAATGCAGTATGTATTGTTTCAAGATTTTAGAGTAATCCTAGAGAAAATCATGAATCAACAGTAAAAAAGATTTTCCGGTACTTACAAGGCACTACAAATCTTGGTTTATGGTATCCTAGAGATGAAAACTTTGAATTATGTGCATACACAGATACAAATTGGGCAGGAGATGTGGATGACAGAAAAAGCATCACCGGTGGAGCATTTTTTCTTGGAAGCAGATTACTTTCTTGGTTGAGTAAGAAACAAAGTTGCACAACTTTATCAACAACAGAATTAGAATATGTTGTAGCAACAACTAACTGTACACAGGTATTATGGCTTAAGAAAATGTTGAAAGACATAAAGGTAAAATGAAAGGAACCTATAACTATCTATTGTGATAACACTGCAGCAATTGATATATCTAAGAATCCGGTACTACATTCTAAAACTAAACATGTTTCTATCAAATTGAATTTTCTAAAAGAGAATGTTGAAGCAAAAGAAGTAAAACTAGTTTATGTGAATACTAAAGAGCAGATTGCATATATTTTCATTAAGCCTTTGCCTAAGGAAACTTTTGAATATCTCAGAGATCAGCTTGGGGTCATACCCCCACCAGTAGAGAGTTAGACAGTTGACGTTTGTCATCAACCGATAGAACTAACAGAGAAATCTTTTATTCCGGCTTTGATGAGGAGAGCTACTTCTCAGGGGGAGCAGTTGGCATACTGAATTGGTTGGTATTTTGTATTTGAACCTGGCTTTTGTATTGGCTTTGGCATTTGATGTCAAAGGGGGAGAGATTGATATGGAAAAACACAAGGAAAACACATGTTACTCTCAGGGGGAGAGACTATTACTTTGGGAGAGATTGATTACTCTTTGTATCTAAATTTTGAATTTTGGTTATGATCTCTTTTGGGAGATTATTGGTTTTTAGTTTTTGGCATTTCTATTTTGGCACTTTGATTGTTTTTCTATCTTGTGTTGCCATCAATGCCAAAGGAGGAGATTGTTGGTATTTTGGTATGGTTTTGTCATTGATGTCAACACCTATAACACTTATCAACTCTGACACTTTGGAGGATCAACAATGTTCACCGACAAGCAAGTGACTTATGCACAGTCACCGGTATATACACTGGCAGGATATATTGTTCACCGACACTTGGAATGACATGGAAAACACTTAGTTATGTCAAAGACATCATTTAGACACTTTGTCTTGGAGATTTTTTCATTGACATATTCGTATTTGCATATTTTCTGTTATCAACAAATAGGTCCAGAATAAGCACCGAAAGGCTTATCTATTCCAGATCAGCATGAAACGCTTTGGAGATGATTTTTTTGTTATTGTAAATGCATTAAGCCGACATTTTGAATTGGATATTGCATCGGTTATTCATTTTCTTGTAATTTTTATTGTAATATCTTTTAGAGCCAACCTACTAAAATTGGTCTTAGGTTATGGTATATATGTAAGATCTTATTTGTAAGATTGATATGCGATTAAGATAAGGAATTGGAAGAAGGTATATGCGAGAATAAGTAGAGCTATACACGCAGACATCATTTGAAGGTGAAGCAAGGTTTTTGTAAAGACAATCAGAACTACATCGGTACTGAATCCAGCATATGAAGATGCTATTTTGAGTAGTACATTATTATTGGATTTAACCATCCAATTGTAGTCAGTGTGACTCCTATTTGTGTTTGAGCAGTGAGCTCTAGGTGCTTGGTCTTTTTGCATGTGCAGACCCCATGTGTATACACATACTATCTGTAGTAGTATCATTTGATTGTGGGTAAGGTTTCCCACCGTGGTTTTTCCCCTTATAGGGTTTCCACGTACAAATATTGGTGTTATGTGTAGTAGATGTTATTGTCTTTCTATTTCATGCATTAATCTTTACTGGTACTGTAATTAATTGATAAACCGTCTACTGACGTAAAGTTTGGATTACTGGTATTAAGCATTAAGGTTGGTTAAGTTGTTTTTGGTTTGAATTTATTTGACAACTAATTCACCCCACTCCCCCTCTCAGTTATCTCCGGGACCTAACAGATACCAGGACTACTTAGAAAGGGATCACAAGAATTTGAAAAGAAACTCTGGCAAAAAATATTTTGAGGGTTTTCTGGTATTTTTTGGAAAATCATTATGAGATGTAAAATTTTGATTAAGGATATTAATATACAGATCAGAACATGTTGATCCCTGACTCGTGTTGTCTTCTAGCATGTGTGATTGATGTACTAGTTTGATTAGATAATCTAGGATTGTTTAATCGAATGAGTTGCAAGGCAATATATAGAAATGTTTTAGGTTTTTCTCTCAAAAGGGGAAATTAGATATACCTAAAATATTCTCATTGGTAATTAGTAATTCTTCTTGAATTTGATGGTTGGGTCTAGCATAAGGTGAAATTTTATATATGTCAGGGATATATAGATTTAGTGAAATTGATATAATTATGTGTATGTGAGTTTCCTATTGAGAATTCACACCTAATTCTAGGTGACTCTGAAGCCTGGAGATCAAAACTGAAAATGAACACGAGTTTTTCTTTTAAATTCAGTAATGTTAAGGTGATAAGGTTTGCAGAATGTTGACACTAGTTTCCTATGAATCTTCTGTCATAATTGTGAAAAGCATTCACAAAAGGTGCACCCGCCTAAGCTTAGTATAAGCTTGAAGTGTAGAAGGTTTTTGTATAAACCTTTTTAAATGTTGTCTTAGACTTCTATTTTCTTGTTGTTCTCTCCATATGTGATAGAGGCTTAAAATTCTTGTAAAGAACACAAGGAAATCAGAAATCAAGAACAACAGTACCTTTATCTTTTTCAACTTCTGCCTCAACATCTTGTACATGTGCTTTCAAAGGATTCTGAGTATACTCAATGCCAAAATTTGACTCATTAGCCAGTGGAGTACTAACCGGCGGATCTGTTTGTACATTCTATTCATCTTCCCTTACCAGTTCCTTATTCGCTGGTCACTGAATGTTCTGAGATTGTACAAAATTGGGACTCAGCTCATATCCATGACTCAAAAGAATTCTTACACATATATCAATTGTCTCTTTTTGAATCTCTTCGTATTTTTCTAACATTAAGTTATTTATCTAGTGTTTGGGGTTGAATTCTATCAAACCTGTCTTATTTTGCAAATTTGCAACCTCTACTGGAGCGATTGATGGACAAAGATTAACCAATTAGGTTTCCTTCATGTGTCTGTCTAGATTCTGTGCATGTAATTTCCTAATTTCCAATCTATCATACAATTCCTTGGGCAAAATTTTCTCCAATTCTATCAATGTTCTACTAAAAGAATCAAGATATAAAAAAAATGCTTCTTCTAACTAATTCTTAACCTTGTCATCAAAATAATCATAAAATGCAGAAATATTATCCAGATTGTGATAATTAATAATTTGATCATTAATTTCCTGTGCATCTAACTTTTTCTTCTTACCGATTCTCTTCTTGGCTTCCGATTTAGATTGTTCATCACTTTTAGACTTCCTCTTATGTACAATGGTGATCTTGGGAGTCTTATTGGGTGGCTCCTTTACCGGTTCCTTATTTTGATCTTCCTTTTTCCCTCTGACAACTCTTGCAAAAACACCTTTTTTCTTTGGATCTTGTCTGATTTCCTTTTCTGATTCTATCTCCTTTGAAGATATTGCCATATATTATCTTACTTGTTTCTATTTTCTTTTCATTGTTTCCTTAGGCTTAGGGTTTGTAGGATCACCAAATGGTACTTCTAGTTGCTTAGGTGTATCAGTAGTAATCGAAACCACATTAGGAGTGGCCTGAGCTACCTTCTTTGCCTCTCTTTCCTATTTTCTCTTCTATTTATGCTCTTCCTTCCTCTGGAGTTCAAGGATTTTGACCTTCTGTTATACTTCTGCCCTGTCATGAACTTCACTGATTATTTGTTTAGCTCCAACCCTTGTCATTTTATTTCTGATGGCAGGTGCAACTTATTCCTGGTGAACTTTCAGACCCTTCTCCTGTGCAGTGCCAAATTTTTCTTCCTTTTCATCAATAGGAGGTTTGAGTAGATGTTGTGCATATGCATCAAGTGTGGCCTCATCTACCTCATAGCCCATAGGCATAATCTAGATTATTTTGGGCTGGACAACCTCCATGCATTGATCCTTATTGACCATGAAACAAATTATGTCCTTATATTTCTCTACAATTTATTTTGGAATCCTTGCACTATTTTTCATCTCTTCTTGAAAAGTTTTGAAAAAGGCCCACAAGTTAGCCTTCTGTTGTTTGTCACCCTACTGGTCTAGTATATGTGCTATTTGAGTTGCAACCACTTTACCAAATGCCCATTGATTTTTCCCATGACTAGGTACCATATTCAAAAATTAAAAGGTTAAATAGATAATCAAAGAACCATATTAGAATGTATTCTTCTTGTATTGCTTGATTTTCTAGAGATTAGTCATCAACTCTTTCAGCATTACACTACATAGGTCATAATGTGCATCTTCCTTCACCACCTAATAAACAATGTGAATGGCGGTTTTGGAAATTGAGCTTAATCGGTTAGATTGATAAACTTTATAGCCAATCACCATCGCTAAAAATTTCACATTAATATCCTAAATATCATTAACTCGCATAGATCTACCATCATAAGTTGCATCAGTGAGTTTGCATAGATCTGTGTTTGAAATTGAATGAAGCCCTAACAAAACTCTGACCTTGTGAAGGCATGTGATATTCTTGATCACTTTTTTTCTATAATCTTGTATGATCAGTCCAACCATAAGCATTCCCCATGAATACGACTAAGAATGTATCTCACCCATTCATCTTTATCAAAAGATGGAAAATCCATGAATTGGGTAAAACCCTTCCTCCTTAGCTGTGCATATTCCAGTTTTAGTTGATTGTCAGTGATAAGGCGATCAGTGAATACACAGGACATCTCATAACTCCCGATTTCCTTGATATCGCAATGAATGTATGCCCTAATATCTTCAGTATGAAGAACACCATGAAAAACACTTGAAAATGCTCCCAAAGGATCATCCAAAAGTGATTTGAAAGGATGTTTCTTGAATTGCAGATGGGGGTGGTTCTTGATTTTCACTACCAAAGGAGTATCAAGATTTGATGAGGATTCCATGATAAATTTTGAGGGTTTTAGCAAATGGTAAATACCTTGATAACTTGTTGGATGATGAAATTCTCTTTAGATTCAGATGCACACACAAATCTCCTTTGAACTCTTGAATGTCTTTGAAATCACTCTTCACAATACTCGATCGCTGTGTGAAGAAACGATTTAACTTTTTCCCCTTTTTATCACCATTAACCCTAATTTTCCACTATCATAAATGCTATCAGAGGATCTGAACGGATCACATAATCTGCATGTAAGTTTTGGTAAACACTTGAATTTGCTTGAGTGTCCATCCGTACTTAGAATTCCTTCATAACAAACCTAATCTGGGATGTTTGCATGATCTTGAATGATTTGTCTACCCCTAAGGCAAAGTGCCTTAGTTGTTGGCCATTTGGTGGACTTGATTATGTGTTGCATTGATGTTTTGTCATTGATGTCAACACTATCTATTTGGATACTTTACTGGTACCCTTCTGGTCCTGGTAGGTTGAGTGATTTCTGGTTGACTTGGATCTGGCATGATCCGGTAGGCTCTGGTATAATCTAGTGATGGAATTGGCCTGTTCATGATACTTATACTCATATTTGGTTAGTTTGTTTTGGTCTGGTGATTGGATGCTATCCTGCTTGCTTAGAAGATTGGTTTCTGGTTCTGACGAGGGTTTCACCGGTAGAGATTTTGGTGGAGATCTTTAATGAATTGCATAAGTGGTGTTGGTGCAACTTCTGATGGAGTTAAAGGATGTTGTTGGTAATCATGTTCAAGACTTGGTAGTTGAAGATCATTGCTGAAGCGTGTGGACCTATACCTGGTCCCGGTTGATCTAGGTTATGAACCAACATTAATGTAATGTGTGGATAGGACCTATTGTTGTATTTTTGGGATGTCTTATGTGTTGATATTATTTGTTTGGTCTAAGGCCGCATTGGTTTGTAATTATGTAATCGGGTTATTGTTTGGTGGCCGACCTAATTGTTTATGGTCGAGGTTTGTATAAATAAGATGTAAGATCTCATTGTAGATCATCATGGTTAATGTAAGAGGTCATGGTCAAGGAATATAATGTGTGAATAATGTAATATCATTCAGGTAGAGGAGTTGGTCAATCATTGGAGATCGAATTGGGTTTGTGTAAGAGGATTTAGTCCTCTGGTATTGAGCTTAACCAGAACTATACTCTGGCATAGGAGATGCTATCTTTTGCAGTTCAACACTTCTCTGTATTGTAGTCTGGATTTATATGTAGTTAGTGAGGCTCGTTTTGTGATGAGAAATGTGCTCTAGGCTGTTGGCCTTCCTACAAGTGCAGGCCCCTTCATTGTAATTCACATACTTACTGCAAAAGTATTATCTGATTGTGGGTAGGCTTCCCACCGTGGTTTTTCCCTTTACTAAGTTTTCCACGTACAAATCTTGGTGTCATGTGGATGGTATTTATTCTGTGATTATTGTTTATGCTTAATTGGTTTATCTGCTATTCTGGTATTAATGTTTTGGGTTCTGGTATTCAAGTATAAATTTCCAATGCTTCCAGTAATCTATGGCAATTAATTTACCCCCCCCCTCTCAGTTGTCTTCCGGTTATTTTGATCTTTTTAATAATTGGTATTAGATCTTTGGTCCTCTCTGCAGAAATATTAACCACTTGAGGAAGATCCTATGGTGACTAACAACTCAAGTTCATCTAGTTCTTCTGGAGCTATCTTTCAAAGGGATATACCGAGGCTTGAAGGAAAAAATTACACAATATGGAAGATTCAGATGGAGACTCATTTGAGATGTCTTAGCAAGGAGATTTGGGAGATCACACAGAAAGGTGTCACGCCCTTTAACTCGGGATCTAGTAATCCTCCTCCAAAAAACCAGGACAAGGAGCTTGAGAATGATTGTAGAGCAAGAGAAGCCCTCTTGTGCACACTTTTGATCAACAAATAATGGGATTAACAGACAAATCATCTGGAAGGCTATATGGGATAAGTTGCAAACTCTTAATAAAGGTAACCCTACAGTAAAGATCTAAACTTTATGGTTATCGGGTGAGATATGAAAACTTGAAGATGGAAGAAGATGAAAGGATTAATGCATTCATGGAAAGAGTAAATGAGATTGTTATGAGAATTCAATATTTTGGTGGAACTCTGAGCAAAGATGAAATTGTTTCTAAAGTTCTAAGAGCCGTACCACTAGCTTACAAAATGAAGGCTACTACTATCAATGAGTTGAGAATAATGGCTAATACATCTGTCAACAAAGATACTTTGGTTGGGAAACTATCTGCTTTTGAGCTTGAGGAATTTGGACCTTGTGGAGTTGTAAAGACTGAACCTTCTTTTCATGCATCTACATCTGCAACCGGTAAACAAGACTGGAAATCCTTATATGCAAAAGAATTAGAAGACATGAAGAGAGAAGACAATGAGTTTGAGAAACTTAAAGCACTATTTGCTAGAAGAGTATCGAAAGGACCGGTAGGAAGTAAGTATGAAGGAAAAGCACCTTTTAAATGTTTTGCATGCAATAAGATTGGTTATTTTTCATCTAGATGTCTTGAAAGGAATTTGAGATTTGAAGAAAGAGTTAAAAGATCATTTAAGCCCAACCCTGGATATAAGAACAAGTATAGATTCAAGAAAAACAAAGATAAATCATGCTACATAGTGGATGAGGAAGGCATTACTAATTTAGATGATGAACCAACAAAAGACTTTGCTAGTGGATCTGACAATGGGAAAGAATGGGTATTCTTGGCTATCAAGGAAGATGATCCAACACTGGAAGAGAATGTACCTGAGGAGAAGGCACTTGCTGCTAAAATTGAGGACAGCGATGAATGGGTAATTGACAGTGGTTATTCAAATCATATGATTGGAGATAAAGGAAACATTCTATCTTTGCAAGAATTTGATGGTGGACTAGTTAGATTTTGAGATGACAAGGCATGTATGATCAAAGGAAAATGAACTATATCAATGGATGGTAATAACAATACTGAAAATGATATTATGTTGAAGGTTTGAAGCTTAATATTTTTAGTTTAGGACAATTGGTAGATAAGGGATTTCAATTATAGTTCAAGGATGGAAAATGCAAAATCATTAACATATCTAGCTTGGAGATTGCAACCGGTACACAGACAAAAGGTAATATATTTCATTTGAACTCTGGTGAGAAGACATGTTTGATTACACAAATTGATGAGAGTTGGCTAAGGCATAAAAGGTTGTGTCATGTGAATTTTGATTGCGTTGTAAAGATCAGTTCAACTAAGGCTATTAGAGATATACCTATGATTATGAAGCCCTATAATCTAGTATGTAAAGAATGTCAAATGGGTAAATATGTCAGAACCTATTTTAGGAGTATACAAGATAAGTAAAATAATGTTCTTGATCTTATTCATACTGATTTGTGTGGCCCTACTAGAGTTAAAAGTTTTCAGGATGATAGATATTTCATGCTAATCATTGATGATTATTCTAGAATGACGTGGGTTACTTTTTTGAGAGAATAATCTGAAGCATTTGAAAAGTTTAAAATCTTTAAGGCTAAAGTGGAAACAGAGACATGATTGAAGATTAAATGTTTGAGATTAGATCATGGTGGAGAATTCACATCCAGTGAGTTTAATAAATTTTGTGACAAGCATGGTATAAGAAGACAATTTTTTGCTCCTCGAACACCTCAATAGAATAGAGTTGTGGAAAGGAAAAATAGAACTATCTTGGATGCTGCTAGAACAATGACGGTGGAAGCTAATCTACCTCATATCTACTGGAGAGAAGCAATGAGTATAACAATTTACACATTCAATAGAGTACATATCAAAGGAGAAACCGGTAAGACACCTTATGAATTATGGTTTGGCAATACACCTACAGTTAAGTATTTCAGAATTTTTGGTAGTAAATGTTATATCAGGAGAGATGATACTATTGGGAAAATTGATCCTAGATGTGATGAAGGCATATTTTTTAGTTATTCTAATGAAAGCAAAGCATATAGATGTTATAACAAGAGATTGCAGAGAATTGTGGAGAGTGCTAATGGAAAAGTAGATGAGCTCAACATAATTCAAATAAGAGTTTATGAGAAGGAACCGGTAGCACCTTTACCGAAACAGAGAGTTGAACTGGTTATTCTGGCAGCATCAGAGCTACAGTGATTGAACAACAAGGAAGAGAAACAAAGAATCATAAGACACCTAGGTATGTGAGACTGAATCATTCCGAAGATCAAATCATTGGGGATAAGAGCAATGGAGTGATGAGAAGAAGAAGACTGACAACTAGTGAGGTATGTTTTATTTCACAAGTTGAACCGGTATCAGTAATTGAGGCATGTAAAGATGAATTTTGGTTAAAAGCTATGGAAGAAGAACTAGATTAGATTGGGAAAAATAACACATGGACTTTGGTTCCCCGACCTAAAAATATAAATGTTATTGGAACTAAATGGGTTTTTAGGAGTAAATTGAATGAGGATGGTAAAGTTATAAGGAATAAGGCTAGATTGGTTTGTAAAGGATATTCTCAGAAGGAAGGAATTGTTTATGGAGAGACTTTTGCACCGGTAGCTAGGATTGAAGCTTTAAGATTATTTCTTGCCTATACTGCTTATAAAAACTACAAGGTTTATCAAATGGATGTTAAATGTGCATTCTTGAATGGGGATCTTGATGACAAAGTTTCTATTGAGCAGCCTGATGGTCTTTCACTATCAGATGATACATATATGGTTTGCAGGTTAAGGAAAGATTTATATGGATTGAAACAAGTACCTAGAGCTTAGTATGCAAGGTTGGATAAATATCTTTTGAAGCTTGGTTTTACTAAGGGTAGTGGTGACAGTAATTTATATTATAAAATCACTGATGGTGATATACTGATTGTTGAAGTATTTGTTGATGACATTATTTTTGGAGGTGAAGAAAAAATATGCATAAAATTTTCTAAGAATATAGAGAAAGAATTTGAGATGTCTATGATTGGTGAGATGAAATTTTTCTTAGGTTTGCAAATCACTCAAATTGATAAAGGCATTTTTATCTATCAAACTAAATATGCTAAGGAATTATTGAAGAAATTTGGTATGGGAGATTCTAAACACATAAGTACACCTATGGTTACAAGTGAGAAATTGACAAGAAAAGATTTTTTTACACCG
Organism: Cryptomeria japonica; assembly: GCF_030272615.1. Classification (NCBI taxonomy): domain Eukaryota; kingdom Viridiplantae; phylum Streptophyta; class Pinopsida; order Cupressales; family Cupressaceae; genus Cryptomeria; species Cryptomeria japonica. The sequence goes on along the minus strand of NC_081407.1, from coordinate 478,287,224 downwards.
GTAAATCCTACAAGATAGAAATCTATGATTGGAGGTCTTCTTTATTTGACTAAGACTAGGCCTGACATTATGAATGTTGTTTGTATTGTTTCAAGTTTCAGAGTGATCCTAGAGAAAATCATGAGATGGCGGTGAAAAGGATTTTTAGATACTTGCAAGGTACATCAGAATATGGCTTATGGTACCCTAAGGATGATAACTTTACTTTATGTGCATATACAAATGCTGATTGGGTTGGAGATGTTGATGATCGGAAAAGTACTTCCGGTGGAACTTTCTTTCTTGGAAAGAAGTTGGTTTCATGGATCAGCAAGAAACAATCATGTACCTCTTTATCTACTATTGAAGCTAAGTACGTTGTTGCTGCTACTAAATATACACAAGTTTCATGGATGAAGCAAATGTTGAAGGATATAAATGTGAATTGTGATGTACCGGAAGTTATTCACTTTGATAACTCTGTTTCTATTGATATATCAAAGAATCCAGTATTTCATTCTAAGACAAAGCACATATCTATCGAGTATAAATTTTTGAAGGAGAAGGTGGAAGAAAATGAAGTTAGACTAGTTTATGTGAAAACTGAAGAATAGATTGTAGATATTCTCACTAAACCTTTATCCAAGGAATCATTTGAGTACCTGAGAGATAGATTGGGGGTTTCCGCCCCTCTGGCATAGACTTGACTGATGCGGTCTGGCATCAGTCCAACATGCATTATCAGAGATACTATTCATTCTAGCACTGATGTGGGATGCTACTTCTCAATGGGAGTAGTCAGCTTTAAGATTCAGAGGCTTATGTTTTTTTTTTTGATATTTCTGTCAGATTTCTGGCATTGATGTCAAAGGGGGAGAGATAGTGATGTGAAAAAGTAAATATGGAAGGGGGAGAAATATTATTCAAAAAGGGAGAGAGATATTGATATTCAGAGCTATATGTAGGTGATTGTTGGTTGTCTTCCACAGGGGAAGACTTGTTTTGAATTTATTGGTACTTAGATATTTTTCACATCTAGTGTTGCCATCAATGCCAAAGGGGGAGATTGTTGGCCATTTGGTGGAATTGATTATTTGTTGCATTGATGTTTTGTCATTGATGTCAACACTATTTGTTTGGATGCTTTACCAACACCCTTCTGGTCCTGATAGGTTGAGTGATTTTTGGTTGACTTGGATCTGACATGATCCGATAGGCTCTGGTATAATCTAGTGATGGAATTGGCTTGTTCATGATACTTATACTCATATTTGGTTAGTTTTTTTTGGTCTGGTGATTGGATGCTATCCTTCTTGCTTAGAATATTGGTTTCAGGTTCCGACGAGGGTTTCACCGACAAAGATTTTGGTGGAGATCTTTGATGAATTGCATAAGTGGTGTTGGTGTAGCTTCTGATGGAGTTTCAGGATTCTATTGGTAATCATGTTCAAGACTTGGCGGTTGGAGATCATTGCTGAAGTGTGTGGACCTATACTTGGTCTTGATTGATCTAGGTTATGGAACGACATTAATGTAACATGTGGATATGACCTATTGTTGTATTTTTGGGATGTCTTATGTGTTGATATTATTTGTTTAGTCAAAGGCTGACATGGTTTGTAATTATGTAATTGGTTTATTGTCTGGTGGCCGACGTGATTATTTATGGTCAAGGGTTTGTATAAATAAGATGTAAGATCTCATTGTAGATCATCATGGTTAATGTAAGAGGTCATGGTCAAGGAATGTAATGTGCGAATAATGTAATATCATTTAGTTAGAGGAGTTGGTCGATTACTAGAGATCAAATTGGGTTTATGTAAGAGGATTTAGTCCTCCAGTATTGAGCTTAACCAGAATTGTACTCTAGCATAGGAGATGCTATCTTTTGCAGTTCAACACTTCTCTGGATTGTAGTCTAGATTTATATGTAGTCAGTGAGGCTCCTTTTGTGATGAGCAATGTGCTCTAGGCTATTGCCCTTCCTGTAAGTGTAGGCCCCTTCATTGTAATTCACATACTTAGTGCAAAAGTATTATCTGACTGTGGGTAGGCTTCCCATCATTGTTTTTCCCTTTACCAAGTTTTCCACGTACAAATCTTAGTGTCATGTGTATGGTATTTATTATGTGATTATTTTTTATGCTTAATTGGTTTATCTGCTATTTCGGTATTAATGTTTTGGGTTTCAGTATTAAAGTTTAAATTGCGAATGCTTCTGGTAATCTGTGAGAACTAATTCACCCCCCTCTCAGTTGTCTTCCAATTATCTGAACTGTCTAACATTAGTTACCGGTTGGAGTTCCTACTTCTGGTGCAGGACGTGTTTGTTCTATCATTTGATCTACTGTTTGTGTATCTAATTTTCCAAACCCATCTTTGCTCATGCTATTTTCTGATATCTTCAACCTTCACCATTCCTTTCTCATCTAAATTTTTGTTAGCTACTAGTGGATTCTTATTCCTGCAATACTTAGCAATATGTCCAATCTTTTTGTATGCATAAAAAACAACATTGTTCTTTTGAATTGCTTTGTTATACCCTTGATTTTATTTTGATCTACATTGGTTAGCCATATGCCCAAATATACTATAGGAATGACATCTAACATTTCCAAGATCGGTGAATGATGCATTGTTCTAATTATTCCTATTTCTGCACTGACTTTCTATATGATCATATTTATTGCAAACAAAGCATCTACCAATGAATTTGTGAGCATTAGGATGTCTTAGCAATGATTTTTGGTTTTGGTTGGCATGATTTTGCTTCTGATCGGATGATTGATCTTGCTATGCAGTTCTAGAGATTTCTCCTACTTCATATCCAAGACCTCTCTTGTCATTAACATCTCTCTAGTATTTCAACAATTCATCGTCTTGCAGAGCTGGCTTTAAAATTGTCTTTGTACTCATTTGCAATGGCCAAATCATCTCTCATGACTATGATCTATCTTTCAAGTTCCTATCCATTGTTCCTAGATTTAATCGACTCAAGTTTTAGCATATCATTCTCATGTATTAGTATATTGCATTCATTCGATCTATCCTTCAATGCTTGAGATAGGTTTTCCTCATTATTCTTCCTATCTTCAATCTCTTTGCACATTCTCATAGTTAGGGATTGCATTTAATTCTTCAAATTAGTGTTCTCCTAAGTGAGCTTCTGACATTGATCTTTCAAAGCATCATATTCATCACTATTCTGATTTTGTAGTTGATCACATAGTTCTTTCCTCTTAGCTTGAGAAACTGATACCTTTCCTTGTAATGAAATGATGTACTCTTTGGCTTGCCTCAGTTTATTCTTCAATTTGTTTCTTTTCTCCTTCTCATCATCAAGATCCTCAAGAGAAAGTTGAAGTTGTTGCTACAAACCGGTTTCTATTGATTCCAAGTTCTAGATCTTCCTCGAGTTGTTAAACTTCTTCTAAGGAACTAGGCTCTAATACCAATTGTTGGAATCCAAGTACACTGAGAGGGGGGGGGGGTGAATCAGTGTTCTACTCATAAAAGCATTTTTGAACTTATTTTTGATCAACCAGATGATAAAATATAAAATTAAGTGCATAAAAAAATCAACACATAAAACAATACCATAACACCAATATTTTTGCGTGGAAAACCCTATAAAGGGAAAAACCATGGTGGTGATGATACACACAATATCTATATACTTGATCAAGGTATACAAATATTAAATAAAGGGGTATGCACATGCATACAGGCTCACCGCCTAGAGCTCACTACTCAAATGGAAGTCTCGCTGACTTACATAATGTTTTGAAACAAAACTGAACTTAAATAATGCATCTGACCATGCTGGATAAGTTTCGGTTTAAGTTCTGAGAACCTTCACTAAACTGGTGAAACTAATACTCTATTATGCTACCAGTTAGGATTGCGCATGTGTAACTACGCACATAAGATAATACTCACTGACCAATTCACATACTATCAGTCTCTAACCTTTTCACATCACAAATCGTATCACAACCATGATTAAATTCATCACTAAATGTTCTCCCTTATATACCCTTTTAACTTGTTCATCATGTCGGCCTTCATAAATAAAATAATCCTATCGGCTTCCTCCTAGATCATAAAGTATATTATGAATTATCCTGATGATTTGATTTGATGTCGGCCTACACGCTACCTCTAATTCTACAAATGAATTTACCGGGTCCTATAATATGAATTATTGGTGCCAAGACTATCCGGTTAATAAGTTTAGACAATAGGGTGTATACCGGCTGGCCCAATCAATACAAAATGATAAAGCAATGAATCCGGATGAAGAAATACCATCACCTAAAGATGAGTTGCCATCAATGACAACCCAAAATACAATTTACCTTAGAAGGTGACTAGTGGATGAGTGTCAATTGCCAACCGAGTCTTTGCTGAAGGATTTCTCTCTCAGCTTTGGGCTTAATTCGACTGGATTTTATTATTTCATTGTCTAGAACAAAGGTTATTCCTATGTATTGGGGTGTGTTTCTCTTCAACCTCCAAGAAATATTATTGAGACCTGAGATGATGTCTTCCTGATCATCATTGGGTCCTAAATTAGGTTGCAAAATGGGGATGATACCTTCATGAGGTAACACCATCTTGACACATGTTATGAGACCTTTCTAAATAAATTGGATATGATCTATAGGATGAATAATAAAATTCTAATGAGGGAAAAACCAAAGACCAAATTGGTGACACTGCATAAAGGGTATTGAAGATTATTTGACCCAGTTTGAGATTCTGATTGGTGGCACCCTATACTAGACTTATGAGCAAGGGCACAATGATTAATTTAAAATTGATTGATGATAATTGGTCTTTAGATTCTTAATGAATCCCTGGACAAGTATTTGAACATGATTATGAGATAATACAGACTTAAAATGAGGACTATTAAGGATATGCAACCTATGAGGACCTAAATAGGCTTTCGATCGAAAAAAGGAGGAGGACAATATGACCTTTCACATTTGATCTTATGATTCCCTAAGTGAGCACTTATAGGACAAATTTAAAATGAAAGATTAACAAATTAAAAATTCTGACAGAGTTAATGCAAAACCCTAGTAGGACAAATGCAAAATGGTAGCTATGCTAATGCAAAACCTAACTAACCTAATGTGAAATTATAAGTTTTTATGTTTTCAATTTTTGGAAAATTCTGAAATGTTTCTAATGTTTCAGTGAGGTGTAAAATTGTAGACACTCAAAAGACAATTTGGCTAAAATAATATGGACAGTTAAGCATGAATCCTAGGTTGGTCAAGACAATATTTAGTAGGTTCCCACTATGGATAAATCTGAACCACACTTATTCAAATCAAATAGCTTAGAAGTTTTTTAGCATTTACTACCCCACCATGACACTCACTTATTGGGCATACCAAACTTCATATTCCCAAAGGCTCAAAGCTATAGAGGAACTTGCTATCTCTACTTTTAACTAGGAGCGTGTGGGATGGTTTGAGAGGTCCAACCTCCTATGCCAACAAATAGAAGGATTTTGGCTACTACAAAAAGTGGTGTCTAGTAAGGGAATTTGTTTAGGTGGTCATACATGCGGTGTTTTTCTCAATTCAAAGGTCACCCAGCCTTTGTAGCTTTTTATGCATCACTGAATGGATTACATATCACACGGATATTGAGGGAGACTTACGTCGGTATAACACATATGCAACTATTGCTTATGAATTTTGTCACAATTTTTTTTTATAGTGGCTCAAAAGTATCTTGGATTTAGATTGTTACCACTTGGGTTGTTCCCTCTCACCCAACCTTAAGGGCTTCTTGAGAGGAAACCCTCTAAAAGGTTAAACATAAATGAGCCTAGTTCTCCAAATACAATTATAGTGTCATAAATTGTACACCCTTAATTGGGTGGTACAATTCCACACTTAGGTTAGCACCCGCCTTAATGTGTTGCATCTTGAATTTTAATTTACCTTTAAGTATTTAATTAATTAAATTAATCAAATCTAAAGTGCTCTTTCATCCCTCTACACATCATAAAATTGGGCCCTTAATCCTAAGTGCGCCCCTTTTTATTTTATTCTTTCAATTAATTAATTCATCAAAGCCTTAATTATGTCTTATTTCAACCTTCAAGGCCTGATTTTGTATATCTACACATCACATGGATATTGAGGGAGACTTACGTCAGTATAACACATATGCACCTATTGCTTATGAATTTTGTCACAATTTTTTTTTATAGTGGCTCAAAAGTAGCTTGGATTTAGATTGTTACCACTTGGGTCGTTCCCTCTCACCCAACCTTAAGGGCTTCTTGAGAGGCAACCCTCTAAAAGGTTAAACATAAATGAGCCTAGTTCTCCAAATACAATTATAGTGTCATAAATTGTACACCCTTAATTGGTGGTACAATTCCACACTTAGGTTAGCACTCGCCTTAGTGTGTTACATCCTGCATTTTAATTTACCTTTAAGTATTTAATTAATTAAATTAATCAAATCTAATGTCCTCTTTCATCCCTCTACACATCATAAAATTGGGCCCTTAATCCTAAGTGCGCCCCTTTTTATTTTATTCTTTCAATTAATTAATTCATCAAAGCCTTAATTATGTCCTATTTCAACCTTCAAGGCCTGATTTTGTATTTCAACCTTGAATCATCGCATCCACTTGAGGATCGCCTTATAATCATGATACCTTGCATCCCTAAAACTTTGGGAAAAAGTTGATCGGACCGAGGTGATTCATTGTGGTCCCAACTTTTTCTCCTTGAATTTTAGGATCATCTTTTGGTGGTATTATAGTATTTAAATCCGACTTGGTGTTAAAATATCATTTCTAGGTCGACCTATGATAAAAAACAAAGTCAGGGTTTCATACATATAGCCTTTCCTTTCCTCATTTGAAGCATCCATCTACAAGAAATTGAAGGAGCCTCTTATGAAGTGAAAGTTTAGGTTATGTGTCCAGTCTTAAAAAAAAAATCTATCATTTATCAAGCTCTTCATCAACCATTTTCATCATCAATTGAAGCTTTGGAGATATTGAAGAATAATAGCAGACCACCAACTGTTGATTGTCTTGTACCTCTCCTTTAGGGTTTGGTATGGTTTCATGTTATTTTCATATCTCTATGTGAGTTTCACAACACTTGGTTTTTAGATTTACATTCATGCTTTATATCTATTATTGTATTTGTGATTTCAAGCATTTACATTCAATCTACATCCACTTAGGGTTTTATGCTCATATCGTAGGATAAAACTCTAACTCTTGCATTTTAGCTCATTTAGGATCTTGTAAGAACATAAGATTATAGCACACACATATTTTAAATATAATATCGGCTATTTGAGGAGGTGGAAATCATCAAAAAAAGGGGTTTGACTAAGGAAAAAACCTATATAGCCACCCATACACCATTTTCTAGCTTGTAGGCACATTTGCAAGATTCCGATGGAGCTATGGACTTTCAGGAAGCCAAAAATCATAGGCAAAGGTTTAGATCCATAAGAAGGCCCCAAAACACTAGGACCAAGGCACCCAACACCCTGGTCCTCTACATTTCTGAGTAGATTTTAGCAGTTTGACAGATTTGGACCTCAATTTTCAGATTCCAGAAGTATAGTGTAGTTTGGTAACAGGGACCAAGGTGCCCAGTGCCCTAGTCTGGCTCATTCTGACTCAATTTATGATATCAAGTGAACATCTAAATTTCAATTCTAATTCTATGGTTTATATCTTAGTTTCAGTTCTACAATTTATCAGTTTATACCATCACTTTCATTCATCTCCCTAGCTTAGCTCATCATTATTGCACATTTAGCTTACTTCTCTTTCATAGCAGCAAAGGAATAAAAACCCTAAATGTATTCCTTAGGTTCTTCCATATTCCAATGTAGTCAAAGTGAATCACTTCCTTAGGTTCTTCCATATTCCAATGTGTGGAGGAAAGTGGGGTTAGGTCCTAAACCACCTGATCCCATTTTTCATCATCACAACAGTAAATACTTTAATTTTAAGCACCAAAACCAAATGTGATCTAATATAGAAATCACAAACAATTTTCTATTCTACCCCTACAAGCGAACAATTAGTAGTTTGAGGTTTATTTTTTTGTCTTCGACCAATCAAAACCATCTCTTATAGACTCCATTTGCCACATGTTACAAATAGAATATTAATAACACGAAGAAAACCCCTAAATGGAAATAATTAAATAAAACAATCAAATGCAAAAATCTAAATCTATGAAAGAAAAACACTACAATAACCAACACAAAATAGGAGACTAACTAATGAGAAATAACACCTAGATGCATGCAAAGTATTGACTGAATGAATGTGAAACAACACTGGTGCCAAGAACTACAAGTCATTTTTGCAAAACTAAACACTTAATTTATGATAATTAGCACTTAATACCTGAGATATGTTCATAGGATCATCTAATATTTCTATATGTAAGCCAAAACAAGGTTTTAGTATTGGAAATATCTAATCTATTCATCTTCTTTGTTAATTGATTGCTCCGCTCACAGGATTCCCTGAAATTGTTTTTGGATACGTCCCTACTCTCTTGTCTATCAAAATCCTACAACCCTAACCTTTATTCTTCAAGCAATTTAGTTAGAACCATTCTAAATCTAAATCTTTCCCATTTTTGATATTTTTTTCCTAATTTAAAAAGAGACCAGAAATAGAAATGGATTAACAACATGCAAATTAAGCAAACCAATATGAAAAAATTTACCTAGGACAAATGTGATGCAATTGATGGACGAATGTGAAATTCTATCTAGATGAATGTGACAAGCTAATTAGACGAATGCAAAATTCTACTAAGACAAATGTGAAATCTAGAGGAATAATGCAAAAAATTCGTACGATACCTACATAATAAAACACAATGAAAATTAAAATTAGCAAGTCTATTTGTTTCACGTCGGGTTCACCATATTTTTTATGGGGCAATTTAGCATAATTGATCAGATTACCAGATCAGCCACAAAAATTCAATCCCATTAACAAATCTGTAAACACAATGAATTTTTTTTCTAATTCAATAAAGCATAAAGATAAATGAATAAAAAATTGCCTTATTGAATTGATATATCGCTTCCATTGCTCTTCTCAATTCTCGTGGTCAAATGGCTCTCAAAGTTGCACTTGAAAACTTGCATAAAGACAACACAAGAAATTTGAAGATAGTGGTTGCTGAAAATGAAGGAATAATGCTAGATTTATAGATATTAGAGAGAAAATTGAATGGTCAAGATTGGTATGCAAACTGATTCGATCAATGGCTAAGATTAATAAAGATAGAATTAATTGAGAGTTGATTGATGAGTGAACTAAATAGATTGATGAGTGAACTGAATAGATTGGGGATATAACTAATTAGATGAGTACGTTAAAAAAAGTTGATTAGTAGTTAGAGAGGTGATTGGGAGAGTTACTGATTAGTTGACTGAATTGATTGTCTGGTCAAAAAAAGTGTAGCAAAAAGAAAGATAACAACAATAATAGAAATATACATAAAACCAATATTTTTGACATGGAATACCCGATTAAGGGAAAAACTATGGTTGGAACTGACTGACAATGATATGATACTCTACATTAGTATGTGTAAATATTACAATGGGGAATGCACATGCATTCAGACACACTACCTAGAGCTCACTGCTCAAATTACAATGACCCAGAAGGATACATCCCTCAGGGAAGATTTTGTTAGACAGTTCAAATACCTGGAAGATAACTGAGAGGGGGGGGAGTGAATTAGTTGTCACCAGATTACTAGAATCTTAAGCATTTAAACTTTAGTATCGAAACCCAAAAGAACAATACCAAAATGCATAAACAAAATACCGAAATAAAAACTATAGAAATTAAGCATGAACATAAATCATAGAAAAATTACCATCCACTCATAACACATGACACCCATATTTGTATGTGGAAAGCTAGGTAAAGGAAAAAACTACAATGGGAAGCCTACCCGTAGTCAGATAATACTTCTGCAGTAAGTATGTGAAATACAATTGAGGGGCCTGCACATGTAGGAAGGCCAACATCCTAGAGCGAATTGCTCATCACAAAAGGAGCCTCACTGACTACATAAGAAATCCAGACTACAATCCAAAAGAAATAATGAATTGCAAAGATAGAATCTCCTATGCCAGAGTACAGTTCAAGTTAAGCTCAATACCAAAGGTCTTAAACCTCTCTTACCAATCCAATTCCATCACCTATGATTGACCAAATCCTCTTCCTAAATGATTGTTACATTATTCGCCCATACACCCTCATGTATATTTTCTACAATGAGATCTTACATCATATATATACAAACCCTCGACCACAAACAATAAGGTTGGCCACCAGACAATAAACACAATTACATAATTATAAAAAATATCGGCCTTAGACCAAACAAATAATATCCAACCCATAAAACATCTCGAAAGCACATCGAGAAGTCCAATCCACACATTATATTATGTCGATCCATAACCTAGATAAATCGGGACCCAATTTAGGTCCACACACGCTAAAGCAATGATCCCAATCAACCAAGTCTCGAACATGATCATCATCAACATCTTGAATCCATACCAGAAGCCACACCAACACCACTTATGTAATTTATAAAGGATCTTCAACAAAGCTTTATCGACGAAACCCTCACCAAAACCACAAACCAAGCTTGCCAGTATACAGGATATAATCCGATCACTAGAACAAGACCAACTAACTGAACATGAATTTAAGTAGCATGAATAAGATAGTTCCATAATATAAATATACCAGAGCATACCAGATCATATCCAACAAGAAACCAAACAATCTACTAGGACCAAAAGAGTGTTGGTAAAGCAACCAAAACAACTGCATTGACATAAATGACAAAACGTCAATGCAACACAATCAATTCCTCTAATATTGCCAACAATCTCCCCCTTTTGCATTGATGACAACACTAGATGTGAAAAACATATAAGTGACAAGAAGTACCAAACAAGTCTCCCCCAATGGAAGACAACCAACAATCTCGCACTCAAAGATATAACAATGAAGCTTAGAAAGAAAGACCAAACTCCCCCTATGAATGATATCTTTATAAAGCTTTGTTTTTCAAGGCTAACTACTCCCCCTGAGCAGTAGCATTCCCAAATCAATCTGGAATGAATAATAGCTCTGATAATGCACACTAGTCTGATTCCAAACCGCATCAATCAAGTTTCTACTGAAGGGGCACAAACTCTGAATCTGTCCCTAAAGTACTCAAATGATTCTTTAGGCAAAGGTTTAGTGAAAATATCTACAATCTGCTCTTTAGTATTCACATAAACCAGTCTTACTTCATTTGCTTCCACCTCCTCCTTCAAAAAGTTGTACTTGATAGATATGTGGTTTGTTTTTGAATGAAATACTAGATTCTTTGATATGTCAATAGCAACAGAGTTGTCACAGTGAATAACTATCGGTTCATTACAATCAACCTTTATATCCTTCAACATTTTCTTCATCCATAGGACTTGTGTACAGTTAGTAGAAGCAACAACATACTCAACTTCAAGAGTAGATAACAAAGTACATGACTGCTTCTTGCTGATCCAAGAAACAAGTTTCTTTCCAAGAAAGAAATATCCATCGGAAGTTCTTTTCTAGTCATCAACATCTCTTGCCCAATCTGCATCTGTATATGCACATAAAGTAAAGTTATCATTTTTAAGATACCACAAACCATATTCAATTGTTCCTTGCAAATACCAGAATATCCTCTTCACTGCACTCTCATGATTTTCTCTAGGATCATTATGAAATCTTGATACAATACAAACTACATTCATTATATCCAGTCTAGTCTGAGTCACATATAACAAACCTCCAATCATAGACTTGTACCTTGTAGGATTTATCGGTGCTGATACATCTTTCTTTGTCATTTTCTCACTTGTAACCATATGGGTACCAACCGGTTTAGAGTTTTCCATACCAAATTTCTTCAATAACTCTCTAGCATACTTAGTATGACAGATGGGAATTCCTTTGTCAGTCTAATTGATCTGCAAACCTAAGAAAAATTTCATTTCCCCAATCATAGACATCTGAAATTCATTCTTCATATTTTTAGCAAATTCCATACACAACTTATCTTCACCTCCAAAAATCATATCATCAACAAAGAACTCAATAATCAGTATGTCATCATCAGTGATCTTATAATATAAGTTACTCTCAGCACTGCCTTTAGTAAAACCAAGCTTCAAAAGATATTTATCCAATCTTGCATACCAAGCTCTAGGGGCTTGTTTCAATCCATATAAAGCTTTGTTTAACCTACAAACCATGTTTTTGTCATTTGAAAGTGAAAAACCATCAGGTTTCTCAATATAAAATTTGTCTTCAAGATCTCCATTAAGAAAAGTACATTTAACATCCATCTGATAGACATTGTAGTTCTGATGAGCAACATAAGCAAGAAATAATCTCACAGCTTTAATCCTAGCTACCGGTGCAAAGGTTTCATCATAATCAATTCCTTCCTTCTGAGAATATCCTTTACAAACCAATCTAGCTTTATTCCTTACAACTTGTCCATCTTCATTCAATTTATTCCTAAGAACCCATTTTGTTCCAATAACATTCTTATTTTTAGGTTGGGAAACGAAAGTCCATGTATTATTATTTTCTATCTGATCTAATTCTTCTTCCATAGCTTTCATCCAACATTTATCTTTACACGCTTCAATTAATGATGTCGGTTCAACTTGAGAAATTAAACATACCTCATCAGCTGCCAACCTTCTTCTTATCATCACTCCTTTGTTTTTATCTCCAATGATCTGATCTTCTAAATGATTCAACCTTACATACCTAGGAGTCTTTTGATTTTCTGTTTCTTTGCTCTGATCTTCAGTTACTGTTGAGTTTTCAGATGCTTCCGAAGTAATCGGTTCAACATTCTATTCTAGTATAGGTGCTACCAGTTTAGTTATGATCATTTCCACTACCAATTCCTTCTCATAAGTTCTTGATTGACTTCTGTTAATCTCATCCACCTTAACATTAGTGCTCTCCATAATTCTCTGCAATCTTTTGTTATAACATCTATATGCTACGCTTTCATTAGAATAACCAAGAAATATTCCTTCATCACATCTAGGATCAAAATTTCCAATGGAATCATCTCTTTTGATATAGCATTTACTACCAAAGATTCTGAAATACTTAACTGTCGGTGTATGACCAAACCATAACTCATAAGGTGTCTTACCAGTTTCTCCTTAGATATGAACTCTGTTGAATGTGTATACCGCCGTGCTTACAACTTCTCTCCAATACATATGAGGCAGATTAGCTTCCATCATCATGGTTCTAGCTACATTTAAGATAGTTATGCTCTTCCTTTCCACAACTCCATTTTGCTGAGGTGTCTGGGGAGCTGCGAATTGTCTTCTTATCCCATTCTTTTCACAAAAGTTATTAAACTCATCGGAAGTGAATTCTCCAATATGATCTGACCTTAAGCATTTAATCTTCAAACCTGTCTCTCTCTCAACTTTAGTTTTAAATATTTTTTAACTTTTCAAATGCTTTAGACTTCTCCCTAAGATAAGTAACCCACACCATTCTAGAATAGTAACCAATGATTAGCATAAAGTATCTGTCACCCTGAAAACTTTTGATTCTAGCAAGACCACATAAATCAACATGAATAAGATCAAGAGAATCATTAGAATTATCTTGTATACTTTTAAAAAAAGTTCTGACTTGTTTTCCCATTTGACATTCCTTACATACTGGATTATAGGGCTTCACAATCTTAGGTATATCTCTAACTACTTTAGTAGAACTGATCTTTACATTGCAATCAAAATTCACATGACATAGCTGCTTATGGCATAACCAACTCTCATCAATTTGTGCAATCAAACATGTCTTCTCACCAAAATTCAAATGAAAGATATTACCTTTAGTCTGAGTACCACTTGCAGTCTCCAATCTAGATTGGTTGATAATATTGCATTTTCCATCCTTGAATTGTAATTGAAATCCCTTATCCACCAACTGTCCTACACTCAAAAGATTATTCCTTAAACCTTCAACATAATAAACATTATCAGTGTTATTCTTACCATCTAATGATATAGTTCCTCTTCCCTTGATCATGCATGCTTTGTCATCTCCAAATCTAACCAATCCACCATCAAACTCTTTCACAGATAGAAACTTCCTTTTATCTCCTGTCATATGATGTGAACATCCACTATCTATCACCCATTCATCCTTGTCTTCAATTTTAGCAGCAAGGGCCTTCTCTTCTAGTATCCTTCCTTCTAGTACCAGATCATCCTCCTTGATAGCCAGAAATACCCATTCCTTTCCATTGCCGGAACCACTAGCAGAATCTTGTGGTGGTTCGTCATCAGAATCAGTCACACCTTCCTCATTTGTAGTATAACATGATTTGTCTCTGTTCCTCCTGTACTTATGCTTGTTCTGATAATCATGTTTAGGCCTAAAAGATCTTATAACTCTTTCTTCAAATATTGAATTTCTTTCAGGACATCTAGATGCAAAATGACCTATCTTATTACATGCAAAACATTTAAAAGGTGTTTTTCCTTCATACTTACTTCCTGCCAGTCCTTTAGGTACTCTCCTAACAAATAGGGCTTCAAGTTGCTCCAATTATTCATCTTTTCTCTTTATATCCTCTATTTCCTTTGCATATAAGGCTTCCAATCATACTTGCCGGTAGATGATGTAGATGCATGAAAAGAAGGTTCAAATTTCACAGCTCTAGAAGGTCCAAATTCCTCAAGCTTAAAAGTTGATAACTTCCCGACCAAAGTATACCGGTTAACAGTAGTGTTTTCCATAGTTCTCAACTCATTAATTGCAGTAGCCTTCATCTTATAAGCTGGTGGTAAAGCTCTCAGTGTTTTGAAAACTATTTCATCTTCACTCATAGATCCACCATAACATTGAATTACCATAACAATCTCATTAACTCTTTCCATGAAAATAGTAATCCTTTCATCTTCGTCCATCTTTAGGTTTTCATACCTCACCCAGTAACCATCAAGTTTTGCAATTTTAAAAGTAGGGTCACCTTCATTCAGAGTTTCCAACTTGTCCTGTATAGCCTTTGTAGTTGATTTGTTAGTCAATCCCATTATCTGCTGATCAAAAAGTGCACACAAAAGGGCTTCTCTAGCTCTACAATCATTCTCAAGCTCCTTATCTGGGTTTGCCAGAGCAAGATTGCTAGATACCAAATCACAAGGAGTTACCCCATTCTTAGTGATCTCCCAAATCTCTAAGACATCTTAGATGGGTCTCCATCTGAATCTTCCATACCCTATAATTTGTTCCATCAAGCCTAGGAATTTATTTCCGAAAATAGCTATAGACGTGCAAGATGAACTTGAACTATTAGATGCCCTAGGATCTTCCTCAAGCTATTAAGATTCTGCAGAGAGGACCAAGCTCTGATACCAATTGTTAGATAGTTCAAATAACCGGAAGGCAACTGAGAGGGGGGGTGAATCAATTGTCACCAAATTACCGAAACCTTAAGAATTTAAAATTTAGTACTAGAACCCAAAAGAACAATACCGGAATAAAAGATATAGAAATTAAGAATGAACATAAATCATAGAATAGTTACCATCCACTCATAACACATGACACCCAAATTTGTACGTGGAAAACTCGGTAAAGGGAAAAACCACGGTGGGAAGCCTACCCACAGTCAGATAATACTTCTGTAGTAAGTATGTGAAATATAATTGAGGGGCTTGCACATGCAGCTTACACATGTAGGAAGGCCAACAACCTAGAGAGCACTTCTCATCACAAAAGGAGCCTCACTGACTACATAAGAATTATAGACTATAATTCGAAAGAAAGAATGAACTGCAAAGATAACATCTCCTATTGCAGAGTATAGTTCTAGTTAAACTCAATACCGAAGGTCTTAAACCTCTCTTACCTACCTGATTTTATCACCTATGATCGATCAAATCCTCTTCCTGAATGATTATTACATTATTTGCCCATACACCTTCATGCATATTTTCTACAATGAGATCTTACATCATATATATACAAACCCTCAAGCACAAACAATAAGATCGACCACTAGACAATAAAATAGTTACATAATTATAAAACATGTTGGCCTTAGACCAAACAAATAATATCCAACCCATAAAACATCCTGGAAGCAC
Source organism: Cryptomeria japonica (assembly GCF_030272615.1). NCBI lineage: Eukaryota > Viridiplantae > Streptophyta > Pinopsida > Cupressales > Cupressaceae > Cryptomeria > Cryptomeria japonica. The sequence continues at coordinate 478,271,003 of NC_081407.1, read as the reverse complement.
ATTGAGAAGTCCAATCCACACGTTATATTATGACGATCCATAATCTAGATAAACCGGGACCTAATTTAGGTCCACACACGCTAAAGCAATGATCCCAATCAACCAAGTCTCAAACATGATCATCATCAGCATCTTGAATCCATACCAAAAGCCATACCAACACCACTTATGTAATTCATAAAGGATCTTCAACAAAGCTTTGTCGGTGAAACCCTCGCCGGAACCACAAACCAAGCTTGTCAGTATACAAGATAACATCTGATCACTAGAACAAGACCAACTGACTGAACATGAATCTAAGTAGCATGAATAAGAGAGTTCCATAAACCAAACATATCGGAGCATACCAGATCATATCCAACTAGAAACCAAATAATCTATTGGGACTAGAAGAGTGTCGGTAAAGTAACCAAAATAGTTGGTGTTTCCATCAATGACAAAACATCATTGCAACAGATAATTGATGGTATGATGAAAGAATAAGTATCCGATAGAATACTGAGAGGGGGGGGGGGGTGAATCAGTATACTAAAAAACTGATACAAAGTTCCCAAACTTAAATTCAATCGCACAAAGTAAACATATCTCAGTCAAGATCAATATTCATAAGAATACTTGACATCAACTGGTTTGACTATTATGCCAACTTAATAATTAACAACTTCAATCTTGTAAACATAAGCAATGCTTAATCATAACTCAACATATTCATCTCTCAATGCTTCTAGTTATCATGCCTTATCAGAAGTTAATCAAATCAACAAATAAAATCATAACCACAAAAACATTCACCACTTGACACAAATGTTTATACGTTGAAAACCCAAATAGGTAAAAACCATGGTGAGATGAGACTCACAAGGATAGCTATCTAAAGTCTTTTGAAGTTTGCCCTGTTAGGAGCCAAGCCTGTTAAAGCTTTACAATAAGTCCTGTTAAGAATTAATTCTGGTTAGGAATCACCCGGTTAAGGGATTTACAAATATGCCTTGATGAAAAGCACAATACCCTATTAGGAGTAACCTCGCTGGAGGATTTGAGAATCCAAGTTAATGGACCACCTTGTTAGAGGATTTAATGAGTAACCAAGCTTATTAGAGCTTACCCGATTAAGGGATTTCACTTTTGTTGTAATTGTTAGAAAACAACAGGTTTTCTTGATCTGTTTGAATAGCACTACATTTGCTTGATCATATCCTTTTAAGCTTCAATCTGCCTTCACTTAAAGTGCAAATCCATTCACCGGTTAGGCAAAAACACACTCAATAGGTTTCTGCCATTCTTGCCAACAACTTTTACAAGCAACTTCATCGATCTTAAATACAAATCAATTAGGTCGGTATCACAACAAAAACCTAATTCTCATCATCGAGATTACAAACAAGTCGGTACAATCTTGATCGTTAAAAATCATGACAATCTCTTCACATTCTTCAAGAAAATTCCAACCGCTCCATGATCACCGCTCCATCGGACTTTGTAACTCATCATGCACTGTGCATTAGATGCAATCCACTTTTCTCCTTTCCTAGACAATAAACAAATGCTCCAAAGCAATTTGAACTTATCCTCATACAATGATCACATGTGTCTTCATCATTACCGCTCATTAGATAATAAACCAACAAACTTGATCGGTTAGGGTTTAACAGCTGATAGGGTTTTACCGGTTACATTGCATAGAAAGGATTAATCCTTTACACCAGTTTACCAGTTCAACTCACAAACTTAACATACCAATTTACAACATCTTCCACAAATCTCTTCTTACAGGTTACTAGCCAATATTAAAAAAACAACAATATCAACAATAACTTTAATACCATTATCGGTTCAATTGACATCAATGACAAAATATCATTAGTGCAATCTTTTATGCAAAATTCCAACATTATCCCCCTTTGGAATTGATGGCAATACAGATATCAATGCCTCTGATTGCTGCTAAGATTGGTGAATAGGAATCCTGGTTTACATTACCAACTATTCACCTTGCTCTGTCTGTCTTTAGCCTATCGCTAGTTCACCTAATCAGACACATAATTCTTCTCCTCAATCACATAATTCTTCTCCCCCTTTTATAACAATGCCAAAGTGAAATTAAAAACATGTAATTCTACTCTCACTATGCATCAACATCATACTACAACTTGATGCTCCCCCTGTGGAATACATCCACTTCTTTATCAATCCATGTAAGATTCTACAAGTGGTTCAAGGACTGATGCAATCAACATCATGGTCAACTAACTTCATGAAGAGGGACAACCCCCAATTGACATCTAAGATACTTGAAAGTGGCCTTAGGCATAGGTTTGGTAAAGATATCTGCAATCTGCCCCTTGGTAGAAACATGCTCCAAGATAACATCTTTACTTTGAAATTTTTCCCTCAAGAAGTGATACTTCAATTCAATGTGCTTAGTCCTTGCGTGCAAAACATGATTTTTTGAAATGTTTATTGCACTTGTTTCATCACACAAAATTTTTTATTGGTTCTGAGATTTCCATCTTCAAACCTTCCAAAATGTGCCTCATCCACATAGCTTGTGTGCAATTCATATAAGCTGCTACATACTCAGCTTCAATAGTAGATTGTGAAGTACAACTTTGCTTTTTACTACTCCATGAAACTAGCCTTCCTCCTAGAAAGAATACTCCACCGATAGTACTCTTTCGGTCATCAATATTTCCTTCCCAATCAGCATCTATGTATGCTTTCAAATCAAAATTTCCAACATATGGATACCATAACCCATAGTCAACAGTACCTTTTAGATATTTAAAAAATCTTTTGGTTGCCATCAGATGTGCCTCCTTTGGATTCTTATGAAATCTAGCAACAATACCATCTGCATGGGCAATATCTGGTCGACTGTTAACAACATAGTGTAATTTTCCAATAATTGACCTATATTCCTTTTCATCTACAGACTTAGATGCATCTTCCTTGGACAACTTACAACCAGTAACCATTGGGGTTCCAACTGGTTTATAGTCACTCATACCGAAAGTCTTCAAAACCTCTTTCACATACTTGGATTGAGTAATGAAAATACCATTCTTCATTTTCTATATCTGCAAGCCTATGAAATTTTTATTTCCCCTACTAATGACATCTCAAACTCATTCTTCATTTCATTTGCAAAACAATTACTCATGTCATCATTACCTCCAAATATAATGTCATCAACAAATACTTCACTGACCAATATTTCATCTCCTTTAGACTTGAGATAAATGTTGGCGTCATATCTGGTTCTAGAAAAGCCTATCTTCATCAGATCAATATGGAGCTATTCATACCATGCTTTAGGTGCCTGCTTTAATCCATATAAAGCTTTATGCAATTTTCATACCATGTCTTCCTTGTTTGTCAATGCATAACCATCGGGCTGCTCTATATAAACCTGTTCTTCCAATATCCCATTCAAAAATGTAGACTTAACATCCATCTGGTATACCTTGAACTTCTTATGAGTTGCAAATGCAAGTAATGTTCTGACACCTTCTAGTCTTGCTACTGGTGCAAAATTTTCTCCATAATCTTCTCCTTCTTCTTGCACATAACCTTTGCATACTAATCTTGCCTTGTTGTGAAGTACTACACCATATTCATTTAACTTGTTTCTGAACACCCATTTAGTACCTATAATATTCTTGTTTACTGGTCGGGGTACTAGGGTCCAAGTGTTGTTATTCTCAATTTGTTCCAACTCCTCCTCCATAGCTTTAACCCAATTCACCAAATGCCTCCTTAGCACTTCTAGGTTCAAAGGTGGAGATCATTCAAGATTTCTCTCTTATTCTCCTTCTAGTTAGTACTCTAGCATCCTTATCCCCAATAATCTATTCAAGACTGTGATTCAGTCTCACATACCTAGGAATAACATGATCATTCTCTTCAGGTTCAACTTCTTCATTATCATATTCTTCTCAATTTATTTGTTTCGGTTGAACAAGTACATCAGGATTGGCTTTAGTGGTTTCTGATTTAAAAGTTTCATGTTCCAAAAGAAAAATGCAAGGATCTTCATCCTTCTTCTTAGAACTGGTTCCTTCTAAAACTTCAGGACATTCATCTACACGAACATCAACGCTCTCAACAATTTTTTCTGTTCGGTTGTTGAAGCATTTATAGGCCTTACTCTTGGTGGAATAGCCAAGAAATATGCCTTCATCACTCTTAGCTTCAAACTTGCTTATGTAATCACATCTTTTAATAAAACATTTGCTTCCAAATATCTTAAAATAGCTAACATTAGGTGATCTCCCATACCGATATTCATAAGGGGTCTTGTCCTTACCTCTTTTCACCAGAAATCGGTTCATTGTGTAGACAGCTGTACTTACAACTTCTTTCCAATTTTTTTTTGCTACACCTCCTTTTATCAACATAGTCCTAGTAGCTTCAACCATTGACTGGTTGTTTCTCTCCGCTATACCATTCTGTAGCGGTGTCCTTGGTGTAGAAAGCTACCGCTTGATACCATTCTCATCACAGTACTTAGTGAATTACTTAGAAGTAAATTCATTGCCTTGATCTGTTCTTAGACATTTTATCTTTTTGCCACTCTCTTTCTTAGCTAAGGCCCTGAATGCCTTGAATTTACGAAAAGCTTCATTTTTATCCTTCAAGAATGTGAGCCACATCATCCTTGAACAATCATCAGTCAAGATCATGAAATATGGATCACCTTAAATGCTTCTTGTTCTTATTGGTCCACATAGATTTGTATGAACCAAATCTAACAAGTTCTCTGCTGAGAAGGACTTGCTCTTGAAAGTTGAAGAAGTCATCTTTCCTAGCTGACATTCTTTACAAAGAGAATTAATCAGTTTGTCTAGCTGAGGAAGACCTCTTACTGTCTTAGACTTACTTACTTTAATAATATTGTCAAAATTTATATGACAAAATCTCCTATGCCAAAGCCAACTATCATCTATTTATGCAATCAAACAGTTGCGAACTTTAGGATTAAGATGAAATAGATTACCTCTGGTATGTTTCCCAGTTGCAACCAATTCACCTTTGTTATCAAAGATTTTGCACATACCATTTCTAAACTTCAGTGGGTATCCCTTATCGTTAAGTTGTGCCACACTCAAACAATTGTACTTTAGGCCTTCAACCCAATAGACATCGTCAACACTACTCATCCCATTAAGAGAAACAACTCCCTTACCTTTAACCATACAGGGTGAGCCATTGCCAAATCTGACAACACTACCATCAAATTTCTTCAGGGAAAGAAATTTGCTCCAATCACCAGTCATGTGATGTGAACAACCACTATCAATGATCCAATCATCAGATTTATCCATCTTGGATACAAGTGCCTTCTGATATGATATTTCTTCCTTAATAGCTACAAACACAATATCTTCACTACCATCATCATCAAATTCTTCATCAGTTCTACCACTATCAATAGCTATAAGACAACCTCTCTTGTCTTTACCCTTATACTTCTTAAATTTGTCTCTCTTGTATTCATTTTCACCATTAGGGCAATTAGCTGCTATATGACCAATCTTGTTGCATGCAAAATATTTTAAAGGTAGCTTACCTCTATATTTACTAGTGCCTCTAGGCAGTCATTTTGCCAATAATGCTTCAAGTTCCAATAAGTTGTGTTCATCATCAACATCTTTGCTGGATCTAGATTCATAACCATGGCCGATATCTCTACTTCTTCTCATAGATGGGTTAAAGAAAAAATCTCTGAATGCAGATTTTGATTTCTGTACAGTACCATCATATCCATTTAGTTCAAAAGCAGTTAGTTTGCTAATATTAGAGTCAAGAGTTACCTTAGTCTTGTCAATGGATTTCAGCTCCTGAATAGTTGCAACTCGGATAGCATAGACCGATAGAAGGGTTCTCAGTACCTTATTGATTACTGTGGCATATTCCACTTTCCCTCCTGCACTCTTTATTTCACCAACTATCTCTTTAATCCTTTGACCATACTGCTGGATATTCTCACCTTCAGACATTCTCATTTCATCAAACTTTCCTCTTAAACTCTCCTCTTTGGCAATCTTAACATGTTCATCACCGCTATAAATCTCTTCAAGTTTTTGCCACACTTCATGTGTAGTTTCAAGACCATGTGTTGGGACTCATTAAATTTGAGTAATTTGAGAGGCCCATTTCAAAAATTTCACTATTCGCATTTTCAGAAAGGCACCTAATCTCATTCAAGTGGCCTAGTTAGAGAGAGGGTAAAATGGAGCCAATTAATTTTCAAAGGGTAAGGCTTTGGAAACTTGTTGTACACCTTTCATTTAGCTTATGCAGTATGTTACAACTTTCAGAATTCAGTTTGGATCAATTTATCTAGTACCCATTTCAAGGGGTGAGCTGAAAGTGCATCAAAGGTGCAAATGCAGATTTTATTAAGTAGCCTAATTTGAGTGCCTATAACTTTTTACTAGTTGATTTTCTTGGTTAAATTCAAGGTGTATTGAATTGTATGCATAAATATGAGTCAGCATGCAAAATTTCAAGTCCTTGTGAATCCATTTGCTCAGTTTGGTAAGCTTAACCCATTTGTAGTTTATTGTTTGCATAAGTCCCTGTTTCAGGAGCTAGTCAGAGCCTCGCTTTGCACATTTCTAAAAGATGCCTCGGTGAATTGTTGGCACATGTGTAGAGTTGGATGACATGATGATATTGTATGTTGTCATTGATGTCAATATGATGAAGTATGAACCAGTATGATGGTATGATGTGAACCGGTATATGCAAAAAGGTGAACCAGTATGTTGGAATGTGAACCGATATATGCAAAGTTTGTATCGGGGTTTCATTTGATATGACTACCAGTTGGTAGTCTCAGCTTCAAGGTTTTTGGTTGATGCATTTCAAGTCTATGTGATTCAACCAACGACATCCTGTGATGAGTTAGCATTGAAATGAAGATCAAATCATGTTGCCAAGTCAGCCTTGTGCGCGTGAATAATTTCCTTGAGGATCTTGCATGAAGAAGATTGATTCTATCCACCTTGGGAATGTGCAAAATATTAGCAAATAGTGGAGAGCGCATGATGGGTTATCAGCTTCTAGAAGTGGTGAAGAACGGACGATGGAGAACGTCTTGAGATTTGTTCAAGATTGTTTTACCCTATGAAATGTGATTGAATGGTCAGGATTCGACCGACTGTATTGTTAACCTAGATGCTTAGGGTTTTAGGTTTTGGCTCCTAACCTAATTGTTGTCTATAAGGTCAATGATGATTTGCATTGTGAATTTGTTGGAAAATGATTCTATGTGAGGTGATTCTTGCCAGACCAGAGAAGTAAGTAGATACCTGCAGAGTGTAATTGCAGATGTAAAGAAACTGAAGAGGATTTGCCTTGGCATTGAGTGCTATTATCAGATCAGTGTATTACTTGTTGACTTCTAACCATTTCAGCAGTTGGAAAATCCCTTTACCGGGTAGCTTTAACAGGATTTTTTGTAAATTCTTTAATAGGGTGACTCAAAATCATTGATTTCTTCAAATCCTCTTGTGAGGTAACCTTTAACAGGGTTCTAACCTTTAACCGGGTATTTAGCCATCCCTTAACCAAGTGATCCCTACTAGGATCGGTTCCTAGTAGAACCTGTTGTAAAGTCTTTAACCAGACTAGGCTCCTTACAGAGTGGACTTCATAAGAGTTCAAGAAAAACTTGTGGGTATTCATCCCCACCGTGGTTTTTCCCAGTTGGGTTTCCGCGTGAAAAATCAGCGTGTTATGTGTGATGCTTTTTCATGTGATGTCTTAGTGTTTTCTATAAAGCGGTAATGCATGTTGATCCAGTGGTCATTATATTTATGATGTATTACTTGTTTAAGCATACAGGTGAAGTGGAAATGAGATAGTAGGTTTTGTGAAGATCTAAGTGTTACCGGTTTATGACTTTTGCAGTCACTATGTTTTACCGGTATTGCCTTGATTTAGATCGGTGATGTTATTTACTAGTTAATGCAGTCTTTGTAGCTTAAGTTGTTAGAGAAAGTTTTTGTCTATACCGATTCACCCCCCCCCCCCCTCTTAGTATTTGTTGAGCATTTACTATTCATCATTATTCATCAATTGGTATCAAAGCATCCTCCAGGTCCTTTGTGCTATAAGCTTAACCGCTTGAGGAAAAGATCCTATTCTAATGATGAAGAGGGAAGGTCCTAAGTTCAACAGAGATAACTTTAAGATATGGAAGGACAGAATGAAGATATACATTAAAAGCATGGGTGCTCAACGCTGGAGCTATGTTGAGAATACTTATATTGTCCCTACTAGTAATCTCATCGATGATCAAAGAAGAGAAATTCAGGAGAATGGGCAAGTCATGGAATCTCTTATCAGCAGTCATTCTGATGTTGAGTTTATAGATGTTCGGGATAGAGACAATCCTAAAGTTGTATGGGATACTCTGGAGTCTATCTATGGCGGTGATGAGCATTTGAAGTAAGCTAAGGAAGAAAGCCTTAGAGGAAAGTTTGAAGACATGCGGATGGTTGAAGGAGAGACCATTCAACAATATGGGATAAGGATTAAAACTGTTGTTGGAGACATCAAGATTGTAGGAGGTACAATGAATGATTCCACCATTGCTAGCAAAGTTTTGAGAACCTTATTACTGGTCTATGCAATAAGGGTTGCCACTATTCAGGAGTTGAGATCTATTGACAAGGCAAAGGTGTCCCTAGATTCCATCATTGCTAAGTTGACCACATATAAGCTAAACAATTATGATGGAAGTGTTCAAAAGACCGATTCAACCTTTAGAGCATCTACTGCACTATCTAGAAAGGGAAAAGAAGCTAGTACCAGCTGTGAACCTAGACAAAGCAGAGATATGGATGATGAGGAGATCCTGATGGAATTTGAAGCTCTTCCTACCAAGAGACTTCCTAAGGGAACTGGAAAATACAGATGTAAGCTCCCTTTGAAATTCTTTTCTTGCAATAGGATAAGACACATTGCTCTCAATTGTCCTAATCGTGATAATAAGGACAAACCAGAGAAGTTTATAAAGTTCAAATGAGGAAATAGGAGAAATTGTCTTGTTGCAGTTGATGAAGGTGTCATTGATGATGAATCAAAAGATGAAGAAAGTGAAGACATAGTGTTTGTAGCCGTTAAGGAAGATGTGTCAGACAAGAAGGCTCTTGTCTCCTGCTTTGATAATTCTAATGAGTGGATTATTGAAAGTGGTTGTTCTCACCACATGACTGGTGAACGGAGAAAGTTTTTGTCTCTGGAAGAGTATGATGGAGGTGTATTCCGATTTGGTAATGATGCACCATGTATGGTAAAAGGAAAAGGGTCCATCTTTCTAAATGGAAAAAGCAGTGCTGATAATGTGTATTGGGTAGAAGGTCTCAGGCATAACCTTTTGAGTGTTGCTTAGTTGAATGATAAAGAACTCACTCTGGAATTCAAAGATGGAGTGTGCAAAATAAAAGGAAAGAGTGGTGAACTAATGGCCACCGATATGAAGACCAAAGGTAACTTGTTTTAGTTGAATACAAATATCAATCAATGTCTAATGACTAAGTTTGATGACAATTGGATAAGGAATACAAGACTCTTCCATGTAAATTTTGACAACATTGTGAAGGCTAGTAAGATCAAGGCAGTTAGAGGATTGCCTGTGCTAAACAAACCAAAGAATCCTTTGTGCAGAGAATGTCAACTAGGGAAAATGTCTTCCTCAACCTTCAAAGGTAAATCTTTCACAACAGATAATTTACTTGATCTTGTGCATACTGATTTGTGTGGTCCCATGAAAACTAGGAGTGTTCAGGGAGATAGGTACTTTATGATTCTTACTGATGATTTCTCAAGAATGATGTGGGTTACATTCTTGAAAGAAAAGTCTGAAGCTTTTGGAAAGATTAAAGCCTTCATAGAACTAGTTGAAAAGGAAAGCGGTTAGAGGATTAAATGCCTTAGAACTGATCAAGGAGGTGAGTTCACTTTTGGAGAATTCAATAAGTACTGTGAAGAGAATGACATCAAGAGGCAACTGTCTGCCCCCCCAGACTCCACAACAAAATGGCCTAGCAGAAAGGAACAAACGGACTGTAGTTGAAGCAACCAGAACGATGCTGATTCAAGGGAAGGTTGCTCACACTTTTTGGAGAGAAGCAGTGAGCATTGTAGTCTACAGTATGAACCGGGTACTCATTAAGAAAGGTAAGGATAAAACTCCTTATGAGTATTGGACTGGTAAAACTCCAGTAGTTAGATACTTTAGAGTGTTTGGTAGCAAGTGTTATATCAAGAGAAGTGAATACCAGAGCAAGTTTGATGCAAAATGTGATGAGGGAATATTCCTAGGGTATTCCACCAAGAGCAAAGCCCTCAAGTGTTTTAACACTAGAACTCAAAGAATTGTTGAAAGTATCAATGTTATATTTGATAAAACCGCTGAGAAACCTAAGGAAACTGACAGTGAGAAAGCGGTAGATGAACCAAATGTAACCTTCTGGGAACCGGTTGCAAAACAACCAAGTACAAGTAATAGTTCTCGCACACCAGTAGATGCTGATATAGATGAAGATGAAGATGAAGATGAAGATGAGGATGAAGAGGAAAAGCAAGAGGAATCAGCTAAGACCATTCCTAGGTATGTAAAGCTACTTCATGATCCAAAGCAGATCATAGGAGATAAGGATGTGGGAATTCTTACAAGAAGAAAGGTTAGAGAAAGTTCTTGCATGATTTTTGAATTTGAGCCCAAAACATTTAAAGAACCACACAAAGATGAAGATTGGATTAAGGCTATGGAAGAGGAACTTGACTAGATAAAAAAGAATGGTACATGGTCTTTGGTACCCACACCGGAGGATAAAAATGTTATTGGCACCAAATGGGTTTTTAGAAACAAGCTGAATGAAGATGGGACAGTGGTAAGAAATAAAGAAAGATTGGTATGTAAGGGATATGCTCAAGAAGAAGGAGAAGACTATGGAGAAACCTTTGCTCCAGTAGCTAGATTGGAAGGAGTTTGAATGCTTCTTGCATATGTAGCCTTCAAGGGATTCAAAGTGTATCAGATGGATGTGAAATCTACATTCCTGAATGGAATACTTGAAGAGGAAGTGTATATAGAGCAACTAGATGGGTTTTCCCTATCAGAAGATAGTGATATGGTGTGTAGGCTACATAAAGTGTTGTATGGATTGAAGCAAACACCTAGAGAATGGTATGAACGTTTACACTCACATCTTGTGAAGATTGGATTTGAAAGAACAAGTGAAGATAGCAATATCTATTTGAAGTCAGAAGGAGATTAGATTCCGATATGTGAAGTGTTTGTTGATGACATAATTTTTTGTGGAGATGACAAGATGAGCCATGCATTTGCAGATGAGATGAAGAAGGAATTTGAGATGTCACTAATCAGACAGATTAAGTTCTTCATTGGACTACATATTCAACAAATGAAAGATGGTATCTTTATCACTCAGTCCAAGTATATCAAAAAGGTTTTGAAGACCTATGGCATGGAAGACAACAAACCGGTTGGTACACCGATGATGACCGGTTGTAAATTGTCAAAAGAGATGACTCAGGATTGGTGAATGAGAAAGATTACCAGTCAATGATTGGTAAGTTGCACTATGTAGTACACAACAGATCGGACATTGCACATGCAATAGGCATTGTTGTACATTTTCAGAAAAGTCCAAGAGAATCCCACTTGGTAGCAGTCAAGCGGATTCTTAGATATCTGAAGGGAACTATAGATTATGGATTGTGGTATCCATACAGTAATGACTTCAATCTCAAAGTGTTTACAGATGCCGATTGGGCTAGTAATGTGGACGACCAAAAGAGCACAACCGGTGGTGCATTCTTTCTTGGTGGTAGACTAGTCTCATGGATGAGTAAGAAGTAGATTTGTATCTCTCCATCTATAGCAGAAGCAGAATATGTAGCAGCATTTATGAACTGTACTCAGACAATTTGGATGAAGCATGTATTAAGTGGTTTCAAAGTCCCTGTATCTGAACCAGTGAGTATATTGTGTGACAACACAAGTGCAATTAATATTTCCAAGAATCTGGTATTGCATGCTAGAACCAAGTACTTCGAGCTCAAGTATCATTTCTTGAGGGAGAAAATTCAGAACAAAGAGGTTGTATTGGAACATGTTTCCAGTAAAGAGCAGTTAGCAGATATATTCACCAAGCCTCTACCTAAGGCTACATTTATCTATTTAAGAGGTGAATTAGGGGTGTTGCCCCTTCAAGAGGTGAACTAAAGGTATGTGCTCCACATCAGTCAGGTATTGGATTGTCAAATCTTTTTAGGATTGGTGTGTTGAAGGATGCTACTCCTCAAGGGGAATAGCATACTGGAACATGGATGTTTGTGCCTCCATTTTGGCATTGTTGTGAAAGGGGGAGAAGATGTGAAGTAGAGAAGATATCTGTAGTATTGGCTACACATAATATGGAAGAGATTGGGAGAAGATGTGAAGTAGAGAGATATCTTTGTATATTGCCATCAATGCCAAAGGGGGAGATTGTTGGCATATGTGTAGAGTTGGATGACATGATGATATTGTATGTTGTCATTGATGTCAATATGCTGAAGTATGAACTAGTATGATGGTATGATGTGAACCGGTATATGCAAAAGGTGAACCAATATGTTGGAATGTGAACTGGTATATGCAAAGTTTGTATCGGGGTTTCATTTGATATGACTACCGATTGGTAGTCTCAACTTCAGGGTTTTTGGTTGATGCATTTCAAGTCTGTGTGATTCGACCGACAACATCCTGTGATGAGTTAGCATTGAAATGAAGATTAGATCATGTTGCCACGTCAGCCTTGTGCACATGAAGAATTTCCTTGAGGATCTTGCATGAAGAAGATTGATTCTATCCACCTCGGGAATGTGTAAAATCTTAGCAAACAATGGAGAGCGCGTGATGGGTTATTAGCTTCCAGAAGCGGTGAAGAATGGATGATGGAGAACGTCTTGAGATTTGTTCAATATTGTTTTACCCAATGCAATGTGATTGAACGGTCAGGATTGGACTGATTGTATTGTTAACCTAAATGCTTAGGGTTTTAGGTTTTGGATATCGACCTAATTGTTGTCTTTAAGGTCAATGATGATTTACATTGTGAAGTTGTTGGCAAATGATTGTATGTCAAGTGATTCTTGCCAGACTAGAGAAGTAAGTAGATACCTGCAGAGTGTAATTGCAGATGTAAAGAAACTGAAGAGTATCTGCCTTGGCAATGAGTGTTGTTATTAGATCAATGTATTACCTGTTGACTTCTAACCATTTCAGCAGTTGGAAAATCCCTTTACCGGGTAGCTTTAATAGGATTTTCATAAATCCTTTAACAGGGTGATTCAAAATCATTGAGTTCTTCAAATCCTCATGCGAGGTAACCTTTAACAGGGTTCTAACCTTTAACCGGGTATTTAGCCATCCCTTAACTGGGTGATCCTGAGCAGGATCGGTTCCTAGCAGAACCTGTTGTAAAGTCTCTAACCAGACTAGGCTCCTAACAAAGCGGACTTAAGAAGAGTTCAAGAAAAACTTGTGGGTATTCATCCCCACCATGGTTTTTCCCAGTTGGGTTTCCACATAAAAAATCAGTGTGTTATGTGTGATGCTTTTTCATGTGATATCTTAGTGTTTTCTATTAAGCGGTAATGCATGCTGATCCAGTGGTCATTATATTTATGATGTATTACTTGTTTAAGCATATGGGTGAAGTGGAAATGAGATAGTAGGTTTTGTGAAGATCTAAGTGTTACTAGTTTATGACTTTTGCAGTCACTGTGTTTTACGGATATTGCCTTGATTTAGATCGGTGATGTTATTCACCACTTAATGCAGTCTTTGCAGTTTAAGTTGTTAGAGAAAGCTTTTGTCTATACTGATTCACCCCCCCCCCTCTCAGTATCTGTTGAGCATTTATTGTTCATCATTATTCATCATGAATGTCATGTCGGAATTTTTTTTCTGGGCTATTTCTGATATAAAAGACAAGCTATGTTTCAAATTTCAAGCTCCTGCCAATCCGTTTGATCAGTTTTCAAAAGGGTTTCTTGAGCCACCTTCTTCAATGTTCCGTATTTTCATTGCTACATTAGTTAAAGTTGCTATTTTCATGAGTGCACCATTTGCACCAAGTCAACATTTTGGTCAAAATGAGTATTCTAAGTTTTGATCTGTACTTAAAGGTACCTACACCTCAGATTTGAGGGTCTATGGAGACCGTTTGATATTTTTAAGAAAGGCATCATGAGTTCCCTGCGCATTGACTTTATCAGGTTCATAGTGCTGACAAAGCCTCTTGGTCATCTTTGACCATTAATATTTCTTCACTCTGGATTCATCTTGAGAAACCGCTTGGTAGAGATTATGTTTGTATATCAGAGTACATGCTTGTCAGTTTGCGAAGTCCAGAAAGGTGTTTTGACCAGTTTGAAAATTACGTCTTTGGGATTAAATGCGAAAATGTGGCACAGGAGCCTGAAAGTTGCGAAACTCAGTTTAATGATCAGAAAGTGGCACCGATTGATTCTAGAGGTATGTGTAATATTCCTGAGGTATTTTCAAAGGTCAGTTGCATGAAAACAATTTTTTTTTTAGTCGGGCCCACTTTGGGGCCCGACTTGGCTCATGCCCGTGCATTAATTTTTATGGTGAAAATGGTCTTAAATTCATGGCAATGCATATCACCATCAGATTAGTCTCATTAGCATCCTTTATGTCTAATTACAATGGTGAAGGAATTAAGGTACTATGACATTCTAGGAATCAAAACCTTCAAGCATAGTGCCCAATCTTCCTAGCTGCTGGCGCCCAATGAATAATGTTTTATTAAACTTCAAGGCAGATGCAATCAGCAGGTGCAGAGCCTCCTTCCTTCTCCCATGTGTGAGAATCCTTCAAAAGGTTTTAAACAATTTCAATTGACAAGGCTCTAGTTTTTTTTAAAAAGTAAATGAAATGGGCTGCATGGACTTTGAAGTTTAGATGGTGATACTGTGGGAAACATTAAAACTTTCAAATAGCAAATGCAGCCATTTTCCATCCTCCCTGTGGCACATGGTGTTTGGCAGCAATGAAACAATCCAAATGGAATGGCTGGTGTAAAGCCCAAATCCACGACTTTGCCAACATCTTCACAGTCATGTGGTGGTTAAAGGGGGTTTAAATTTTTTTAAAGCAAATGCATTTGCCGTAGATGTTAAGAGGTATTAAATATGAAGTTGTGCATTGTCATGTTGAAAGAGGGCAATGAAACAACAAATGCAACTGGCAGTGTTGCCTCCCTCCCTTCCCCCACGTGATGGCTGGTAGAGGCAAGTTAAAAGGTTTTAAAATTTCAAGTAAATGCAGATTGGCAAGTGTATTGCCCTCCCTCGTGTGGCATTTGGAGGAGTTAAAAAACTTTAAAGCAAATGCAAACGACAATGTTGAGCATTTCATAAATTTCCAAACAAATGCAATTTCCATCCTCTCCTCCCACGCAGCAAGCAAGAAAGGCAAAGAACTTCCAGGTGAATTTCATTGGCAGCCATGAAAATACTCAGGAAAACTTCAAAAAATGCATTCCCAGGCAAAAGAGAATTATCCCACATTGACTGGGTGGGGAAACATTTTGATATTTAAATATAAGAACACACTCATCTATAATGTCAAAGCTTAAAGGCTTTTGATGCATGGTGTCGGTTGGGCACCCAGTGGACCCCATGTGTGCGCGTGTGATTCCCGAGGCGATCAAGGAAGCTAGCTGGCGACCAGGTGGACCCCACCATGTGCACGGTTCCTGAGGCAAATTTTGCAAAGAAATGGCGAGTTAACTGGTGAGAAAGTTCGTAGCAGAGCAGTGATGCACGTTGTTTCGCGAAGTGAAGGTGCTCACCTGTTACCCATCGCGAAGCAGCGAAATGTTAAAGATCGTGCAAGTTCGTCAAAGATTTATGGTTGGTATTGTTTCACGAAGTGAAGATGCACACCAGTTACCCTTCACGAAATGGTGAAAGGTGATGTGGTAGGTTCGAGTGGCAATCCGGCTGGCAAGTCCGGGTGAGGTGGCGATGACATGGTAGACATGTGGCGGTCCACGAGGTGGTGATGTGGCAGACAGATGAGGTGTCATCTCGGGTGGCGAAAGGTGGATTCATGAGCGAATCGCAAGCTGCCACGTGGCAGGGCGGCCAAAAAATTGAGAAAAATTAAAGTTAAATGATATAGTTTCAACTATAGAAGAAAATTCAAAAAATTTAAATGATGGCCTACTATTCAAGATTAATTCGCTCAGAGGGCATTTTTTACCAAAAATAGCAAGTATCATATATCGTTGGAAAGCCTTGAAAATGAGGAATGCAATTCCGGAATTAGTTTCAACAGATCCTAGATATTTTGAGAGCAACTTACATGGGAAGGAAAGGAAATATTTTTCAGTTAGGGAAGAAGGGACACGTGGCAAATTTTGTTGAAATCTGATCTTTTTCCCCTCTCCTTCATATTCTCAATTCTTCTCAATTGTAAGGGTTCCATTTTTTGGGAGATTTTCTCCAAGGGAGAAATCTGAAATTGTAGGTTCCAGTGATGGCGTCTTTTTATTTTTTGCAAATTACAGTGTGTTCTTTTGGGTTTCTAGTTTTGTCTTTGCTGTAGGATTTGTTTTAGTTTGCAGGTTTACACATATGCAAGGCATGTGTGATTTTCCATGAAATTGTCTCCAAAAATGTATTCAGATTCATACAATTTCATATTGTTAAGGATAATTTGGAATTGTCTCTTTTAGCCTTCTCTAAGAGTGTAATGTTTGCCTTTTGGGTATTCTTCAAGGAAGAATTTAAATCCTAAAACCCAGCATTAATGATTTTGAATGTATATTGGATATATAAGTATGGTTTTGTGACAGAGCAGAGGATTGTATTAATGTAATGCATTCATACATGAAAATTTAATGTTGAGAGTAGCTTGCATCTGAGATTTCTCTTCCAGATTTATGCATGACTCTGTGGCCTAAATAAGGCACTGGTCTTTTGTAACATTGAAGGATTGTCAGAACATCATTTTAAAATCTAAAGTCAGAATATCTTTTGTTTTCTGTTCTATGGTTGTGTCCATCCATCTCATGATTCAAATATTGTTGAGTTGTAAGTGTAGATGTAGCCCATCTACAATATCCTCCTTGTTTTTGAACCTTTTTGAGATTCATCTTCTTTTGTTGATGTTGTCTTGTGTGTAATGGGTCTGATCCAATGCATCATAGGTAAACCCGCCTAGGCCTTGCAGAGCCTAAAGATAAGAAGGATTAAATATTCTTGTTAAGTTGGTCCAGTTAGTCCTTTGAAATCATAGTTGAGGTTGGCTACCTTTCAAAATTTGGTTGTAGATTATATTCGTTGTTGATTTTGTTGTTCAACATAAAAAGGAGCCAACACCATTAACATCTACATATTCAGCATCAGACAGGGAACTGATAATAGCCTCTAATGCTTGGTGATTTTCTTGTTGTTCTTTCTTCTGATCATTAGTCAGGATTCCAGTAGGTGTAATATACTTAGTTCCTATATGATCCCAATACTGACTGCCAAGACTCTTAATGTAAATCTTCATTCTGTCGCTCCATATTTTATAGTTATCTTTATTGAACTTCAGACCTTCTTTCTTCATCATGATCTACAAGATCTTTTCCTCAAGCTGTTAGGATTTTAGATTAAGAGGATTTGAGATACTTTGATACCAATTGATGGTATGATGAAAGAATAAGTATCCAGCAGAATATTAAGAGGGGGGGGGGTAAATCAGTATACTGAAAAACTAATACAAAATTCCCAAACTCAAATTCAATCACACAAAGTAACCATATCTTAGTCAAGATCAATATTAATAAGAATACTTGACATAAACCGGTTTGACTGTTATGACAACTTAACAGTAAACAACTTCAATCTTGTAAACATCATCAATGCTTAATCATAACTCAACATATTCATCTCTCAATGCTTCTAGTTATCATACCTTATCAGAAGTTAATCAAATCAACAAATAAGATCATAATCACAAAAACATTCACCACTTGACACAAATGTTTATACGTGGAAAACCCAAATAGGTAAAAACAACGGTGAGATGAGACTCACAAGGATAGCTATCTAAACTCTTTTGAAATTCGCCCTGTTAGGACCCAAGGTTAAATCTTTACAATAAGTCCCATTAAGAACTAATTCCGGTTAGGAATCACCCGATTAAGGGATTTACAAAATACCTTGATGAAAAACACAATACCCTGTTAGGAGTAGACTCGTTGGAGGATTTAAGAATCCAACTTAATGGACCACCTTGTTAGAGGATTTAATGAGTATCCAAGCTTGTTAGAGCTTACCCGGTTAAGGGATTTCACTTCTATTGTAATTGTTGGAAAACAACGGGTTTTATTGATCTATCTAAATAGCACTACATTTTCTTGATCATATCCTTTTAAGCTTGAATCTGACTTCACTCAAAGTGTAGATCCATTCACTGGTTAGGCAACAACACACTCAACAGGTTTCTGCCAATCTTGCCAACAAATTTTACAAACGACTTCATCAACCTTAAATACAAATCAATTAGGTCGGTAACACAACAAAAACCTAATTCTCATCATCGAGATTACAAACAAGTTAGTATAATCTTGACCGTCAGAAATCATGACAATCTCTTCACATTCTTCAAGAAAAATCCAACAACTCCATGATCACCGCTCCATCGGACTTTGTAACTCATCACGCATTGTGCATTAGATGCAATCCAATTGGTTCCTTCCCTAGACAATAAACAAACGCGCCAAAACAATTTGAACTTATCCTCATACAATGATCACACGTGTCTTCATTATTACTGCTCATTAGATAATAAACCAACAAACTTGATCAGTTAGGGTTTAACAGCTGATAGGGTTTTACCAGTTATTGCATAGAAAGAATTAACCCTTTACACCATTTTACCGGTTCAACTCACAAACTTAACATACCGGTTTACAACATTTTCCACAAATCTCTTCTTACCGACTACTAGCCAATATAAAAAAAACAACAATATTAGTTAGTCTGACATTTCAGTGGTTTTTATATTGAGATTATTACGAATACTTTATTTTTATGCATTTTGGATTTAGAACTTATATGATTTCATGATTTGGATAACATTGCTATATATTGATGATTTATTTATATGCTTTATGATATAGAACACTACATGACTTTTGAATAAGATGAAATTGTGGTGATAAATGTCGTTATGGAATTTGCAGGACTTACTATGATAATAGAATTAAGATGTATGTTTAAGTATGGATCAACATTATGAGAATTAGGATGAATTGCTTATGTGAAATTGCTTGGATAAAAGATGTATTAAATTGTTCAGATGTAAATTGTATGCAAGTGATGATGTGTATTATTATTCCTGTGATTATATTATATGTGGTTATTTGAAAGTTACTAATGTGTAAATTGAGATGCGTAGGAAGTTATCCATGTGACCATGGAAATATTACGGAGAACCAAACCTAGACCTATGTATGTTCGTAAGCCAGGGTTTGTCTATTTGGAGAGATAGCACCCCGTTTGTGTTGTATTTTATTCGTAACAGTAAATGATGCATGTGTGTTAAGTGTTATTTAATTGATTTATGTAAAATCCACAAGAGATGATTTCATGTATTAATTTGTAAAAGTGTTTTCTTGTGTCACTTGACACGTGTGGATTTAAGTTTGAATTTTTATTTTTGTCTCTTGGTGGGAAAGTGTTTAACTATAGCTTTTTCAATTAATGTAACGTGATGTCATAAATGCCTTGGGTAAAGAATCTTTTGGATGGTCAACATAGGTTTGACCCTAAAATAAACTTCAGAGGGGTTTAAAAAGGGTTAAATGGACACCTAGGGGTAGTTTAATAGGGTTTTCTAAAGCCCATAAGGTATACCTAAGGGTTAGGGGTAATTTAAGGCAAGTTTCTACTCCCATGTGACCTTTTAGACACCCTAAAAATTGACTTTTTTAAGTTGTGCGAAAATTAAAATTAGAAGATTTGAACCTAGTTGTAAACCTTCCTTTTCGAATGAGAGTTCCCTTTCCCATTCTATCTTACCTTCCTCTTTAGTTTTTAGAAACTTTTGAGAACTCTCACAATGGGCTTCTTAAGCAAGAATTAGAAAATTTGTGGGTAATCACCCACTCTCCATTTTTGGAGATAGGAGAAATTTCGAAAAGAATAGACTAGATTTTGAATAGAGAATTTTGGCTAAGGGTAGAAGGAGAAGAACCGTGGAATTGGGCTGCTCATCCTCAACAAAACTAACCTACCTTTGGGCAGATTAAGGTTGGTTGCATTCTTCTTAAAATGGCTTTCTTATTGCATGTGTTTGAAAGTAATGTTGGTGTAAAATATTTGCTTCCTTGCATGTTCTCTTGGAAATTTCATTTGGTATGTTGTGTTATGTATTGTATGTGTTTTTGGGAGTCATCAAGACCTCTTACTCTTGGGAGAGAGGAGGATCTTGTGGGTGGTAGAAGTGACAGCCCTCGAGTGAGAGACTCTCATTATGAGACCGATCACAAGGGATTTTGTGTGACCCTTGCTGCATGACTTGTTGTGCAATTGGGGTCATAAGGAGGGAAATATGGCATGAATGCCTTGGGGGGCATAAGGATTTAAGGGGTTCTTATACTTGATGTATTTGGTTTGCCATGAGGTGGCTACATGTTCTTTTACATACTTGTAGTTCTCCTCAGGGTAATTGGTCCACTACCACCCTTAAAAAGGTCATCACCAAGGTGTGGTGCAATGTAGCCGGGATGGGAGTGTGTTTGTATTTGTGTGCATTCTGTCTTTGGTGTTTGCATGTTTGTTTCCCATCTAGGGCTTGGTTCTCCGAGCTCGGGGGTGGCTACCAGTTAGCCTAGGCTGAGAGGTGAGCACTCCATGGTCATAGTTTTGATTTAAAATGCAGGACTGTCGGAAGAAAATAGTAGGACAAGTGGAAGGTTGCAGGAGTTATTTGTTGTAGGAAATTAAGTGTAAATGTAATTATTATTTGAAAAAAAAGTCCTCATTTATTGGAAATGAGAGACCCATTGTATAGTGACAAGATTGATTTTGAAATACGATTCTTTTAAAAGTTGTATTTTTTTAGTATGCTATTCATTGTAGAAAAGAAATGAGTATTCCTAAATTTAGAATTTTCCCAAAGTTCAAAATATTATATCTGATGTGTTTATAACAAATTGCAAAGCAAGAAAGTTATTTAATTCTTATGCATTCTGAATAAAAAAAAGAAGAAATAAATAGATTAGAGTTGCATGCATGTTATAGTCTGCATATAAATCATTTAAATTCTGTTTTCTATAAATGCATTTTAGTACATTATAGTTCTGGAAATGGTCTTTTCATTTATTTCAAAAATTAGTAACTAAGATAGATAGTTTACCTAGTCAATGTAAATTTAACTTGTTACAGTTGCTGTGTGAAATTAACTAAAATCAGTCAGTTACTTTAAGCATACGATAATCCAAATCTGTCTTTTTATTAGTTGCTGTAGATTTTTGCAAAGTCTGTAAATTTATTTATTTCAAAAATGATAATCACAATTCTAATATAGTCTTTATTAAATAAAATCTAGATTATTTAGTTGCTGGTAAAACTATTAAATCTAGTCATGTATATAGCTGAAGGTAGAAATAAAACACCTGTATAATTATTGCTTAGAAAAGTATACCCTTGCTATAAATGAATTAGGAAATTATTAATCCATTTATCTTTTTTTATATCTAAAATCAAAATACTAGGACCTATTTAGTTTAAAATTGCTGTCATATAAAATATATATATTTATATAAATATATAATTTTATTGACATGCAGATTACATGTATGTCATTTTATAAATATTTATATAAAATGCACTACTATAAATGATCACGAAAAATAATGTATTTATGCCTACATGTATAAAAAAAATGCTATGAATATATATATATATATATATATATATATATATATATATATATATATATATATATATATATATATATATATATATAAACATATAAAAATATATATATATATATATATATAAATATATAATTATAAACAAAAAAATATATAGTTATTAAAACTTGGTTTAAAAAAATTTTAATTGCCATGGATTTCGGGGCCGAACCCCACTGCGTGAGCACACAGTGGGCGGGCCAGTGGGCCCCCACTATGTGAACACACAGTGGGCGGCACCGAAACGCCGCCACTGTGTGATCACACAGTGGGTGGCGCCCAGCACTGTGTGGGCACACAGTGGGCGATGCCCGCGCCCCACTGTGTAACCGCACAGTGGGCGGCGCCTGGACCCCCCACTGCCTTTGCACGAGGAAACAAAAAAAAACACCGCCTCTCTCTTCCCCCTTCACCATGGCCGCCGCTCGATGGACTTCGGCCCTGCACAGTCCGACCCAAAATAAAAAAAAGAACAAAAAAAAATATAATAGGAAGCCCTAACCCAAAACTTGGGGTTAGGGCAAGCAAAATATGATAAGGGTAAATAATAAAATATCATAAGGGAAGCCTTATTTTATATTAAAAAAAAGGGGTTTTATGAAATGGGTATATTACTAGATAGGGTTTGCATGGGTAAAACCCTAGGAAGTTTTATATAAATTATATATCTATATATATATAATATATTGATATATATATATAAATAAGGTTGTATTTATGTAATTATGTTTTATATAAATATAAATAGGTAGAAATGGTTTAAGTTAAATTGTTATGAAATTAATATTTGATTTAAATAGGTTGAAATGATTTAAATTAAATATTTACGAAGTTAATATTTATTTTAATTTTAATAGCTTGAGAAGTTTTAAATTAAATTAAATATTTCTAGATTAACTATTTATGAGGACTTGAATTTAAAAGTTAGGAAATTTAACTCGATTGTAACTTAGGTTGTCTATGGGGACATATTTAACCTTATCGGCAAATGTTCTTGTGAAATTAAATTTCCTTAGGTCGGATTAATGTAAGCACATTTTAGTTGTGGAAATAAGGCATTTGGGTATTATAAGTAGAATGATAGGTCTAATTTAATTCGCTCCTTCCAAATATTTTAGAGAATTCTCCTTAAGTTAATTTAGTGACTAAAATCATTGAGACAATAATAATTTCCTTAGAGAATTAATATTCCGCATTTAATCTTATTTAATTTCCGAATCTTTGAGCTAGTAGATAAAGCTAATCCAAACATAGTTAAGACAAAACTTGTTGTAGCATTTTATAATTGTCGATTTAATGCTCTTAACAGTTATGGTTTTTTAAAAAAATTTTATCCCGTTCTTGCCCTAATTTTTGGGCATGACAATTACTGATTCAATTGACATCAATGACAACATATCGTTAGTGCAATCTTCTATGCAAAATGGCAACAAACTCAAAATGACAACAATAATCAAGTCCTCCAATATTGGCAACAGATTCACTACCTTACAAAGATGTTTGGACTACAATCTGAAAAGAATAAACTACAAAGATAACATCTACTAATGCCTACTGACAATTTCGGTTAAGCTCATATGTCTTCCCTTCACCAATCTCTACTCAACATACCACACCGAAAGATGAATTCACTTGATCACACATACACCACTCTCTGATAATGCACACTTACAACAACCACCAAATTACATGAATATTACACCCATTTATATAAATCATCAAACTTGAATACAAGGTCGACCAAACCCTTAACACCTAATTACAAAATTACATCACACAATACATAAATCAATCACCAGACCAATATAATGTCATAGAAAATATGAAATGTACCTAAATCAACTCCTCAAACATGCACTACCACCAAAAATCTCTCCAAGATCAGCTGCAACATGTTACACCACCAAAACACTGCATAACACAAAGAATATCATTGGACACATAAGATCATCAAGAACTTGCACAATAATCAATGCAAATCATCAAAACAAATAGGACATGATTAAAAAACACCAACAAGCACATTAGAACCATCCACAACAGCTGC
The DNA here is from genome assembly GCF_030272615.1 of Cryptomeria japonica. Lineage (NCBI taxonomy): Eukaryota > Viridiplantae > Streptophyta > Pinopsida > Cupressales > Cupressaceae > Cryptomeria > Cryptomeria japonica. Next base: position 478,246,928 of record NC_081407.1, on the reverse strand, counting down.
ACCAACACCACTTAGTCAAATCTTCATCGATCAACATGCTAACATTCAAGAACACTTAACAATAACAACTTGGACAAGAAAGATAGCTTCTGGAGCATAAAATAATGAACCATATGAAATGAAGATACACACAAACATTCCAAACACTCTCCCAAATCCGCAACACAAGATATGATCATACTGGAGCACAATGGATCAAACACTAGAACACTGCAATACTAAACTTTGAAAACCAATTTCCATACCAAAATCCACAAATCGATTAAATCACCACATAGCATCATGAAATCAATAAATAATGAAGTGTCTCTAGTTGATTCAGGGTCCCAAATAGATAAACCAACTAGATCAACTCATTGCAATCACCAGATCACTGAAACAATTCTCTGCAACACCAAAGCATGGGAATATGTTGACATCAATGAAAACAATATATCCTAGCAAAAACAATATCCAACAATCTCTCCCTTTGGAATTGATGGAAACATATGAATGTGAAAAAAAATCAATGCAAAGGAATAAATTCAACACCAACAAACTCCCCTTAAGATTATTCATAGAGAACTCAAAGATAAGGTAGTTTTTCACATGCTTCTCTCCCCCTTTGACAACAATTCCAAGGATATAACTAATCAAGCTTCTCTCCCACTAAGAAGGACAATCTCTCTCCCTTAGGATAAACTCACAAATCTGAACATCATAGTGACTACCCTGACAGAGTAGCAACACCAACTAATCAACCTAGATAAGAAGAAGAGACTATAAAGTCCACCGGATTGATGCATCTCAATGCACCTAGTTCTCATAAGGAGGGGCAGAGACCCCTAACTTGTCTCTCAAATACACAAATGTATCTAGAGGAAAAGGCTTAGTTAAAATATCTTCAATCTGATCCTTTGTAGGTACATACTCCAGTTTGACTTCCTCATCACTGATTTTCTCCCTTAAGAAATGATACTTAATTGATATATACTTTGTTTTAGAGTGCAATATCAGATTTTTGGGAATATTAATAGCACTTGAATCGCCACAATATATAATAGTAGGCTCATCATACACAACTATAATTTCTTTCAAAATCTGCTTCATCCAAATTACCTGAGTACAATTTCTAGAAACAACAATGTATTAAGCTTCAGTAGTAGATAGAGATACAACATCTTGTTTCTTACTTGCCCATGAAACCAACTTCTTCCCCAAAAAGAAAGCTCCACAAGTAGTTCTCTTTCGATAATATACATCACCTACCTAATCATCATCAATATAGGCACATATCATGAAATCATCATTCTTCGGATACCACAACCCATAGTCAACACCTCCCTTAAAATATCTGAAAAATCCTCTTCACAATAGTAACATTATTCTCTTTAGGATCAACTTGAAATCTGGCATAGAGACATACAAGATGCATGATATCTAGTCTAGTTTGAGTCATGTACATCAGTCCACCAACCATAGATCTATACAAGGTCTCATTCACTTTCTGAGATTCATAATTCTTAGACAACTTGCATCCAGTCACCATAGGAGTTCCAACAAGTTTAGAATTAGCTAACCCAAATTTCTTCAACAGTTCCCTCACAAATTTAGATTGAGAAATGAAAATACCTTTACCAGTATGAGTAATCTGCAATCCTACAAAGAATTTCATCTCACCCATCATAGACATCTCAAATTCCTTTTGCATATCATCAACAAATTTCATACTCAAATCATCATCTCCTCCAAAAATAATGTCATCCATAAACACTTCAACAATCAAAATGTTATCAATCTCAACCTTAAAGTATAATTTATTGTTAGCAATACCTTTACAAAATCCCAACTTCATCAAATACTTATCTAATCTTGCATACCAGGATCTAGGGGATTTCTTCAGTCCATATAGTGCTTTCTTCATTCTGCATACCATGTCTCCTTCATCTGGAAATGGAAATCCTTTCATTTTCTCAATATAGACTTCCTCCTCAAGATCACCATTCAAAAAGGCCAACTTTACATCCATCTGATAAACCTTGAAATTCTTGTAAGCAGTACATGCAAGCATAAATCTAATAGCTTTAATTCTAGCTACAGGAACAAAAGTTTCCTCATAATCAATACCTTCCATCTGAGAGAATCCCGTAGATACTAATCTTTCTTATTTCTTTCCACTTCACTGACTTCATTAATTTTATTCTAGAACACCCATTTAGTACCAATCACATTCTTGTCTTTAGGTCTTAAAACAAGCTCCCATGTGTTATTCTTCTTAATTTGATTCAACTCTTCCTCCATAGCTTTTATCCAATTCTCATCCTTACATACTTCAAGAATATCTTTAGGCTCAATCTTAGAAATCAAACATATCTCTTCAACAACAAGTCTTATTCTAGTCATCACTCCTTTGTTCTTATCACTAATAATCCGATTCTCAGAATGATTCAATTTCACATACCTCAGAGTCTTCAGATTATTCACCAACAACAACAGTATCTAGATTAACTGTCTCTACCGGATTATTCCTCTTTAGGATCTTAGTTTGTGCAAGCTTTTAAACAATATCCTGATCATCAATCTCATATCCGCATGCTCTGATATGCTTCCCATGATATTCATCAACCTTCACATTTTCACTTTCAACTATCTTCTTCAACCTATTTTTGGAACATCGATAGGCCTTTCTCTTAGTAGAATATACCAAAAATATTCCTTCATCACATCTTCCATCAAACTTTCCTATATCCTCATCTCTTTTGATATAACAATTCTTTCCAAAAAATCTGAAATATATAATATAGGAAGATGACAAAACCATAACTCATAAGGAGTCTTACCAGAGTCACCTTTTATATGCACCTGGTTGAATGTGTAGACAACAGTGCTAACAACTTCTTTCCAAAAGTTTTGCGCGACATTTCCTTCAATCAACATTTTTCTAGCAACATCCAAGATTGTTCTATTCTTCCTTTCAACAACTCCATTCTACTGAGGGGTTCTAGGAGTAGATAACTATGTTCTAATTCCATTCCTCTCACAAAATGTATCAAACTCACCGGACATGAATTCTCCTCCTTTGTCAGATCTTAGACACTTCAACTTCAACCCTATCTCAATCTTTGCCTTTACTTTGAATATCTTGAATTTCTCCAGTGCTTCTAATTTCTCCCTTAGAATAGCCACCCACATCATTCTAGAGTAGTCATCAATTAGCAACATGAAATACCTATCACCCTGCATGCTTCTCACTCTTGTAGGAGCACACAAGTCAGTATACACAAGATCTAATAGTCCATTATATGTATATAGCTTACTCTTAAATTATGTTGTTGTTTTCTTTCCCAACTGAAATTCTTTACATACCGGATTAGAAGGCTTCACAATCTTAGGAAAATGTCTAACAGATTGAGTGGAACTTATCCTTATCATACAATAAAAATTAACATGACACATCCTCCTATACCACAACCAACTTTCATGTATCTAAGCAATCAAGAAAGTTTTCTCATCGGAATTCAAGTGAAAGATATTACCTTTAGTTTTAGTCCATGTTGCAATCTCTATACCAGAGGCATTCAAAATCTTGCATTTACCATTCTTGAATTGAAAATCATATCCCTTGTCAACCATCTGTCCAACACTCAAAAGATTATCCTTTAAACCTTCAACATATAAGACATCATCAATATTATTCTTACCATCAAAAGATATAGAGCCTCTACAACAAATCACAAAAGCTTTATCATCTCCAAATCTTACTATACCACCATCATACATTTCCATATTCATAAATTTACTTTTATCACATGTCATATGATGTGAACAAGTGCTGTCGATTACCCGTTCATATTTCTCTTTAATCTTAGAAGCCAAAGCTTTCTCCTCAATAATGCAGCTTGTAGGATTCACTGGTACCATATCATCTTCGTTGATAGCAATATATACAAATTCATCTCACAAATTCCCATTGTCTGATTCCTCATTTTTCACACCTTCATCAACAACATACTAGCATCTCTTCTAGTTTTTATACTTTCAGTTAGGCTTGTAGGGCTTGTCATACTTATCATGCTTCTCATATATGTCATGCTTATCAAATCTATCATGTCTTTCATGCTTATCATATCTAGACATTCTTTGAGGACACCTAGAAGAAAAATGTCCTATCTTATTACAAGAGAAATGTTTCAAAGGTAACTTTCCATCATACTTACCATCTCCCTTAGGAAATCTCTGAGCAATAAGTGCTTCAAGTTCATCCAACTCTTTCTCCTGTTCTTCCATCTCTCTCATCTCTCTCTCATATCTTGAAACTCTAGATGAACTCTCTCCTGGATCATATAGCTACTTCCCAGATATAGAGGCTTTAGATGTAGTCTCAAATTTACCATGTGATTCTCCAAATTCACTCAACTCAAATGCAGCCAACTTACCAACCAACATATCTCTAGTCATAGTAGTCATAATGTAGATCTCATCAATAGCAGAAACTTTATCTTTATAAGTAGAAGGCAAGCATCTCAATACCCTAGAAATGATCTCATTTTCCTTAAGAGTTATACCAATACATCTGATGTTCATAACAAGCTCATTCACTTTAGGCATAAAGGATGTTATATTCTCATCTTCTCCCATCTTTAATATCTCATATTTTCACTTCAAACTCTGTGACTTAGCAACTTTAACTTATGCATCTCCTTCAAACAAGACCTCTAGCTTTTTCCATATCTCATGTGTATTCTAAAGTCCCATCACATTAGTCATCTTTGAATTAGTCAAACCACTCAACAACTCTTCCTTAGGCCTTATGTTATATTCAACTTCCTTGATTTCATCAGCAGTAACCGGTCCATTCTAAAGGAACATTGTAGACATTATTTGTAATCTTCCAATAGTCTTCTTCAAGACACTTCAAATGAACTTCCATCCAGTCCTTTGATATAGTATACTTATTTCCATCAAATCTAGGACTCTCCTTCTTGAACACATAGGTTGCCATCCTAGATCTCCTCAAGTGGTTAATCTTCTTCTCGAGGATCTAGATCTGATACCACTTATTGGAAATAGCGAGGAAGGAAAACTGAGAGGGGGGGGGGAATCAGTTTTCACTGGATTAAACAAATTAAACACAATCTTACACCCAATCAACTGTAGAAAAAAGAAAGATAACAACAATAAAAACAACACACATTACACCAATATTTTTGATGTGGAAAACCCCGTTAAAGGAAAAACCACGGTGGGAACCTACCCACAATGAGATGATACTCTACAGTAGTATGTGTAAATAATATAAGGGGGAATGCACATGCATTTAGGTACACTTCTTAGAGATCACTTCTCAAATTACAATGGCCCAGAAGGCTACAACCCTCAAGGAAGGTTCACTACCTTACAAAGATGTTCGAACTACAATACGAAAAGAATGAACTGGAAAGATAGCATCTGCTAATGCTTGATGACAGTTCCAATTAAGCTCATATGTCTGCCCTTCACCAATCTCTACTCAACACACCACACCAATAGATTAATTCACTTGATCGCACATACATCACTCTTTGATAATGTAGAATCAACAACCACCATCAAATTACATGAATATTACACCCATTTATACAAATCATCAACCTTGACTACAAGGTTGGCCAAACCCTTAATACCTAATTACAAAAATACATCAAATGATACATAAATCAACTACCAGACTAATATAATGCCATAGAAAACATAGAGTGGACATAAATGAACTCCTCAAACATGTACTACCACCATAAATCTCACCAAGATTAACCGCAACACGTTACACCACCAAAACACCACATAACACAAATAATATCATTGGACCCATAAGATCATCAAGAACTCACATAATAATCAATGCAGATCATCAAAACAAATAAGAAATGATTAGGAAACACCAACAAGCACTTTAGAACCATATGCAATAGCTGCACTGACACCACTTATTCAAATCTTCATCGATCAACATGCTAACACTCAAGAAAACTTAATAACAACAACTCGGACAAGAAAGATAGCTTCCAGAGCATCAAATCATGAACCATCTGAAATGAAGATACACATGGACATCCTAAACACTCTCTTAAATCCGCAACATAATATATGATCATACCAGAGAACAATAGATCAAACACCAGAACACTGCAATACTGAACTCTGAAAACCAATTTCCATACCAGAATCCACAAATCAATCAAATTACTATATAACATCATGGAATAATAAATAATGAAGTATCTCTAGTTGATTCAATATCCCAAATAGATAAACCAACCAGATCAACTCACTGCAATCACTAGATCACCAAAACAATTCTTTGCAACACCAAAGCACAAGAATATGTTGACATCAATGACAACAACATGTCCTAGCAGCAACAATATCCAACAGAACCTAGAGCCAGTGGTAGTTAGAAATCAAGCATTTGCTATAGGAATTTAACATGAATTTTCATTTGAGTTGCATTTGATTTGAATGCTTTTCGAAATCGTAAAATGACATGCACATTATTTGAAATTAAGTGAAATTAGAATTTGGAAATTTTGAATTTTGAATTGAGAGAAAGAATAATTTAAATAAATTTATATAATTTGGAAGACATAGTTAGCTAATTAAATAATTTTAAGAAAATATTTAATCAGGGGAAAATATAAATTACAATTAAATTAAATAATAAAGATTATTTAATTAAAGTATATAAATCATAATTAATTAAATAATATAATATTTAATTAATTTTAAGAGAAGGGAGGTTGCATGATTAAATGCTTAAGATAGAAATAGAATAATTAGAAATGATATTATATGATGAAATATTAGTTTAGAAGAAATGCAATTAGATTAATTAAATAATAAAATAATTATTTAATTAATTAAGATGAGTAATTAGTGTGTTAGTGTTGGAATCAATGAACACTAAGAGGGGGGTGAATCAATGTTCTGCAATTAACAACTTTCTTAATCTGATTATTAAACCACCAGATACAAATGAATAAAAGCAAAGTGCAGAAACTGAATGTAAACAAGCACAAAACCATAACATTGAAGTTTTTACGTGGAAACTTAGAAAGGGAAAAACCATGGTGGGATTCAGAGTCGCAATATTATAATACTATGATCGAGAGTATAATAATATTACAAGAGGGGATTGCACATGCATTTAGGCACATTGCCTAGAGCTCACTGCTCAATTACAAAGAAAGGGCTACAACCCCGAGGAGGGCTCACTACCTTACAAAGATTACAAATGATAACATGAATGATTGAACTGGAGAATAACATCTACATATACAAAATCACTATTCTGGTTAAGTGCAAAAGGTTTTCTTCCACTATTTTGTCTCTCTGCTTTGTTCCACTGCTCTGTCATATGTCAGAGCACACAAAATTTCAATTATGCATACAAAACTTCGTACAATCGCTCACACAATCTTCGTACACTCATATCTCAGACCAAAATACTCAAATGAATCGGTCTTATATATCCATACCAACAAAATGAATCAATTCCATGTCAATTCCAAAAATCACATAGCACACAACATGAAACGTGTGACCATATGTCAGCTCAATCCGATTACAAATCCATATGAGGACCTAACTAAATTGATAATATGATTCACACATGTTGGCTTGATCATCTCAAACTCAAAACCAATCACCAAATCATCTCAAATATTCTACACATGCTACACCAAAATAACTGTGTTCTTCATGAATTATCGGATACCAGATCTTCTATCTTGCACGAGAATCAATACCAAAGGCTAGGATTGTGAAACAAGCTAATTCCAACATCCAATCAACTAAATCTTTCACCACAACCAAAATTATGCAACCAAAATGGAGATCTTCTCAATGTACTCATACTTTGTATTCCACCTTTCGGACTTAAGAAAAAATGAATATCAAACTTTCGGTAGAATAAATCTACATATACCAGATGTGATATCTAATCTAATTTTTCATCAATGACAACCATGAAACAATCCTCATGCATTTAAATCAACTGGTGCAATGTCTCTTGCCAACAATCTCCCCCTTTGGCATTGACGACAACACTTGATGAAAAATGACACTGTCACTACAAAGCTTTAAAATTTGAAAACTACAACAACTCAACAAGCTCAATAAGATCCCCCTGAGAATATACATCATTTTTCATTCCTCTCTCTCCCCCTTTGACATCAATTCCAAAAATAGGTATCCGCCAAAATTTATGTACAAGAGTATACTCAATATCTTAAATGAATTTAAAGATGTATGCAAAAATGGTCTTCAGGGACTGCAAATGATTATCCCAACCTTTCTTCAAATTCTCAAAAATATTGATAAGAGCACTAAACAAGTAAGCATGCATCTCGACTCCTCTAAGATCTACTAGAATACTCTTATTCAAAGCATTCATTTCATCCTGTTGACTTCTTAGCAAGGTGTCCAACTGGGGAGTAATTAAATTCCTTAGTTCTCCCACTCTACCGACCACTCTATCTTTTTCTTGATTAAGGCTCTTGATTTTTTCAAGTAGATCCATCAATTGAGCTTCATAATTACTAGAAAAACTGATTGGGGGGAATAAGATTAAGAACTACTAGATAACTGCCCTTCGCATTCGTATATCTTCTTATCAATCTTAATTGTAAACTTAGGTAAAAAAGACATGACTTGTAGATTTTACCGCCCTCATCTAATGCCTCCCGAATAATCTTCAAATCAGAGATCAAACTAACCCTATCACCTTCAACCATTTTTAAGAATTGTTATTAACCACATGGCATTGAATTGACTAAGAACCATTCTATTCACAATTTTCTCTAAAGATACAAAATGAGAATCTATTGCTTTCAACATGCTCTTCAACTTACCAGAGGATGAGTCAATTGAATCTTGCTTAAAAGATGGTAGAATTTTCTCCAACACACTTTTCATCATGGATATCCGTTCTTTGTCTTCATAGTGATACTTCAATAAATCTTCACTCACCTTGGCCTCTACAAGTGTTGCAAGATTAAGTGCTTGGACCGAAGATAGAGAGTTACAATCAATAGGTCCTTTGGTGAGATTATGTGTGTGATAATCTGTTTCCTCTTATCCACAATGACTCTTGCTACTAGAACCTGTTCAATCTTATCTCCAACCTTCTCCTTCTCTGCATCTTCACCTTTCTCTACATCTTCACCCTTTTCATCATCAACCTCCTCAACTACCTTCCTAGATTCTACAGTGGTTACCGGAGGATTCTGACCAGCTTCACTGGAGTCTATAACCTTATCAATAGTATCATCTACATCTGCATCTTATACATTTGTTTGCACATCTGGAGAAAAGGTATCTTCTTATGTATGCAATTCTGGAGTGGTGTCATCTTTCACCAAATTTACATCATACCTATTCTCTTCCAAAACTTGTTTCAAAATTGTTTATGTTTCCTTAGCCACTTCATCAAATTTTTCGAGCATGATCTTATTAAATCTTGTTTTGCTTCTAAATTTTCTCTTTGCCGTCTTAAGAAGTCTATCAACTTCACTCTTGGAAATTAAAGACCACAAATTAACTAATATATCTTTTTTATTCTCTCATCTTTTGAATTAGCAGTATGCCTTATGGCATCCAAAATTTCATATAAACCCTTCATAATAATAGATGATAATTCTATCAGGGCTTTGTTGTATACATTTATGTACTTTACAAAGGCTTCTTCTATTTCTCTTTGATCATTCTCATCAAAATTCTCATAATATTCAGATATATCCTTCAAATTCCCTTCCTTCACTACTGCATCAACTATCTCTCTTAGTGAAATGGGGGGCACAATAGTGTAGTTACCTTATAGCTTCCCACATTTCAGAGCTTCATCAAGTTCAGACTTAGGATTTTTGTTGGGTTGAGGTCTTCAGAATTGTTGTCCTACACCAAATCGTGGCTTCTTGACTACCCTGGCAGAGGTAGCAATCTTCTTCACTTCCCTCACTACTTCATCACATTTTATCTCTTCCTCTATACTAGCTGCCACATAGACTCTCTCAGGCTTCCCTTTCTTCCTCTTCTCTGCTCCATTGAATGATTTGGTTTGAGGCTTAGGCGGAGGGAAAATATTTTTAGCACTAGAGGAGGGTGATGACTTTGATTGCCTTAGCTTCAGAGGAGTCACCATTTTAGTCTTCTTGGGTTGAACCATGTCCTCCTCTTTTAGGATATTCTACTCCTGGGCCCTGCAGACTGCTTCCCTTGTAATTCAGCAAGCTTCTCTACCTCTTTCCTCACTCTCTTCTACATACTAGGTCTGGTAAATTGAGAATGCAAGCTTAAATTTTTCTCCTTATAAGTGCCAAATCTCTCTTCCTTTCCATCCACTGGCTTACTCAAAAGATGTTGAGCATACATGTCAATAGTATTTGCATCAACTTCATACCCCATGGGCATAATCCACACTATTCTTGGCTCAACAACTTCCATTAGAAATTGGTCAATTTCCACCATGAAGCATATGGTGTCCTCATACTTCTCCACAATATCCTTCGGGATCCTTTTCCTACTCTAAATCATACCTTGGAAGGATTTGTAGTAACCCCATAGGATAGCTTTCTATGCTTGAGTATCTCCTAATCCTTGTAAGGCTTCTTTGGATTGCACCACCATCAGTTTATCATATCCCCATTGAATTTTACCTACACTGAGGATCTCCTTCATGAAATAGAAGGCCAAATAGATAATCAAGTGCCAAACTTAAAGATATGCTTCTTATACTGCTCAATCTTCTTCAAACTGCTTAGAAGTTCACTCAGAAGTATTGCACATAGGTCATACAATTTTTCCTCCTTAAGAATTTGATATGCTACATAAATTTTTGTATCAAAGACTAAGTTTTCCCTGCTAGATTGATATACCTTATAGCCAGTCACCATGGACACAAATCTCACATCATACTCAATAATATCACTAATTGTCATCAATCTACTATCATGCTGAGAACCAGTTACCTCTATCATTGTTGTGTTCTTAACATTTATCAGATCAGGGACTTCACTGGCTGCATTCAAACATGTCACCCCCTGGATTGCATTCTTAGTGATCTTGTATGGTTTATCAAGCCATATAAATTTATCATGGACCTTGATCAAAATATACGTAACCCATTTAGGTTCATCAAAACCAAAAAGTTTACAAACTAAATGAAACCCTTATTGTTAAGAGATTTGAAATCAAATATAAGACACTAACTCATTTGGGTGCATTTTTTTACGAAAATTTCCAACGAACTATGGGATTTTTTTTGTTTTGTCGGATCTTACAAGGCAATTTGTGTCAAATTTGTTTTTTTTTAAAATCTTGCTCGACGTTCGTCAAAATTTTGACAAAAGTACTTATTGTCGGAAATACGATGGATGTTTGTTAGAATTGTGACAAGAAACAGAAAAGTGAAAAAGTTAAAAAAAAAAAAAAAAAAACCCTTAGGGTTAGTCAAGTAAATAATATAAAAAATCGCACGGACAGTGTTTTCCATACTTGCGACATTGTTTTGCTTGGTTTGTGAAGGTTATAGATCAAATTTCCCATAGCCTGATTTTTTTGCCTGTGAAGAAAAATCATGTCAGATAATATTAGCAAAGAACAAAATAAGGAGACAATTGCTAGATTGTGGTCCAACTTAAAAAAAAAGGTGGGAAATGTTATTGTCCCTGCAAAAAATGTCAGGGCTTAAAGACTAGAAGACTTTTAATCACAACAGCTGAGAAACATTGTAGGCATCATGGTCACATTGAAGGGGGGCATGATTATCATCCATTGGTAAGTTGTTCATTATATGTGTTTATATTGATTGCATTTGTAAATGTTTATATCGTTTTAACAATTTATATATATATATATAAAATCACTTGATGATGAGATCATGATCATGGTTTATTTATGTTGATAATTTTTATATAGGTGGGGCTCCCTAGGTTATATGATATGGACTACCACGACCCAGAGAATGTGGTTTTCCAAGTGGAGGAACATGGAGGTGTGAATATCGAAGCTGAAGATAATGATCCTATGGAAGAAGATGATCATGCACTAGAAAACACATTTGAAGATGGTGGTACAAATACATTGATCCATGACACATTTAGTATTGGCACAGCTGATCATGATGATCAAGATGACTTTGATGTTGTTCATGATTTACCTGTACTTGAGAAGGCATACAAGCCCCTTTACGAAGGCTCCCAAACAACTCTTCTCTCTATTGTATTGTTGGTGAACTTGAAGGTTATGAATGGTTTATCCAACATAACAATCTCACGTATGTTAAGATATGTCATACATGTCATCTTTTTTCATCTATTTTTGTTGTTATTTCATCACTAGTAAATAAAGGTGAAATATGTACCATTAATATTCTTTATATTAACAAATTATTTTTTTCGTTCTAGATTGATAGGTGATTTTTTGTTACCACTGTCAAATATTATACCTTGCTCATATCGAGAATTATCTTCCATTATGAAAGATATTGGAATGGAGTATCACGCAATAGATGCATGTCCAAATGATCATATTATATATCACAAACAACATGAATTTTCAACAAAATGCCCTGAATGTCATATCAGTAGATATCAAACAAATAAACTATCAAAAAAGGTGCCTCGCAAGGTTCTTCGTTATATTCCCATTATTCCATGTTTGCAAGGATTATTTAGGTGCGAAAGCTTGGCACAATTTATGGATTACCATGCATGCAATAGAAGTCAAGATGACATTCTTTGAATGCCTACAGATGGTTCTGCATTTACGGACATAGAGGAAAAATGACCACACTTTAAAGAAGAACCTCGTAATCTCAGGATTTCATTGGCAACGGATGGTGTCAATCCATTTGGAGAGCTAAGATCTATTTACTTGGTGTGGTATGTTTTTGTTATCAACAATAAAATTCCTCCATGGATGTCAATAAAGAGGGAGCACATAATGTTGGTAATGATTGTTCCAAGGATTTTTTTCATTTAATAGTCATGTACATTAAATTATATATATTGCAGTAAAATGATTATAACAATTATGTAATGTTTTTGTTCATTCAACTAGGTAAGTACCAAGTTAAAGATATGAATGTATATATTGAGCCTCTTATCGATGAGTTGATGGAGTTATGGAATGGTTTCACTATGTATGACGTCTCTAGACCAATAGGACAAATACAATTTCAATTCCATGCAATTCTTGTATGGACAATTCATGATGCCCCAGGGCTAACACATTTTTGTGGTATGTCATAATGTTCAACTTGCGCACTTTAATAATTTTTATTTTTTAAAGTATAAATCATGTCTTTTTAAAAATAATTCATTCAATATAAATAATTATAAAAATTAACTTATTTAATCCAACTATACATGATCTTGTAGGTCTTCAAACACAGTGAAAATTTGCATGTCCAGTTTGTGGTCCAAAGATGAAATCTCGTCATTCAACAAGTTTAGGAAAGTAGGTGTTTGCTGAGTATAGGAACTTCCTCCACAAAAATCATAAGTATCTAACTATTGAAAAACATCTTTTCAATGCGAAAGAAAAGACTACATCAAAACCACGAAGAATGACATCTCGCCTATGGAAGTTGGAATATAATAGAATTAATCATCAAGGTAATGCCATTCAATCTAATTGTTTATTTATCATATATGATATGTTTGGAATTTATATTTTTATATTGTTCTTTGTTTACTCACGCTATAATTGACGATGATTGTCATTGTTAACTTTTTAAACTTATATGCTTCATGAAGGTCGTCAAGGCATTAATGACCACCTTCCAAAGGGACTAAAAAGTTATCCTAGACAATTTAGTAGGTTGCCCTACTATGATAAACTAAAAATTGTGAATCTATTTGATACTATGCATATTGGAAAGAATATAACAAAGACGTTATGGAAAATATTGGATGGAAGGCGTGACAAAGGAAAAATTGTCAAAATTTGTAGTGACATTCAGGAATCCAATCATGGAATGAAAAATGTCATTAAATAAATAGTCATGGAGACCAAATTAATATAAGTTCCCTTCCTTGGTTATTAATAGAGCAACAAAGAAATTCTATAAAAGAAGTCATAAGAAAAAATCTATTTCCGACAGGATTTGCTGCGAACATAAACAATCTCATTACAAAGAAAAGTGAATTTGGGCCAAGGATGAAAACACATGATTGGCATAACTTCATTAAGGTAATTCATGTTCTTCTATATTTACTATATATTTGTATACTACATGTACTTTTCATTGTATTATGTTTACTAGCTTTGGAAAAACAATGAAAAGATCATTTAATAATTGTCGCAGTACGTTCTACCTCTATCTCTCCTAGACCACTTCGACAATAATGTCAAGCAAGTTATATATGATCTTGGAAACTACATGAGGTAAGTAGTAATATTTGTTCAATTAGTTGTATAGATATTATATTTTCCATTTGTTTTACTTGTTATGTAATATATTGTATATTATTTTGTTAAGTCTTGTTAATATATTTTCGTCTTGAATCACTTGTAGATGGTTGTCATCTAAAGAAATCCATAAAGAATATATAAAATATTGGAACTGAAAAATTCCATGTCTAATGTGTGAAATGAAAAAGTGTCTACCATCAACATTTTTCAATGCACAAGAACACCACCTCATACACCAAGTTGAGGAGATTGAATTGTGTGGACCTATACACACAAGGTCAATGTGGATGGTTGAGAGACATTTAAATTTTTTGAAGGCTTTGGTTCGACAAAGAGAACATCCTTGTTGGAAATATGAAGGAATTGATTATGTGTTTCATTGATGTTTTGTCATTGATGTCAACACTAGTTGTTATGGTTGTTTATCGACTTCCGGTAGAAGGATTGGATTGGGAAGATTATCAGTTGATTGTTACCGGTACAATCTGGATGATGGAATAAGTTTGTATGGATGGTTCATATGCTTCTAAAGAATGTTTCAGTCAGTTGGTATTGACCTGATGATCAGATGCTATCTCATGTTCTAGTAATCTTACTTTCTTGATCCAGTAAGGTTTTCACCGGCAAAGCTTTATTGCAGATCTTTGATATTATGCATAAGTGGTGTTGGTGCAACTTCTAGAAGGGATTCACGATTCCGATGGTGATTATGTTCATGCCTTGAATAATTGGAGTCATTGCTTTGAGGTGTGTGGATCTAATTTGGGTACGGTGCTATCTAGGTTATGGAGCGGTTTCATGAAACGTGTTATTGGATCCTTTTGATGCGCTTCCAGGATGTTTTATTGGTTGGATGATATTTGTTTGGCCCTAGACTGAAATGTCTTATTATTTTAATTTGGGATTATTTAATGGATTTATTGGATTATCATTTGGGTGGCCGACCTAATTGTTTAGGTCCGGATTTTATATAAACATATGTAAGATCTCATTGTAGATCATATATGCAATGAGCGAATAATGTAATAATCATATGAGCAGAGGATTTGGTTGATCATAGGTGATCGAGTTGGGTTTATGCAAGAGGTTTAGGACCTCCGGTATTGAGATTAATTGGAACTATAATCTGGCATGTTTGATGCTCTCTTTGGTAGTTCTTCTTTCTGGATTGTTGTCCGAATATTTTGAGGTGGTTAACCTCTTTTGTAGTCAGTGAGACTCCATTGTGATGAGAAGTGAGCTATAGGTAGTGTGCCTTCCTGCATGGGCAGGCCCCTTTTGTAATCATATACATTTTGCAGAAGTATCATATGACAGTGGGTAGGGTTTCCCACTGCGGGTTTTCCCTTTACAGGGTTTTCCATGTACAAATCATGGTGTTATGTGGTATGGATGCATGGTATTGATTCTCTAGTTTATTATTAGGTTTTAATGCTTTATCAACTATTCCGATATCTATTTCTACTATTCTGGTAAAAGTTTTAAGTGCTTTAAATTCACATAATCTATTGACAATTTATTCACCCCCCCTCTCAGTTGTCTACCAGTTATCCTAGCAATTGGTATCAAAGCCCGGTCCTCTTTTTGCAAAAGCTTAACCGTTTGAGGAAGATCCTATGGTAGCTAGTAGTTCACTTGCTATTTTTTAGAAGGATAGCCCTAGGCTTGATGGAGCAAACTATGGAGTATGGAAGATTTCAATGGAGTTTTATTTAAGATGCATTGGAAAGGAAATTTGGGAAATTAATTAGAAAGGTTACACTCCTCATGATTTGTTATCTGGCAATCCTACACCGACAGACTTGAATAAGAAAATTGAAAATGACTGCAGAGCTAAAGAAACTGTCTTAAGTGCCTTATTAGACCATTATATCATGGGATTATCATATAAATCATCGGCAAAATATATATGGGACAAGTTGGATACTCTAAATGAAGCTGATCTCACTGTTAAAATTCCAAAACATGAATGTTACTGGGTAAGATATGAAAAATTGAAGATGGAGGAAGATGAAAGAATTTATGCATTCATGGAAAGGGTAAATGAAATTGTATTGGGAATTCAATGTTGTGGTGGATCTCTGAGAAAGGAAGAGATTGTTTCAAAAGTATTAAGGGTTTTGCCACTGACTTCAGTAATTGAAGCTTGTAAAGATGAATTTTGGATGAAAGCTATGGAAGAAGAATTAGATCAGATAAAAAATAATAATACTTGGACTTTGGTTCCCCGACCTGAAAACAAAAATGTCATTGGAACTAAATACATTTTTAGAAAAAAAATTAATGAGGATGGATAAGTTATAAGAAACAAGGCTACATTGGTTTGCATAGGATATTCTCAGAAGGAAGTAATTGATTATGGTGAAACTTTTGCACCGGTAGCTAGAATTGAAGTTGTTAGACTATTTCTTGCCTATGCAGCCTATAAGAACTACAAGGTCTATCAAATGGATGTTAAGTGTGCATTTCAGAATGCAGAACTTGAAGAAGATGTCTTTATTGAGCAACTTGATGTATTTTCATTGACAGATGATAAAAACATGGTTTGCAGATTAAGGAAAGCCATATATGGATTAAAACAGGCTCTTAGAGCTTGGTATGAAAGGTTGGATAAGTATATTTTGAAAATTAATTTTGCAAAAGGTAATGCTAATAGTAAACTATATTATAAGATCACTAATGATGACATTCTGATTATTGAAGTATTTATTGATGATATCATTTTTGGAGGTGAAGATAAATTGTGCATGGAATTCTCTGGCAATATGAAGAAAGAATTTGAAATGTCTATGACAGGAGAAATAAGATTTTTTCTAGGTTCACAGATTAACCAGACTAACAAAGGCATCTTTATCTGTCAAACTAAGTATCTAAGGGAATTATTGAAGAAATTTGGTATGGAAAATTCCAAACCGGTTAGTACTCCTATGGTCACAAGTGAAAAGTTGTCAATTAAAGATGTATCTCCACCGGTAAATTCTACAAGATATAAATCCATTATTGGCAATTTGTTATATTTAACTCAGACTAGACCGGATATAATGAATGCAGTCAGCATTGTATCAAGATATCAAAGTAATCCAAGTGAAAATCATGAAAGTGCAGTAAAAAGGATATTCCGGTATTTGCAAGGAACAAATGAATATGGTTTATGGTACCCTAAAGATGATGACTTCACCTTATATGCATATATAGATGCAGATTGGGCAGGTGATGTTGATGACCGAAAGAGCACTTCTGATGGAGCATTATTTCTTGGGAAGAAGTTGGTTTCATGGATTATCAAGAAGCACTCATGCATTTCTTTATGTACTGTTGAAGTTGAGTACCTAATGGGGAAATGTAGATTGAGGAAAGTGACAGGTAATTGTTTTTTATACAGTTACTTGAGAGTGGGATGCACTACATTTGTATGTCACAAACAATCTTGATTGGATGATGGTATGGATTGAACAATGTCAAAAATCTTATCGCACATTAACCTAGGAAGGTGTGGCTTCATTGGTTAAATAAGCTCATCGTAATGGATATTCCAATGTTACACCAAGGGAAATTTATTTAGCATATGGGTTAAGAGATAAACAGGTATGTATAAATATATTAATCATCCATATTATTTAATTTTTTTTCAATTGTAATGATATATATATATATATATATGTTGTTTTTTTGCATACATTTGACCAAGAATAAATATGTTTATCAACTGGCGATTCAATAACTTTTACATGTTTGACATATTGCAGGTGAAACACCACAAGGCTATGTTGTGCAATGGTCATAAATTTCACATAAAAAAGTTGGATGACACGAAGAAAACTTGTGATTCGAGGATAACTGCAATATTTCAGTTGACTAATGTTTCATCTAGAAGCAACATACATCCTCAAGTCTTAGAAAATCAATACTATGGGATTTTGGATGATATACTTGAGTGTGACTTTAGGTCCTTCAAATTAGTTATTTTCATTGTCCAATGGTACAGGCTACAATTGAATGAAAATGATCCTAACAGAACTATTATTGAACATGATAATGAATTTCCAATGGTTAATACAAGGTCATTTGAGCGAGCTGGAAATGAACCCTATGTTCTTCCAAGACAATGTGAGTAGGTATTTTACTCAGGGATTCCACATAAACTGGGTTGGTCATTTGTTGTTAGACATGGTCCTAGAGGAAGGCCGGTAAAGTATAATGTCATGGAAAGAAAAGATACAAAAGAACTAGAAGATGATATAAATGATGATCAGGATCAATAGTTAGTTGATGATGTGCTTGACGAAGATGTCAAAGAAGAGGAACAAGATCACGATGATGTAGGAGTTAATATTCATGAAGATGATGATGATGAGGAGGAGGAGGATATGACCAATCCTTACAATATTGATTCTGGATCGGATGATACAGACAAAGAGTTGGATGAAGAAGAAGATCAATGACATGATTTAAATGTACGAGGTATGTGATTAGTATATTATCTATTTGATATTGATTTCTTGATTTTTTTGGCGAAATCTAAATGTTGTGATTATGTGGGAGGACTTGTTTGTAATTGTGTGGGAGGACTTGTACTTTGTGATTATCTTTACATGTATGTTTACATGTCAAGTTATTTATACTTTTACATTATAAATGTTTGCATCATGTTGTGTTCCCTACTAAGATATTTATGGAAAATTTAATGGATGAATCCTTTTAATGGTTTGTTATGCAATAACATAATGATTCCTATTATGATGTATGATGCACCTGATACTATTTTGTATTCGAGGAGATGAAGCTCTTAATATAATTTGACTACCCTCTAGAGGGGGCATCATCCTAATTTTTCTATTACCACCTTTTTGCATCCCAAAAGTATCTAATTGAATGAATCCTAATTGAAACAGATCCCTAGGATATTTTTCTATTCTTTTCAAAAGAATTGAATGAATCCTAATTGATGCAGGTCCCTAATGCATATAATTAACTAAATGTATCTAAAATGAACTCATCTAAGATGAATGAATGCGCGAGAGAGAGAGAGAGAGAGAGAGAGAGAGAGAGAGAGAGAGAGAGAGAGAGAGAGAGAGAGAGAGAGAGAGAGAGTAATAGGCAAAGAGAGAGCCAAAGAGAGAGAGAGATGTGAGAGAGAAAGAGAAAGGGAGGATATGGAGAGAATGGACAAAATGGGATGGAGGCATTGTTAATACAATGAGGATCCAGTTAATACTGAGAGGGGGCATGAATCAGTATTAGCACAAATTTATGACTTCAATTCAAAATCAATCTTATCACAGATCTGAAATCATTCAGCACATAAATCAGCTCTCTTATCATATTTCTCACTCTCTTTATCAAATCAAAACATTTAATTGCCACTTATGCAAACTCATTAATTGGATTATTCACCACACCAATATCATATCAACAAATACTTATACCAACTTGTTTCCTAATCAGAATGCTTCATCTATCAACTCATTAACAATACCTATAACCACTTATTAATCTCAGATAAACTATCATAACCTGATTTAACCATTAATCAAAATTAATTTATGAAACTAATAAACATCACACAAAAAAAATTCCACACATGAACACCATAATTCTTTTGACGTGGAAACCCAAATGGGAAAAACCATGATGGGAGTTGGTACCCACTAAAATTTGTACTCTTTTGAAGTACGCCCTGTTATGTGCATACAATACGCTCGGTTAGGAGAAGACCCTATTAGGAGTCACCCGGTTAAGGAATTTTCCTAGCAACCCAGTTATGAGCTTAATGATCTATTAGGATCAACCTCATAAGAGGATTTACCACTCTTTTTAAGAGCTTACCTATTAGGGGACTTAAATGTTTAAGTCTTGTTAGGACCTACCGAGTTAAGGGAGTTAACCTGCTGCAACTGTTAGGGAACAATAGTGAAAATGTGATCTGTTACTTTGCACTTTCCGCTTGCTAAATTAGATCCAGTTATGCTCCACACTCTTCAAATCTCAGGAAGATCTCAATCTTCTCTTGGATGACTCAACTCATTCTTCTAAGACCACTGGCACATTAAACATCAAATATGTCATCCTAAATAGCCATCTCAACTAGGTTGGCTAATAAACCCTAATTACATCTTGAAATTACAATATAGATCATATCAGATCAAGATCCAGATCATTACAAAAATTTACAATGCAATATCAACCGTTGGTTGATCATAACTCATCACAAAAACCCGATCTGTACCAAAGTCAAAACCTAAAAACACTCCACTAAGCGTTTCCCTTTTTCCCAAGAAATTCTTCCTTAAATCATGCCAAAACAACATTCAAATCATCTATGTGGGTTGTGTCGTGTTACCAATATCATGTATACTTTTTGTAGATCACCGCAATATCAAGAATCATTATCAGTTGAGTGATTTCATCATTGGTGCTTAAACCCTACTAAAACCTTAGCAAAACTTCATCAAAAATTCAAAACATGTCTTCTGGTAAACATCACAGGATGAGGTTCTAGTCACATACTCAAATCCATCATACAAGCTTATATTTCAAACCACAAATCACCAATCATCACCGATCACCCGATTCAAGCAAACCATCTCTGCTTTATTGGTTAAAGTCCAATTTCACAGTCTTCAGTTCTTTTACCAGTAAACCCTATCTCCGGTAGCCAAATCACTTAGTCAACAAATTAAAACATCAGGAACATTAGTTAACATCAATTGACACTAATTTCCATCAATGAGAACACAAATAATTGATCATGTCATCTAATCACAAAATCTCAGTCTTCTATCCTCTCTCGGTTCAGTCATCATCCTTCAACTGCATCACCTCATCTGCATTAGGTATGCCAAATGCCAACATTATCCTCCTTTGGCATTGATGGCAACACCAATCAGATATACAATCAGAGTAATCATCATCATAGCCTATCATTATTAGCTTGCTTGCTGGTAACATATCATCTGTCGGTTCTTCTTCCTTTTGTCTTCTCTTGTCTTCTCCCCCTTAACCAATGCTTTTCTCAATTTGTGTCTTCAAGGCTAATCATCAAATTCTCTCCCAAATCTCTGTTCATCAACTTATCTCCCCCTTTGATAGCAATGGAAAAGGTGTGAATGCATCACTTGTCATCCATTTTGTTGCTGCCTTTTCCATCATCTTCGACTAACCAAATCAGAATACCAAATCATTATATCATATTACTAAATTAGGACTTTACATTAGACTTGTATCAGAACTACATATCTGATCAGAGTTGTAAATCAGGTCATTCCATTTAGAACATAAAATCAAAATATCATATCAGACTTTCTCTCCCTATGGAGTATCCTGCACCTTCATCAATCCTTAGTGAAAGATAAACATGAAATCCACAGGATTGATGCATCTCCAACATCTTAGTTCTTCTGATGTAGGGGTCTAACCCCTAGTCTACCTCTCAGAAACTTGAAGGTAGCCTTCGATAAGGGTTCAGTAAAGATATTAGCCAATTGATCTTTTCTCTTCACATACTCCATCTTCACCTACTTCTCCTGAACTCTTTCCCTTAGGAAATGATATTTCAACTCAATATGTTTTTTTCTAGCATGAAGTACATGATTCTTAGAAATGTTTATTGCACTTGTATTGTCACAATAGATAGTCAATGGTTCAAACATATCTATCTTTAATCCTTATAGCACATGTCTCATCCATATGGCCTGTGTGCAATTCATGGATGCAGCTACATACTCAGCTTCAACTGTAGATTGAGAAACACAAGTTTGTTTCTTGCTTTTCCATGCCACTAATCTTCCACCAAGTAAAAAATCTGCACCAGTTGTGCTTTTCCTATCATCCACATTACCTACCCAATTTGCATCAGTAAAGACATCCAAATTGAAATCTCCTTTGCAAGGATACCATAATCCATAGTCTAACGTGCCTTTAAGATACCACAAAATCATTTTCATAGCCATCATGTGACTCTCCTTAGGTTCCTTTTAAAATCTAGCCACTAATCCAACAACATGAGCAATGTTAGGTATACTATGAACAACATAATGTAGCTTGCCAATCATGGATTTGTACTCCTTTTCACTAACAATAAGGGAATCATCTTTCTTTGACAACTTGCAACCTACTACCATCGGTGTACCTACTGGTTTGCAGTCTTCCATACCAAAAGTCTTCAACATGTATTTGATATACTTTCTTTGACAAATAAAGATACCACCATCTAGTTGCTGGATATGTAACCCAATAAAGAACTTTATTTCATTGATTAGAGACATTTCAAATTCCTTTTTCATCTCATCAGTAAAGTTCATACACATATCATCATTTCCCCCAAAAATTATGTCATCTACAAATACTTCTGCAATCAACATCTTGTCTCCATCAATCTTCAAGTATATGTTAATGTCCTCACTGGTACGTTGGAATCCAATCTTGATCAAATGTGCATGTAATCTCTCATAACATGCTCTCGGTGCCTGCTTAAGACCATACAAAGCTTCATTCAATTTACACACTATATCTTTATCATCAGTCAAAGAAAATCCATCTAGTTGTTCAATGTATACTTCTTCTACGATTCCATTCAGAAAGGCTGATTTGACATCCATTTGATAGAATTTTAAACCTTTATATGGAGAAAATGCTAACAACATCCTCACACCTTCTATTTGAGCAACCAGTGCAAAAGTCTCTCCATAATCCTCACCTTCTTCATGTGCATATGCTTTGCAGACTAACCTTGCTTTGTTTCTCACAACTCTTCCTTCCTCATCCAACTTATTCCTAAAGACCCATTTTTTTCAATGACATTCTTATCCTCCAGTCTAGGAACAAGTGACCATGTATGATTTTTCTCAATTTGATCTAATTCTTCATTCATTGCATTCACCCAATCATCATCCTTTAGTGCTTCCTTAACTATCTTGGGTTTCATTGTAGAAATCAAACATGAGTTAATATGAGATTTTTCTCCTAGTTTGCACACCTACATTCTTATCACCAATTATCTGCTCTTGTGAATGGTTCAATCTGACATATCTAGGTATTTCCTGTGCTAGTTCTGCATCTTCTGCATTAGGTTATTCATTTTCTTCCTCACTGTCATCGCTTACCGGTTGAGCACATAATTCTGTATTTGTCAGTTGATCATTATTTTATGCTTTTGGTTCAATGATCACAAGTTTTTCCTTATTATCATCCTTTTGAGGTTTTGATCTTCTTGTACCTTCAAACTTATTAGATATATCATCTACCTTCACATTAGCACTTTCAACAATTTTCTTAGTTCTCTTATTGTAACATTTATTTGCCTTACTCTTAGAAGAGTAACCAAGAAAAATTCCTTCATCATATTTTGCATCAAATTTCTCAGTGAAGTTATCCTTCTTAATGAAACATTGACTTCCAAAGATTTTAAAATAACTTACACAGGATTTTTTCCATACCATTGCTCATAGGGTGTCTTATTGTTGCCTCTCTTCACTAGTACTCGATTTAAAGTATATGCTGTAGTACTAACCGATTATGTCCAAAACATCTTAGGTACATCACCTTGTAATAACATTGTTCTAGAAACATCAATAATTGTTCTGTTCATCCTTTCTATTATTCCATTTTGTTGTGGTGTCCTAGGAGAAGACATTTGTCTCTTGATACCCTATTCATTACAATACAAAAAATTCATCAGATGTGAATTCTCCTCGTTGGTCTGACCTTAAGCATTTCAAGTTCTTACCGGTCTCATTTTCAACCAGAGCTTTGAATATTTTGAACTTACTAAAAGCTTCAGATTTCTCCTTCAAAAATGTAACCCACATCATCTTAGAATAGTCATCAGTAAAAAGCATGAAATACCTATCACCAAAATAACTTTTTGTTCTCATAGGTCCACAGAGATTTGTATGTACCAATTCCAAAAATATTCTCAGATGTACAAATATTGCTTTTAAAAGAAATAGAGGTCATCTTACCAGTTTGAAAATCTTTACAAATCACATTATCCAGTTTGACAATTTGTGGCAATCCTCTTACAACAATAGACTTGCTTACCTTCACCAAGTTATCAAAATTCACATGACAACATCTCCTGTGCCACAACCATATATCTTCCATTCTCACAACCAGACAATTATTGACATTAGCATTCAAATGAAATAAGTTACCTCTAGTTTGCTTCCCAGTAGCAATTAGTTCACCTTTTTCTCCAAGTATTCTGCAGACTCCACCATTAAACTCAAGCAAATAACCTTTATCATTGAGTTGACCAACACTTAATAGATTATACTTTAGACCATCAACCCAAAATGCATCATCAACATTACTCTTCCCATTTAGAGAAATTGAACCTTTACCTTTTACCAAGCATGGAGACTTATTTCTAAATCTTACAATACCTCCATCAAATTCATCAACAGTGATAAACTTACTTTTGTCTCCAGTCATGTGGTGTGAGTAGCCACTATCTATAATCCATTCATCACTATTATCCATATGAGATACCAGTGCCTTTTCATCAGGAAATTCCTCCTTCATGGCTACAAACACTATCTCTTCATTATCTTCATCATCTTCAGGCTCTTCATCGGTCACACCTTCTTCTACTACAACATAACATTGATTTTTCCATTTTCCTTTATACTTTCTAAATTTCTCCTTTTGTTCAGTATTAGGGAAATTAGTTGTAATATGACCAATTCTACTACAAGAGAAACATTTCAAGGGTAGCTTTCCTTTATACTTACCAGTGCCTCTTGGAAATATTTTTGCCAATAGTGCCTCAAGTTCCATTACATTATCTTCATTATCTTCATTTCCCTGGTTACTTCCATGACTTGACCTGCACTCATAATTCTGACACATATATTTTCCTTTTCTAGCAGATGAACCAGTAACATAAGCTTTAAAGGCAGGTTCACTAGATTTAGTAACACTATTGTCAAAACTATTAAGCTCAAAAGTAGTTAGCTTACCGATTAAAGAATCAACAATAACTTTATCCTTTGAAATTTATCTAAGTTCTTGGATTGTTGATACTCTAATAGCATACTGAGGTTGAATGGTTCTGATAATTTTACTTACCACTGCATCATCATCTATTTTACCACCAACACCTTTTATGCCACCAACAACTTCTTTGATTCTCTGACCATACTGTGCAATATTCTCTCCTTCTTGCATTCTCATGTCATCAAATTTTCCTCTCAAGCTTTCATCTTTGGCTCTTTGTACATGCTCATTTTTCTCTTGCTTCTCTTTGAGTTCATCTAGTGTCAAGGGAGTAGTAGTAGGAGCAACATATTTTGTTTCAACTTGCTTCCAATATTGTGCACCAAGACCTTTAATGTAGATCTTCATTTTGTCTTTCCAGATCCTGTAATTATCCTTGTTGAACTTAGGACCCTCTTTCTTCATCATCTTGTCTTCCTCATAATCTTTCCCTCAAGCAGTTAAGATTTCTACACATAGAGGACCAAATCTCTGATACCAATTGTTAATACAATAAGGATTCAATTAATACTAAGAGGGGGGATGAATCAGTATTAACAAAAATTTATAACTTCAATCCAAGATTAATTTTATCTTGAATCTGAAATCATTCAGCACCTAAATCAACTCTCTTATCAGATTTCTCACTCTCTTTATCAAATCAAAATATTTATTTGCCACTTATGCAAACTCATTAATCATATTATTCACCACACCAATATCAGATCAAAAATCACTTATACCAACTTGTTTCCTGATCAGAATGCTTCATCTATAAACTCATTAACAATACTGGTAACCACTTATTAATCTTAGATAAAATATCATAACCTGATTTAACCGGTAATCAGAAGTAATGTATGAAACCAATAAACATCACATGAAAAGCATTCCACACATGAACACCATAATATTTTTGATGTGGAAACCCAAATGGGAAAAACCACGGCAGGAGTTGGTATCCACTAAAATTTGTACTCTTTTGAAGTACCATCTGTTAGGAGCTTAGACCTGTTAGTGTTAATGCATAGATAGCTTCGGTAAGATAAATGATTGAATGAGAGATAAATGAAGTCTCTCATTCAATCATTTATCCTATCGATTATTCAAATGAATATCATCGTGCCCTCAATTGATAAGCATTCTTTGTTTATATAGAATTCCGATGTGTTGATCTATTATATTAGTTGCATTCATTGATTAGCAAATCAGGATAACCATCGTAAAACCGATTTGATGATTATCAGTAAACTAAACATCAATTAGTATTTAATGATTATGCTTGAACCGTTTGTTATCTGGGAGATGTAATAAACTCACACTGATTGATATCGAGTGTTAAGGAAAACATTCAAAGCATTAATATAACCATATACCGATCAGTATGACTTCATATATAATATGCACTGATCAATGGTTAATGAATATAATCATTAGTTAAGTGATCGGTGTCTGTTAACATAGACACCAATTCACTTCGGTTACCTTGCAATATCAAATGCCATAATTAATATCGATTGGCATATCGGTTAAACATGTTATGTCATATTTTATGTGATCACCAATTAATATTGGGTTGGAAAATATGTTATGTGTTATGTGATCACCGATTAAAATCGGGCTGACAAATATGTTTAACACCGGTTGATATTATATACCAAAGGGTGCGATCAAGTAGTGTCTTGATCAGTCATGTCCATAAGACATGACTGGTCAAGGCACTGCTTGATCCCCCCCTCTCATATATATATATATCATATGTCATTTAAGAAAAAGGACATAGAAATTATAAAAATGCTCCTCTCACCTGCCATACAAAAGTAGACAATCAGATTTATCATATAAGTAGACAATACATAGATCAA
Organism: Cryptomeria japonica; assembly: GCF_030272615.1. NCBI lineage: Eukaryota > Viridiplantae > Streptophyta > Pinopsida > Cupressales > Cupressaceae > Cryptomeria > Cryptomeria japonica. The sequence goes on along the minus strand of NC_081407.1, from coordinate 478,219,659 downwards.
TAAAATATAACTAGAATATATCTTGCATATTGAATTGAGAATTGAACATCATTTATATGGTATCAGAGCCAAGTTAAATCGAACCTGAGGCTGTTCAATTTTGTGGAAAATTCAAACAAGCATATATTCAACATCAAATTCTTCTAATGGGTAACGCCATCAGATTTGAAGATCCTATCAGATTTGTTGAAGCAATCAGACAACTCCTCGTCTAGGTCGGAACTTCTTTGAGCGTGGTGATTTGGATATCTTGATTGCCTATTCTAATGCAATCTGGATATTAAAGAAGATCGACTCTACTCTTAGGGAATCAATTCCAGTTTGCACATTAAGAGCCAAGTTCTTTGTGGAATCACCAGGGAGCGATTCTTTGTAAATCGAACAAGGCAATAAGGAAGGTTGCAAGTCAAAGTTTGATGGCAGATATGTGTCTCTAACTGTCCATAAAATTATAGGAGTAACCAGTGCACTCTGGATGAACACTTGCTCACAGTCCTTGTTATCATCAGACAACAACGACTGTATGATCAATTGTCGGGCATTCCTACCATGAGACAATATTATCTTGTTAAGTGCCTTTCTATACGAGGATGGGTTTGAACATGCCGCATGAAGAGGTCTATCACATTCATAGAGTAATGATACATACGTTGATGGATATTATCGCAGACTATTTTTGTAGAGGCGATGCCATAGTACACACACCCCGTGAACACAGTTATGGATACAATTGCGCTACAAAGATGATAGAGTATGTAGCATCAAAATGCGGGAGAGATGATCTTCCATGTTCCAAGTAGATACTGCAAAGCAAAGCAATATGGAGAGAATTATCTTCATCTTGTCTTCTCGGTAGGGTCACACAAATACGTTTCATTTGCTTTTGAGAAAGGAGCTAAAGTAGACGTTCAAGATGACCGGAAATAGACACCGCTAGACAATGCAATTACATGTAGACAAGATATAATCACAAATGTCTTTATGAAACTAGAACAAATTGTTGTAGTAATAAAAAATAAATAAAAAATTGATCAACAACGAAAGTTCAAGGGAGGTGGCAAGATCTAGATTTGACATAGATCTGATGGATTGTCTGTGTATCGAATCACTTAGCAAGTTTTTGTGATTAATGATTATGCTTGAACTGTTTGTTATCTGAGAGATGTAATAAACTCACACTGATTGATATTGGGTGTTAAGGAAAACATTCAAAGTATTAATATAACCATATACTGATCAGTATGACTTCGTATATAATATGCATCGATCAGTGGTTAATGAATATAATCATTAGTTAAGTGATCGATGTCTGTTAACATAGACACCGATTCACTTCGGTTACCTTACAATATCAAACACCATAATTAATACCGATTGGCATATCGGTTAAACATGTTATGTCATATGTTATGTGATCACTGATTAATATCGGGTTGGCAAATATGTTATGTTTTATGTGATCACCGATTAAAATCGGGCTAACAAATATGTTTAACACTGGTTGATATTATATACTAAAGGGTGCGATCAAGTAGTGTCTTGATTGGTCATGTCCATAAGACATGACCAATCAAGGCACTGCTTGATCCCCCCCTCTCATATATATATATATATTATATGGCATTTAAGAAAAAGGACATAGAAATTATAAAAATGCTCCTCTCACCTGCCATACAAAAGTAGACAATCAGATTTATCATATAAGTAGACAATACATAGATCAATAAAATATAACTAGAATATATCTTGCATATTGAATTGAGAATTGAACATCATTTATAGTTAGGAGCTTACAATACACTCGATTAGGAGCAGACTCTATTAGGAGTCACCCGATTAAGGGATTTGCCTAGTAGCCCGGTTAGAAGCTTAATGGTCTATTAGGATCAACCTCATAAGAGGATTTACCACTCTTTTTGAGAGCTGCCCTGTTAGGGGACTTAAATGTTTAAGGCCTGTTAGGACCTATTGGATTAAGAGATTTAACCCGCTGCAACTATTAGGGAACAACAATGAAAAAGTGATATGTTACTTTGCACTTTCAACTTGCTAAATCAGATCCAATTATGCTCCACAGTTTGCAAATCTTAAGTAGATCTGAATCTTCTCTTGGACCTCTCAAATCATTATTCTAAGACCACCGACACATAAAACATCAATTGTGTCATCCTAAATAGCCATCTCAACTAGGTCGACCAATAAACCTTAATTACATCTTGAAATTACAATATAGATCATATAAGATCATCATCTAGATCATTACAACAATTTACAATGCAATATCAACCATTGGTTTATCATAACTCATCACAAAAATACGATCTGTACCAAAGTCAAAACCTCAAAACACTCCACTAAGCATTTCAGTGTTTCCCAAAAAATCATTCCTTAAATCATGCAAAAACAACATTCAAAATATCTACGCAAGTTGTGTCATTTTACCAATATCATGTAGACTTGTTGTCGATCACCACCATATAAAGAATCATTACTGGTTGAGTGATTTTATCACCAGTCCTTAAACCCTACTAAAACCCTAGCAAAACTTCATCATAAATTCAAAACATGCCTTTCATTAAACATCACAAGATTCAATTCCGATCACATACTCAAATCTATCATACAAGCTTATATTTGAAACCACAAATCACCAATCATCACCAATCACCCGATTCAAGCAAAACATCTCTGTTTTACCGATTAATGTCCTATTTTACAGTCTTCTGATCTTTAACCGGTAAACCTTGTCTCTGGTAGCCAAATCACTTAGTCAACAAACCAAAACATCTAGAAAAATAGTTAACATCAATTGACACTAATTGCCATCAATGAAAACATAAATAACTGATCATGCCATCTAATCACAAAATCTCAGTCTTCTATCCTCTACCGGTTCAGTCATCATCCTTCAACTGCATCACCTCATCTACATTTGTTATGCCAAATGCCAACAGATATATGAGAGAGAGAGAGTGAGTGTTATATTTCTCAGATAACCAGTGGATAACTGAGAGGGGGGGGGGGTGAATCAATTGTCAACAAATTAAATAACTTTAAGCACTTAAAACCTTTTACCAGAATACATAAACCAAATACTAGAATAGCAGATATAGCAGTTAAGCACATATATAAACCATAAAGCATTTACCAACCATCCACAACACATAACACCAAAATTTGTACATGGAAAACCCAATAAAGGGAAAAACAATGGTGGGAAGCCTACCCACAATCAGATGATACTTTTGTAGTAAGTATGTGATTACAAAAGAAGGGGCCTGCACATGTAGGAAGGCCAACAACCTAGAGCACACTGCTCATCACAAAAGGAGCCTCACTGAATACAAAAGAAATCCAGACTACAATCCAGAAATAAGGATGAACTGTAAGAATAACATCTTCTATGCCTAAGTACAATTCCAGTTAAGCTCAATACTGGAGGTCTTAGATCTTTTTTACAAACCCAATTCGATCACCTATGATCAACCAAAACCTCTGCATATGATTGCAACTTTATTCGCACATAGAAAATCCCATAACCATTCCATGCCATGATCTACAAAGAGATCTTACATCATATATATACCAACTTGAGACCTAAGCAATCAGGTCGGCCACCAAAAAGGTGATATAATAAATTCATTACATAAACCTGCAAACCGATGATAATCCAAGTCGGCTTGAGACCGAAACAACATAATCCAATTGATGAATCAAATCGGTAATTCATCGGGATCAACCACCAACAAGTTACATAAATTGGTCCATAACCTAGATAGCACCAGACCCAAAATAGGTCACCATAAACCAAATCCAACTCCATCGATCAATAGGACCATGAACAAGATAACCGATAGCATCCCATGAACGATCTAGAAGGTACATCAATACCACTTATCAAGTCCATCAAAATATCTTCAACAAAGCTCTGCTAGTAGAACCCTTACCGGTAACTAAAAGGCTTAATAGAATAAAAGATAGCTTCCAAAACATCAAATCTTGAACCAAATGAACGTAAGGCGCATCAAAAACACATGAATAGCCAATCCAAACCAATTCCACAAACCAGAGCATAATGGAGAATACCATATCGTAATCCAACAACTCTACCAAAATCAGTAGACAACCAAAATAGTCGGTGTTGCCATCAATGATAAACATCAATGCAACACATAATCAATTCCTCCAAAATGCCAACAATCTTCCCCTTTGGCATTGATGGCAACACTAGATGTGAAAAATATCCAAGTGCTAAGAAATTCCAAACAAGTCTCCCCCAATGGAACACAACCAATAATCTCCCATAAAAATGATACATCAATGAATCAACCAACCATAGAACCATATACTCGAAACAAACTTCCCCTGAAAATGATATCTTTGTTAAGCTCCATTTTTCACATGAATATCTCTCCCCCTTTGACATCAATGCTAGAAATTTGACATAATCATCAAAGAAAGATCATAAACCCTTTGAACCATACAACTGACTACTCCCCCTAAGTAGTAGCACCATCACATTAATCTAGAATGAATAGTAGCTCTAATAATGCATACCAGACTGATGCCAATCAACATCACTCAAGCCTCTATCAGAGGGGCAGAAACTCCCAGTCTGTCTCTGAAGTAATCAAATGATTCCTTGGGTAAAGCTTTAGTGAAAATGTCTACAATCTTCTCTTTAGTGTTCACATAGACTAGTTTGACTTCATTTGCTTCCACCTTCTCCTTCAAAAAGTTATCCTTGATAGAAATGTGCTTTGTCTTAGAATGAAATACCAAATTCTTTGATATGTTAATAGCAGCAGAGTTGTCACGTGAATAACTATCGATTCATTACAAACTATCCTAATATCCTTCAACATTTGCTTCATCCATATGAATTGTGTACAATTAGTAGCAGCATCAACATACTCAGCTTCCATAGTAGATAAATAAGTACATGACTATTTCTTGCTGATCCATGAAACAAGTTTCTTTCCAAGAAAGAAAGTTCCACCAGATGTGCTCTTCTGGTCATCAACATCTCCAACCCAATTTGCATCTGTATATGCACATAGTGTAGAGTCATCATTTTTAGGATACCATAAACCATACTCAGTTATTCCTTGCAAATACCTAAAAATCCTTTTTACTGCACTCTCATGATTCTCTCTAAGATCACTTTGAAATCTTGACACAATACAAACTGCATTCATTATATCTAGTCTAGTTTGAGTCAAATATAATAAACCTCCTGTAGATAGGAATTCATAAATAATCAAAGCAAATAGGAAATTGGTCTAGCTCAATCACGAAAACTCAAATGCAGTGACAAGAATCCTAAAAACACTCAATAGAGAAATGGAAATGAAACATTCAATTCAAATGCAAACCAACACAAATGTGAATGTCTCCTCCATGATTCTCCATTGTCCTTCTTTATCCTTCAAATAGCTTTGTTTTGTGGATCTCACCTTCAAGTGCATAAGTATAATGTAAAAGCAAGATTGACAAGACGAGACCATAGCATAAGGGTACTAGAAGCGTGATTGATTTGACCTTTTGATTGAAGAAATTCATCCAATTTATAGATAAATCGGAGAAAAGACAAGATTAGCATGAGGAGATTTGAAAGGAAATTTCAAATCAAGAATGACAATTATGACAAATTATGACAAATTGACACTTTCTATACAAGATTGATTGATTGATAATTATGACAAATGCCTATGTCAAAATTGATTGATTGTCAATTATGACAAATTGCTATGTCAAAATTGATTGATTGTCAATTATGACAAATTATGACAAATTGCTATGTCATTCCCATGAAATTAGGGGAAATATAGGAGAAAATTGAAAATTAGATGAATTAGAAATTAGGAAATTAGAAAATTGATGAAAATTAGAAAATTAGGAATTAGGAGAAATTAGTAAATTAGAAAATTAGGTAAATTAATTAATAATTTTTCATTCATTAATTAATTCACAAAGAGAGGAGGAATTAGTTAGCCAATTAAATAAATATTTAATTGTGACAAGAAGACTTAGGATAAATAAATAAATTATTAATCCTAGAGGGAAAATGACAAACAAGATTAAATGAATAAATCATAAAACCTTGGAAGATGAATTAGAAATGCAAGGACGACAATTAGGTCTTGATGTAAGATCGATTTGATGTCGATTCGATCATGATTTTGATTAACAAAGGACCAATGCTGACAAATGATTTGATTGATAAATGCACCAATTGACAAGGAACAATGACAAATTGATCCAAATTGACATGATTGAGAAGGATGACGATCGATAACAAATCGATCGCAAGATTGAAAATGACAACGATCGATGACAAATCGATCGCAAAATGACAAGATTGAAAATGTCAACGATCGATGACAAATAGATCGCAAGACAACAAGATTGATGACAATTTGATCAGAGGACAAGGATCGATGAAGAATCGATCGCAAGATGACAAGATTGAAAAGAGGACAAAACCCTAATTAGGATTGACGATGTCCAAAATGATGACAAATTAACACGCACATTGATGTGACAGGATAAGATCGATCAAAATCATGACTGAAGATTGTTATCGACAAGACCAAATTCGAAAGCGAGACAAATGAAGAATGCAGAAAAAGGACTCGATGCTCGCAAATGATAAAGACCAAGTACGCAACATAGAAGAAATGTTAATGCGACGCAAAAACCTAAAATAAGGCAATGCGCCAATGTTAAAATACGACTCTACAAGCGTTGACCAGTTTTAGACGTCTACATTTTGCCCCTCTTTGAGACAATGCGATATTAAGCATTGTTTCAAAGAACAATAATGAAAATGCCCCAGACAATGACAATGACATATGGATGCCCCCTCGAGGAATTGGCCGGAAACATCCAGAAAAGAGGCCAATTGATCGATAATAATGATAGAACATGATAGGAGCAAATAGACTAACAATCGGAGATCGGATGCATGAAGGACAAGCAATTGAAGGTGCAAAAGACCGCGACCAGCATAGATGGAGAGGATGCACGTCCATCTATGCACTGACAAAGATCTATAAATGAGACAAAGAGAGTGAAAAGAGCTCATTTGCACTAGCCAAAGAGGAGAATTTGTTGCAGAGAGATGGTGAACATTCCAATGGCAGTTCACCTCAGGGAACCTATACACACCTACAGACAACCAGATGATGCGAGAGCATCGGTATGTATCTCAAAAACCCATATTGTCAATTTCATGAATTTGACTTGCTTGCGGGACATTGTGCGGCCCACAGGGAATGCAGAAAGTGACTTCTGCGCCTATGTGAGCGCATCTTGCGCTTGTGTAGGGTATCTTGTGCTTGTGTAGGGTACACAGGCGCAGGATACAACACACAGGCACAGTTGTGCACTAGGAGCTCAAATTTGGTCAAAAATAGCATGCGAAGGGTCCAAAAAGGGGGATAAGGGTAGGATAGGTCAAAATAGATTAGAAACACCTTGATTTGGACATGAAACAAGGAAATGAAGCTCATAGGAGCAAACCCTAAAACTGACAAAATGTGCCCCAATTGTGATGCAGAGTCGACAGTATCCACTCATCACACGGGAGAACCGACCTGACTCCTTCATGTTACGACATAGACTCAGGAGCATGGATAGAGATACATTAGCAGGACTTGGAATATACTATATCACATTCATGCTCGAGATTAGGGCAAACATAGGACTGCTTACCACATTAGCAGAGCGATGGCATTCAGAGACCTCCTCATTCCATCTGGCGACTGGAGAGGCGACTGTGACACTAGAGGATGTATGGTGTATCCTCCGCATTCTGATTCATGGGGAGATGATAGAGTATGACCCAGTGATAGGGAGAGATGCATTGTGCAGATTATTTGAGTGTGACGCAGATGATCTAGATATCGTAGAGAGAGAGATTGGCTGGGAGACCATGGCATTAGAGTATGATCGACGATATGTGGTGATAGTCGTGGTTATAGCATGCCTACTAGTAGGAGACAGATGAGGACATGGATTCCCTATTGGATGGGGAAGAGTGCTAGAGAAAATGGTGACAGAGGGGATGGTGTATGCATGGGGACCATGTGTACTTGCTATGCTATATTTTCAGCTGCATCAGATAGCATATCAGGGGGTGCAGACTTTGAGCTGTGGAGTCACACTGCTACAGGTATGGGCATTTGAGAACATAGCCATATGTCGACCGATCACAAAGAGATAGGTAGTACTACACCAACCATATGTGTACTGCTATGGGGGAGCATTGAGACAGGGTCCTTTTGGATACATATTGTATTGGCGACATGAGCTAGACAGATTGAGAGAGTTCACATGGAGGCCATATCTTGATTGCCCTGGATGGTCAGATGATAGTGATGAGCTACCGTATTGCAGATAGGAGAGATACCTAATTGGATGACCAGTGAATCACCAGAGAGTGATTGAGATGTATCTGCCAGAGAGAGTCAGACGACAGTTTGGAGAGAGGCAAGATGTACCTAGAGGGACTGCATACTTTGCCCGATCTCATAGAGAGACGAGTTAGTGGGGGAGGATGATTCAACCACACATAGCATATGCTGACTTCACACAGCTATAACAGAGACAATGGGATTGGAGATTAGATGTGGTGGACGCCGGGACGACAAAGGAGTATGAGCGATGGTTTGCATGATGACGACCAGTGCCATTGACAGATCCTGATATTCTAGTACTGAGGAGACAGGAGGACTTCCCACTCACCGGAGATGAGGATAGAGACGAGGAGGATGAGGGTGGTGATGAGGATGAGGGGGGTGATGAGGACAGAGATGATGAGGATGAAGATTATGAGCCAGATTCAGCCAATCAGGAATCATTGCAGGATATACCCATAGAGCCAGAGATAGTTAGCATAGAGGAGATGGAGATGTGCAGGGCTACCATAGCGAGTCAGCATGATCACATTGCGACATTAGAGAGACAAAATGCCATCTTGAGGATAGAGCATGATCAGTTCAGAGCAGAGATAGCCAGACTTACAGCGGCTTGAGATACAGCAATAGCCCAGGCACAACAAGAAGGGCAGAGAGTCACTGAGTACATTGGGTTGACTAGGGATGGCAGTGCACATGAGATGGCACAGATGTTGGTAGAGACCGAAGAGGAGATACACCATTGGAGGACACTATATGAGAGTGCAGTTTCACCAGAGCAGAGAGCATTGTCATATCGGGCACGATTGAGGACAGAGAGCAAGCCACATTCTCGGAGGTCAGTGAGCAACATGGGGGTGAGTGGACCTATGAGACCACCACAGCCAGGACCTGGGGCAGGAGGGACATCATCCTTGAGACATGGCAGGGATGAGGAGGACACAGGGAGCACCCAGTGACAGAGGCACATGCTCCTTATGACAAATAGTTGACATTATGTAGTTAGCTTGCGGGCCATACTTAGGACAGATAGTCTAATTTTGTACTCCGATATTATTTTGATATATGATATGACATGCATTGATATGATGGGATGCAATGTGTTATGACTTATGCACCATGTATGAATGTATTTTTATGTGTTTTTGATGCATTTATAATATGAAATGGATAAAATGCTTGATATGATGCTTGATGTGATGTTTGATATAATACAAATGTACTAACTAATGAATGCAGGATGCAACATATGTGTTTGGGGAAATCAGAGCACTAGACCAAACTAACTATCTGAACTAACGGAAGAAATGTTAGTGAGAAGAAATGAGACAGAGGACAGTTAGAGACGAAGAAAAACTTGCTTTCAGTAATGCACTTTGTAGTGAGAACCTTTATTTAATGTAGCAAAACAGACGCATAGCATCATGGCATTGAAGGCCAGAGCTGAAACACAACCCTTTTTGCAAAAGACAGACACATCGCACACAAGGAATGAGTGAAGCATCCTAGGGTGCATACATCAAGGGTCGAGGTATGTGCGGCGTTCACAAAGCGAACGTACTTATCACATACACCCAATGATATAGTTGCCCCAATTTGTAACAAACATTCCACAAACAACAATCACAACAAAAAAGAAAGGGACCATGAACCATCCCGATCACTCTAAATCACTCAGTGACATCATCGAGTAACATAGGAACATGATCGAAGCCGAAGGTAAATCAATAAAAAGATAAGACTCACTAATTCCAACAAGTCAAACAAACATCTTGATCTTCATTGTCAAAAGTTGAAAGTGTTGATAGGACGATCATAATGTCTGGTTTCAGGGAATGCAGTACCCTGTCTAAGACAGGACATAGTCTGGTTTCGAGTATACCACACCCTATATACGACCCATGATAGAAGTGACAAGGACAAATGATATTGATGTTAACGTTCGATTGATATGACAATTGTGATCAGTTTGAATGTCTGGTTTGATTGAAAAGTTTATCTATTTATGCGTGATTGCGTGTCGTTGGATGTATACTCAGTGATCTGTCTATGCACAAAGGGGATATGTTTTTTTTTGTTATGCTTTTCAAGTTTTTACAATTTTTTTGTGTTCATTTTTTTCAGGACTTTATTTGACTTTTTTTTGGATAATTTTTTTCAGGACATTTTTCGATTTTTATGATTTTTTCAGGACATTTTTCAATTTTTTTTTTTGGATTATTTCAGGACATTTTTCAATTTTTTTGATTATTTCAGGACATTTTTTTGATTTTTTGTTGATTATTTCAGGACATTATTTGATTTTTTTGGATTATTTCAAGACATTTTTCCATTTTTATGATTTTGCCCCCAATGTCTAGCAAGGCAAGGAATATGACAGGTGAATAAATAGGCTTGCTGAAATGTTGGTGGATAGAGGGAAGATAAAGGCCTTTTATTATGGAGACAATACGGATGCAATTTTCAAGGGCTATTGCGTGATGGGACAAGAGACTGGATATGACAATGTAAAGCAGGAACATGGCATGAGGGACATGTCAAGAGGTTTTTGAAACCATGTTTAAATTTTGCATCGTTATGTCAGATCAAGATCAAGGAATAGAAAAAAGTGTATGGATAGGATAAGCAAGACCAAGAATAAATAAGGGACATGGATTGAAGGTTAGGATTGGCTAAGGGATAGTGGCAGAAAGTTGCAATAAGCTAGGGAATATGGATGAAAGGTTATAATAAGCAAATGGATAAATACCAAAAGCTATGATGGACTAAAAGCTGCAAACAAGATGCATGATGCTCATGACAATCCTCAGCCTTGTCAAGATCAAAGGTGGAAGGGGAAACTGGACATGAGGGACAATAGGATATGAAGGGTAATGACATGGTATGATAGGATAATGAAGGGCAATAAGATATGAAGGAGGAAACTTGCCCCCAAGTGTGGTGTGCAAGAAGTTCATAGATTACACATGATGCCTATTTGCCAGGTTTTCATCACGGTACTTACCCAAGGCGCCTGTTTGCCAGGTTTTCACCAGTGGATGAATTATTTTTTGCATTATGTTTTTTTCCTTTTGTCTTTTTTTTCTTCTCACTTTTTTTTTTTTGGATTTTGACTTTTTCAATAGAAGATGGACACATGATAGGGGATGGAAGAAGGACTCAAGCATCTTTTTGTTTGGATAGGAGCCTTGAAAAAAATGGACCATGACCTTTAAAAGTATTCTCAAAGACATTGGTAGGATAAGGATATGGAAAATGAGATGAAACTAAGGCTAGGATTTATGCAAAGGATGGGATCAAAGGGATCAAAGGATGAAAAATAGGCATTGGATAATGGATAGGGTATTGGAAGAACTGGGCTTCACTAGATGGAAATGAAGGCAAGATTGACATTGGCACACACCTTGAGGGGTGATGGACTGATGGAGGAAAGACGTATTTTGGATATTGAGATTTTGACGAAGGAAAGGCTATGGATTTTGGGACATAAGGGCCCAAAATGGATAAAGAAGGTGATGGAGGAATAGACTTGGAATGTTTGGATGGAGGAATAGCAATTGTAGATGCCAATTTTGATGTTTCTTTAGGATTTTGTGCTTCAAAGAGCCGCTTAGGGATCTACATGGTTTTTGATTTTTCATGCTTTTGTGGTTCCTTGGAGTGCATTGCTTGCATAAGGGATTTAGGAACCCATATATATTTTGACTTTTGTTTTTGAGCAATGGGCCTTTGTGACCTTTTGGATTTTTCTTTTTCTTTATAGATAAAATTGTTCTTTGTTTTGACATGTTGATTATATTGGACATTTTGATTCTTGAATACATGTGGATTTCTAGACTTAGGACTTTTATACTTGGCATCCAAATTGCTTGGAGGGGGAAAGGAATGCATGGATGGATATTAATGAAATGGACTTCTTTTGGATGGATGAAATTTACTCAAGGATGTGTTCCTTTGCTGACCTTGCATAGAGGACGAAGGAATATAAGGACCTAAGATGGATGGAAGGTATGATGGGGAAGGTGTATGTTTTGATTTTGATGGAGGGATACCAACGTCTTGAGGAATTTCATTGAGGCCATGACCCTTAATATTTTCTTTAACATGAAGGGATTCTTGCTTATGAAGATCTACTCCTTTGCCTTTATGAATATCTTGACTTGTAGGATACTCTTTTCTTTGAGAAGAAGACACGAGTCCATTATGAGGTGGATATGATATGAGAGAAATAATGAGATCTTGAAGTGGATTGGATTGCACCAAAGTGGAAGAACCCATTATGCATGTCGAGGGTTCATGAACATCTTGCACTGACACGTTAGAATCATGAGGGGGATTAGGATTATGAGGGGGACTCGGATTGTGTAGTGGACATGGTTCAATGACAGGCTCTTCAAGAGATGGAATGGGAGAAATAATGGGATCATCAAAAGAAATGCGCTCTTGGAGTGTATATGGAGTATTAAGACAAGGAGATGGAGGAACAAAAGGATCTTGTGGAGGATTTAAAGGAATAATTTGATCTTGACAAGGAGGAAGATCATTGGAATCCTCTTTAAAGTTGCTTTGCTCTGGACTTTTAATGGGATCATCGGAAAGGATGGAAGGGATATCTTGATCTTTCTGAGGAAGTGGAATGCCAATGGGATTTGAAAGGACATTTTTTTCATGAAATGGAAGGGGATCATTTGGGATTGGATGGACTGGGATATCTTGATCTTGCTTGGGGAATGAAGTGTCAATAGGGCTTTGGATAGGATGGACAAGAACAGGGGAATCATTGTGAGTGTCTGGGAACATGGGGTCCTGGTCAACAATTGGATGGGATGATAAGGTTTCAGGATCTTGATCTGTTTTAAGACACGTTTCTTCATGCTCTAAATTATCCTCTTGACATGGGGTTGGACTTTGGATATGCATGGGGGATTTTGGCAAGGAATAAATGTTTTGGCATGAAGGAAATGCACTTTGAACATTTGTGATGGATTCTGGCAAGCAATCAATGCTTGAACATGAGGAAGAAGGACTTTGAATGGGGTCTTCTAAAACAGGTAATGGCAATAAAGTGCATGGTGGATGACAAGGATGTGCATCATGAATTGGATTATCTTGGCAATCAATTATGGATAGCCCTTGGATAATTGCATCCTTGGGTGTATTATTTGATGAGGACAATATGGAAGGTTCTTGTGAAACTTCTAGAGGTGTAGGGATAGATGCCATTGGAGACTCAATTTGTTTGTGGGGAGATGAGGCATTGCTAGACATAATTGTATTATCTTGATCTTCCTCAAAGAACTCACTTGGTAATTTCCTTAAGAGCATTGCAATAAAGCCACCTTTCTTTCAAGGTTTTGACATGGTTGTATCTGGAATTTGAACTTGTTTGGCAAGGAGTTGGTTCTAGTCTGATGTCATGTTTTGATATTGGACTTGGTTCAATTGTTCCAACATGTTTGAAACTTGGCTTGGTGTGTGCTGAAACCTTTGTTTTTGAATGTTTGGTTGTGGTTGTTGACATTGATATGTTGATTGAACTTGTTGATATTCCACCATTGGTTGAACTATTTGTTGACATTGTATAGTTGGTTGGACATATTGTTGAAATTGGACCATTGGTTGTGTCTGTTGGAAATGTTCGAACTGCTGAACAATTGGTTGTGATGGTTGAAAATCTCTATTTGTGAAATTGATGTTGTCTCTTTTCTTGAAATTGTTTCATCATCTCTATTTGTGAGAGGAGAGCTGGTATGTCTGATTGTTCAAGAAGAGATCTTACATCAATTGGCTCAATCTTTGGATTTTGATCTGGAAATTTTTGAAACATTTTGGACATTTGTGATCTATTCTTCTCAATGTTTTTCACTCTTTGTTCCAAAATCTCATTTTCTTGAGCTAGTTTCTCCTCTAGTTTTTGTATTTGGAGACTTGTTTCATCATAAAAAGTTTGATCCAAGTTCTGAGACATGTAGAGATTTGATTGACATGATTGACTTCTCAATTGTGATGACATGGCTTTGTAAGAAGGTTGAGACCTCATTTCAACAAACATGTCACTATGCAATGCAACTAATGGGATTGACAAATGCAACCTAAAGGATGACAATGCAACTTAATGTTTTTGTTGTTTTTCAAGATTTTGACAAACTCATGAATGCAATTCTAAAAATGAGACCCTTAGGAAATTGAAATGATGTCTAGACCTCAAAGGACAAAAGGACCAAGTGACAATAGGACAAATTGACAATGTCTCACCTATATGCTTGGATACTAAGCTAGGTTTGACCAAATGACATTGATGATAGAAAGACAAAAGTTTGATAAGGTCAAGACTTCCTAACAATAACTTAGGGTTTATCAAAGATTTGCATTACTCAAGTATGACAAAACCTAGTTTTGACACTATATGCAAAGGGACAATTACTATGCAAATGACCCTAATATGATATGATAATGACCTAAGCTTAATGAAGAAACCTAGGGTATGCAAATGTAACCTAATGTTATGAGGACAAGGGTGCAAATGCCAATATATGAAAATGTCAACCTAAGACAAAACCTAAGGTTGAATTATGAAATGGTGTTGCTATAATGCAAGATGACACATGCAAATGGATGACTTTTATTGATATGCAAAGGAGTATGACCTAGGTGAAACCTAACCTTGGTAGTTGACAATGAATTTGCAAAATGCAAACCTAGGATGAACCTAAATCTAAGTGACATGAATGTTGAGACAATATTTTGAAAAACGTTTGACAACCATGTTTGAAGGTGTTTGGAACTTTGTTGAATGAAATACTCTTGTATTTAACCTTGTTTTGAATCAGTTTGTCTTGTTTTTTGAAATGAGACACAACTCAACTTTTGACAAGCAAAGAAGACAAGATATTTCAACTTAGACTCAGGACAATCATGCTCATTCACACATTTCTTATGGTAGGTAAGGACAGTAGGTACTTGAGAGGTAGACTCATTATGAGATTCAAGGAAAATACATAGATGCTTGACCCCACAGGCTCCCCTCCATGACACTCACTTCTCAGGGAAGCCAAGCATCAGTCCCCATGGAAATCTCCCCATGGCAAACTTAGTATCTCTTCCAAGTATCCGAACTTGTCCTTCTCAAGCAACTAGAAGGATTTTTGGCCTCTAAATACAAGGTTTTTAGTAAGGATTTATGTTAAGCGTTACTCCTTGGTGTCACGCAAGCGTGATTGAGACATGAAGCCCACCAAGATACCAAACAAATGTAGTTGCGCAAGCACGATTTAGACCGTGAGGCCCTACTTAGATGTTGATATGAGAAAGAGTTCAAGGGTCATCACTTCCCAAGTAACTACAATTCCCACGTAACCCTTCCTTCAAAGCTTTTGCCCATCAGGTATTTATTTATAGTGAGTTATAATGCCAAGGTACTCTGGCTGTGCTCACTTTGGGTCATTCCCTTCTCACGATTGTCACTTGCTTGCAAAAGAAAGCAAATGGTCGGGAAGGCAGGCCCTCTAAAGGTAACAAACAATCCACAACATGAGAATGGTATTGAAGTTCTGGATTTTTGATCACCCTAAGAAGGATGAGAGCATACTCTCCTACTCCAATGTCAAACTCGACAATCAAAGAAAACACACATTCATTCCATCCTACTTAGCAATCATACTAGGTGCCTAATTATGAACCACAAACACAAAAGTTCGGTTGAAATACAAGGCAACCTGCAAAATCACCAAGTTAAAAGTTTGATTTGTTTGGTCTTTGACTAGTGAACCTGCATAAACTTTGTTAGTAGTTTCATTTTTGTCTTTGCAATGCATAATGCCAAGGTGCTACACAAAGAATCAGTACCAAAGAAAAAACAAAATGCAGAAATAGAATGCAAAACAAAGTAATTTGCAAGTAAAAAACACTGCTTTTTACCTCTGTTTCTGGCCTTACACAGGCGCAGAATGTCTTACACAGGTGCAGAATGCAGTAACATAGGCACAAAATGAACTAACATAGGCATAGATCCCTTTGACATAGGCACAAAATGCAGTAACACAGGTGCAGATCCCTTGACATAGGCGCAAAACTCTCCTACACAGGCGCAGAAGTGCCCAGAAAGCCCTGAATTACCCTGTTTCTTGGGTTTTTCACTTGCAAATCAACTCAAAAGCACTCAAAAGCATGGTTAGGGGGTTAGTTCATGTTGGGTTCACTAATTAATGTAGATAGGAATTCAAAAATCATCAAAGCAAATAGGAAATTGGTCTAGCTCAATCACGAAAACTCAAATGCAGTGACAAGAATCCTAAAAACACTCAATAGAGAAATGCAAATGAAACATTCAATTCAAATTCAAACCAACGCAAACGTGAATGTATCCTCCATGATTCTCCATTGTCCTTCTTTCTCCTTCAAATAACTTTGTTTTGTGGATCTCACCTTCAAGTGCATAAGTATAATGTGAAAGCAAGATTGACAAGATGAGACGACAGCATAAGGGTACTAGAAGCGTGATTGATTCGACCTTTTGATTGAAGAAATTCATCCAATTTATAGATAAATTAGAGAAAAGACAAGATGAGCATGAGGAGATTTGAAAGGAAATTTCAAATCAAGAATGACAATTATGACAAATTGACACTTTCTATGCAAGATTGATTGATTGATAATTATGACAAATTGCTATGTCAAAATTGATTGACTGTCAATTATGACAAATTGCTATGTCAAAATTGATTGACTGTCAATTATGACAAATTGCTATGTCAAAATTGATTGATTGTCAACTATGACAAATTATGACAAATTGCTATGTCATTCCCATGAAATTAGGGGAAATATAGGAAAAAATTGAAAATTAGATGAATTAGAAATTAGGAAATTAGAAAATTGATGAAAATTAGAAAATTAGGAATTAGGAGAAATTAGTAAATTAGAAAATTAGGTAAATTAATTAATAATTTTTCATTCATTAATTAATTCACAAAGAGAGGAGGAATTAGTTAGCCAATTAAATAAATATTTAATTGTGACAAGAAGACTTAGGATAAATAAATAAATTTTTAATCCTAGAGGGAAAATGACAAACAAGATTAAATGAATAAATCATAAAACCTTGGAAGATGAATTAGAAATGCAAGGACGACAATTAGGTCTTGATGTAAGATCGATTTGATGTCGATTCGATCATGATTTTGATTAACAAAGGACCAATGCTGACAAACGATTTGATTGATAAATGCGCCAATTGACGAGGAACAATGACAAATTGATCCAAATTGACATGATTGAGAAGGACGACAATCGATAACAAATCGATCGCAAGATTGAAAATGACAACGATCGATGACAAATTGATCACAAAATGACAAGATTGAAAATGTCAATGATCAATGACAAATCGATCGCAAGACGACAAGATTGATGACAATTTGATCAGAGGACAAGGATCGATGACGAATCGATCGCAAGATGACAAGATTGAAAAGAGGACAAAACCCTAATTAGGATTGACAATGTCCAAAATGATGACAAATTAACACACACATTGATGCGATAGGATAAGATCGATCAAAATCATGACTAAAGATTGTTATCGACAAGACCAAATTTGAAAGCGAGACAAATGAAGAATGCAGAAGAAGGACTCGATGCTCGCAAATGATAAAGACCAAGTATGCAACATAGAAGAAATGTTAATGCGACACAAAAACCTAAAATAAGGCAATGCGCCAGTGTTAAAATACGACTCTGCAAGCGTTGACCAGTTTTAGATGTCTACACCTCCAATCATAGATTTATACCTTGTAGGATTTATCAGAGCTGATACATCTTTTTTTCTCAATTTCACACTTGTAATCATAGGAGCACCAACCGGTTTAGAGTTTTCCATACCAAATTTCTTGAAGAAATCTCTAGCATACTTAGTTTGATAGATGAAAATACCTTTATCAATCTGAGTAATCCGCAAACCTAGGAAAAATCTCATCTCCCCAATCATAGACATTTCAAATTCATTCTTTATATTGTCAGAGAATTCCATACATAACTTGTCCTCACCTCCAAAAATGATATCAACAAAGACCTCAATGATCAATATATCATCATCAGTGATCTTTTAATATAATTTACTGTCAACATTACCTTTAGTGAAACCAAGCTTCAAAATATATTTATCCAATATTGCACACCAATCTCTAGGGGCTTGTTTTAATCCATATAAATCTTTCCTTAACTTGCAAACCATGTTTTTGTCATTTGAAAGTGAAAATCCATTAGAATTCTCAATATCGACTTCCTATTCAATATCTCCATTCAAAAGTACACACTTAACATCCATCAGATAAAACTTGTAGTTTTTATGTGTAGCATAATAAAAAAATAATCTCACAGCTTCAATCTTAGCTACCAGTGCAAAAATTTCATCATAATCAATTTATCACAACTTGTCCATCTTCATTCAATTTATTCCTAAAAGCCCACTTAGTTCCAATAACATTCTTATTTTTAGGTCGGGGAACTAAATTCCATGTGTTATTCTTTTCTATCTGATCTAATTCTTCTTCCATAGCTTTCATCCAACATTCATCTTTACATGCTTCAATAACTGATAATGGTTCAATTTGAGAAATTAAACATATCTCATTAGATACCAACCTTATTCTTGTCATCACTCCTTTGTTCTTGTCTCTAATGATTTGATCTTCGGAATGATTCAACCTCACATACTTAGGAGTCTTCTAATTTTTTGTTCCCCTATTCTAATCTTTAGTTACTATTGAATTTTCTATTGTTGCCGGAGTAACTGGTTCAACATTCTATTCTGGTGTAGGTGCTACCGGATCAATTCATATCATTTCCACTTCCGGTTCTTTCTCATAAGTTTTGATTTGACCTTTGTCCTGCTCATCCACCTTGACATTACCACTCTCCACAATTCTCTGCAAACTTTTGTTATAACATCTATACTCTTTGCTTTCCTTAGAATAACCAATAAATATTCCTTCATCATATCTAGGATCAAAATTTCCAATGGAATCATCTCTTTTGATATAGAATTTACTACCAAAGATTTTGAAATACTTAACTTTAGGTGTATGACCAAACCATAACTCATAACTTGTCTTACCGATGTCTCCTTTGATATGAACTTTGTTGAATGTGTATATCGTCATGCTCACAGCTTCTCTCCAATAGATATGAGGTAAATTAAATTCCATAATCATAGTTCTAGCCACATCCAAGATAGTTTTGTTCTTCCTTTCCACAACTCCATTCTATTGGGGTGTCCAGGGTGAAGACAAATATCTCCTTATACCATGCTTCTCACAATAACTGTTAAATTCACTAGATGTGAATTCACCACCTTGGTCTGACCTTAAGCATTTAATATTTAAACTTTTTTCTATCTCAACTTTACCTTTAAATATTTTAAACTTTTCAAAATCTTCATATTTCTCCCTTGGAAAAGTAACCTACATCATTCTAGAATAGTCATCAATGATTAACATGAAATATCTATCACCTTGAAAACTTCTAGTTCTAGCAAGACCACACAAATCAGTATGAATAAGATCAAGAACATCATTAGATTTGTCTTGTATACTCTTAAAAGATGTTTTGACTTGCTTACCCATTTGACATTACTTACATACCGGATTATAAGGCTTCATGATCTTAGGTATATCTCTAACAACCTTAGTTGAACTAATCTTTACAATGCAATCAAAATTAACATGACACAACCTCTTATGCCATAGCCAACTCTCATCAATATGTGCAATTAAACATGTCTTCTCACCGGAGCTGAAATAAAAGATGTTACCTTTAGTTTGAGTACCGGTTACAATCTCCAATCCAGATCTATTAATAATTTTGCATTTCCCATCCTTGAACTGTAAATAAAAACCCTTATCCACCAACTGTCCTACACTCAAAAGATTATGCCTTAAACCTTCAACATAATAAACATTATCAGTGTTATTCTTACCATCCAATGCTATGATTTATCTTCCCTTGATCATGCATGCTTTGTCATCTCCAAATCTAACTAGACCACCATCAAATTCTTGCAAAGATAGAAACTTCCTTTTATCTCTTGTCATATGATGTGAACATCCACTATCTATCACCCATTCAGCCTTGTCTTCAACTTGAGAAGCAAGGGCCTTTTCTTCAGGTACCAGAGCATCTTCCTTGATAGCTAAGAATATCCATTCCTTTCCATTACCAAATCCACTAGTTGAATCTTGTGTTGGTTCATCATTAGAATCAATCACACTTTCCTCATCAACATAGTAGCATGATTTATCTTTGTTTCTCATGTACTTATGCTTGTTCTTATAATCATGGTAAGGCTTAAAATATCTTCTATCTCTTTCTTCAAATCTTGAATTCCTTTTAGGACATCTAGATGTAAAATGACCTATCTTGTTACATGCAAAACATTTGAAAGGTGATTTTCCTTCATACTTACTTCCTACCAGACCTTTAGGTACTCTTCTAGCAAATGAGGCTTCAAGTTACTCAAAAAATTTATCTTCTTTCTTCATATCATCTAGTTCCTTTGCATATAAAACTTTCCAATCATTCTTGCTGGTTGATGATGTAGATGCATGAAAAGCAGGTTCAGTCTTTGTAACTCCAAAAGGTCCAAATTCCTCAAGCTCAAAAGCAGATAACTTCCCAACCAAAGTATCACTATTAACAAAAGTATTAGACATTGTTCTTAGCTCATTAATTACAGTAGCCTTCATCTTGTTATCTGGTGGAAAATCTCTCAATACTTTAGAAAAAATCTCATCTTCACTCAGAGATCCACCACAACACTGAATTCCCATGACAATTTCATTCACTCTTTCCATAAAAGCAACAATTATTTCATCTTCTTCCATTTTCAGTTTCTCATATCTCACCCGGTAACCATCAAGTTTAGCAATTTTAACAGTAGGGTCACCTTCATTTAGAGTCTCCAACTTATCCCATATATCCTTTGTCGATGATTTTTTAGTTAATCCCATTATTTGCTGATCTGAAAGGGCACACAAAAGGGCTTCTCTAGCTCTACAATCATTTTCAATGTCCTTATGCAAGTTTGCTGGAGGAGGCTTGCCAGATGTTGGATCATAAGGAGTATATCCTTTCTCAGTGATCTCCCAAATCTCTTTCCCAAGACATCTCAGATGAGTTTCCATCTGAATCTTCCATACTCTGTAATTTGTTCCATCAAGCCTAGGGATTTCTCTCCAAAAAATAGTTGTAGATGAACTTGAATTGTTAGATGTCATAGGATCTTCCTCAAGCGGTTAAGCTTCTGCAAAAAGGACCAAGCTGTGATACCAATTGTTAGATTGCTCAAATAATCGGTGGACAACTAAGAGAGGGGGGGGGGGTGAATCAGTTTTCAACAAATTATATAACTTTAAGTACTTAAAACCTTTTACTAGAATACATAAACCAAATACCAGAATAGCAAATATAGCAGCTAAGAACATATATAAACCATAAAGTATTTACCAACCATCCACAACACATAACACCAAAATTTGTACGTGGAAAACCCAGTAAAGGGAAAAACCATGATGGGAAGCCTACCCATAGTCAGATGATACTTATGCAATAAGTATGTGATTATAAAAGAAGGGGCCTGCACATGTAGGAAGGCCAACAACCTAGAGCACACTACTCATCACAAAAGGAGCCTCACCGACTACAAAAGAAATCCAGACTACAATTTGGAAATAAGGATGAACTGCAAGAATAACATCTTCTATGCCTGAGTACAATTCTAGTTAAGCTCAATACCAGAGGTCTTAGACCTCTTTTACAAATCCAATTTGATCACCTATGATTGATCAAAACCTCTGCATATGATAACAACTTTATTTGCACACAGAAAATATCATAACGATTCCATGCCATTATCTATAAAGAGATCTTACATCATATGTATACCAACCTGAGACCTAAGCAATTAGGTCGGCCACCTAAAAGGTGATACAATAAATTAATTACATAAACCCACAAACCAATGATAATCCAAGTCGGCTTGAGACTGAAACAACATAATCCAATCGATAAATACAAATGGTAACACATCGAGATCAACCACCAACACGTTACATAAATCGGTCCATAACCTAGATAGCACCAGACCCATAATAGGTCACCATAAAACAAATCCAACACCACCGATCAATAGCAACATGAACAAGATAAAAAACAACATCTCGTGAACCATCTAGAAGCCACACCAACACCAGTTATCAAGTGCATCAAAAGATCTTCAACAAATATTTGCCAGTCGAACCCTTACCGGTAACTAAAAGGCTTACTAGAATAAAATATAGCTCCCAAAACAAAAAATCCCAAATCAAGTAAATTTAAGACACATAAAAAACACATGAATAGACAATCCAAACCAATTCCATAAACCAGAGCATACCAGAGAATACTGGATCATAATCCAACCACTCTACCAGAATCAGTAGACAACCAAAATAGCTGGTGTGACCATCAATGACAAACATCAATGCAACACATAATCAATTCCTCCAAAATGCCAATAGGGAGGAAGATAGAGAGAGAGAGAGATTGATAATATTCATAATATCTACAAGTCATCCACAAGTTAGTTTATCAATCACAATCTCTATCCAACTAGGTCCTAAAACCCACACGTTACTCCAAGAGTGGGGACATGAAATACATGTCACCAAACCCACACTATACTTGGTCTATTGAACATCCACACACTTTGTCTAGCTAGTGCATAGAACAATACTCTAGTGCATTTATTTAAAACACCCTGGAACAAACTACAAACTAGTCATAGTGAGCATAATGTCAACCTTAACTTTCCTTCTTGATCTCCCCCTATAAAATTTGAATAGATTTGTCTTCATGTTTAGTCTTACTTATTTTTCAAACTAAAAGCCTCAAAACAACATAGTGGTAGAACGTGGTACAAAATATTGAATCAATGTACTAATAGGTTGTGAGCAATAGACCTTTGTAAAATATCATAAATAATTTTTAATATAGAAATGTATAATATCCCATACCTTGCCAATGTTTACTTATAATTTCATATAAAAATGTTTAATATCCCATAGGTCAATTTTAATTTTTACATATAATTATAATATCCCATTTAATTATAATTACCATGCAAAGAAAAAGACATGTCTATGTAATTGAAATATCCCATTTACATATAATTATAAAATCTCATAGGTCAATTTTAATTTCAAAATACTTTGCAAAGGAAAAGACTTTGAAAAACTTCATTCCCACAAGGCAAAGAAGAAGACCATTGGCATGTGCAGGAGAGGAGATTTACAGGGTTAGGGACGTTGGTGAATAAAGACTTCATTCATGCATGCAGGAGGAGGAAATATTGCATGGTGAGCATATGTGGTGAATGAAGAACCCGACCAAAAGACTTCATTCGCGCGTGCCAAGGTTAGAGGAGACAATTTGGTTTGATGCATTCTCAAATACTTAGCCAAGGTTATAGGAAACACTGAAGATAATCATCACTTGGTATTTTATTCACATTTTTAGATCTAATTACAAAATTTTGGGGGTTTATTTTCACTTTTAGATCTAATTGGGTTTCTCTGTTAATTACTCCGATGACACTATGACCTACAAATATTATTGGCAATCTCCTCTTCATACCTTTTATAAGCTTTATGTTTTTCTTCTTAACTTTATCTCATGCTTTCTTGCTACTATTATTACTTGGTTTGTATGATTCTTTAAAGATTTTCGCTAAGGCTTCAACATAAATATATGTGTAATATTTTATAGTTTGCAATGTCTTCCATCATTGTCCCATGTAAATCATCTCATATTTTACCTTTAACCCTCCTAACCTACCTTGTAACCTCCAATGATCATTTTTTCCTCAATTTCACTGAAAATTATATGCTTCTTTCGGTTAGATATTTGATTAACCCCAAAGACACTCAGAGGGGGGGGGGTGAATTAGTGTCTAACCGGTAGATGAAATATTTAAACTTATTTGCAACTTTATAATAGAAATTAATATATTGGTAAGAAAATAATAATTGAGTAAAGAGAAACAAAAGAATCAGCATCAATGCACACCATAACACAGATATTTTTGGCGAGGAAAACCGGTAAGGGAAAAATCTCGGTGGGATTTGTGACCCACAATATTTACTCACTGGCCAATATGAATAAATATTACTCAGTACAATAGGGGCCTGCACATGCAGGAAGGCCAACTACCTAGAGCTCACTGCTCAACAACAAAAATGGAGTCCCACTGACTACACAATTGGATGGTTAAATCCAATAATAATGTACTGCTTCAAAATAGCACCTGCAATGCTGGATTCAGTACCGGTTTAAGCTCTATCTAATACCTCTGCCAAAACCTTGCTGGTAAATAGTCTTTTCTCTACTTTGATTCTTAATCACACTTAAAATAAATACATCAAAGTGTATATACAACTATCTGGTATCATATCTCTATCCTATTACCACTTTCATACATTTTCCTTACATACATATATACCAAATGACCTACAAGATCTCATACATATATGAGTCTTTACAATACATCAAGTTGGCTATACAATTGTAATTTATATTAAATAAATAATATTATTTTCAAGTCGGCTTTGGATGCTGGTATGATCTGTTGCCGATGTAAACTGGATGGCGGTCTGAATAAACTTGGTGTATCTGTCGGTGCCCGTAGGTGAAGTCTTTTGCCAGTATAACCTGTGAACCATGTTGAACCTTGTTGCCACTTATTTGACATCAATGAAAACATCTACCATTCTCATCTAAGTGTATAATTCCAACAATCTCCCCCTTTGGCATTGATGGAAACACTCATGAGAAAAATCAAAATGAAAATCCAAAACTGAAATTGCTCCCCCTGAGCAAATGATATCCTTATGTTCACTTGTCACCATACCTTACTCTATACATTTTTCTCATTATACCACTCCCCCTTTGACATCAATAACAAAGGATGTCAAAAGTATCAAAAATTCAAAAATTTACTTAGAACCCTGAAGCCAGTTATGTACAATCTGAAAAATATCTGCCAAAACCAAGTTAAGACTCTGCAAAAACTTTTTACTGTCAAAAATTATTGTCTCTGTCTGCCTGATCATCCCGGTGAGATAATGCATTTGTTTCTTTGGTGATCTTACTCCTTGAATTGTTGCCTTGGATGGTTCATTCTGGCATGTTAGTAAATTATCTAGTCTAGGACCAAGTTTATTCTTTAACTCCCGGGTTTTCATCTTCAACCTTGCTTTCTCTCTTTCCAGTTTTTCAATTTTCTCTTCATAGATAGCCATTTCCTGATCCAAAACTGATCTTAGTTTCCAAGAAACAATCATGTTATCTACAATGTCATCAATCTCTGTTCATCAATGTCTTATGTTAAATGATGAGGTTTGCAGGCTTCTCGGTACAATTCCTTATATTCCAAAATAGTTGAATTCAATGTCGTTGGCAGTGAATCAATCTGTTCTGTACAAACCTTTATTGTTTTGTCAAAGAAATCTTCCTTATCTTTATTTACTCTTTTCTGAATAGTTTCCTCATTTATTTTATCTACTGACTAAATGTTAGAAGAAATGAATTTGGACAATGTGTCCGATTTACTTGTTGATCCAACAATGTGATCTACCTTGCACATCGGTGCAATCATTTGCAAAATCAGTAGAGATTCATCAATAGTCTTAAATGCTAAGGCATTGCATTCAATTATCTTCTTTATTGAATCCAATAGTACATCAGTGATGTTTGTCGGTCTGAAATCCACAGTGGAAGTACTTGGAGAAGTGCTAGGTTCTGCAATAATTTTCTTCTCTTCTCCAGATACCTATTTAGCCACTTTAGCCACTTCCTTATTCACTTTCTCTTCCTTATTCTCACTCTTACTTTTATTCTCATTCTTATTCTCTACCAGTTCAGATTTTGTTAGTGCTTGTTTTTTTTTCTGCCGGTATCTCAACGTTCTGTTGAGTGTCAACTACCTTTACCGGTGATTTAGATTTCTCAACATTTGCAGATTCAAATTTCTTTTCCTTAGCAATTTATTTATCCAATACAATATTGATGTCCTGAGTGTCAACATTCATTGTTAATAGAATGTCTGACTCGGGATCAACATCATCTGCTTTCACTTCCTCTGACTTCTCTTCAGGCTGATTTTTCATTTCTGTCGATGCCTCTGCTACTATCGGTGGGGTGTCCTATGCCGGTGGAGGTAAGTTATCTTTTATGGTGAGGTCAGGAGAAACTGCCAACCCTACTCTTACCCTTATCTATTTTCTGATATACCTTCGTGAAGGATTTATCAACTTTTTGTCTTTCATTTTCTTCTCTTTTCTCTTTCTCAACAAAGAATATGTCCCACTTATCCGTTGTTTCATTTGCTATCTCTTTTAATCTGTTGGCCATGAGGATAACTTGTCGATGACCACTTGCAAAAACAATCATGTTAGCTTAAAATATCAAATCATCAATTTCTTGCTTATAATTAACAGGATGAACCGCTAACAGTGCCTCAACCTTCAGTTTCTTATCTAATTCCATAATAGACATTCTCTTGGCTTGAAGTCTTAGATATAAATCATTTGGAAGAACATATATAACTTCAATAAGAACCTTCTTATAAATATCTAGATACAAAATTATACTCTCCTCAATAGTATCCTTATTAGAATCTTTGAAAGAATGATAGAACTTGCTAGCATTTCCAAGATTGCCATCCTAAGTTATTTCATTGATAAGCTCTACCGGTGAAAGAGTATCAGATACCTTATGTTCTGATTTCTTTTGAATAACTTTCTTCTTCTTCGGACTACTGGGCTCTCTCACAACTTGTTATTTTTTTCTTAGTGTCCTTGTTTTCTTTGGTGATGGAGCAGGTGCCGGTGAGGGTTTTCTCTTCTTCCTTTCCACCCTTTTGAATTCTACAGCCTTGTTATTGTTAGAGTCAGATGAGGTAGCCACAGGAGAAATATGTTTTACTGGTTGTTGTTCTAATTTTCTTTCTTGCTCAACAAAACCTCTCATCGGATCAAGTTTCAACAATCCCTTTTTAACAGCTTCAACAAACTTCAAAGCGTCTTTTATTATTTTGTCTCTTTTCTTCCTTTGCTTTTGAATATTAACATCTCTCTATAGTTTCTGCAATACCAAAGATCTTTTCTGTCGGTTTCGGTGGAGCATCTAGGAGTATCTTGGCATAAGATTCTAGAATGTTTGAATCCACTTAATAACCCATCTCAGTTATCCAAACAGTTCTAGTTCTAACTGCCTCCATCCATACTTTATATCTTTTAATAACAAAGCATATATGTTTGTCATATTTGTCAACAATTCTTTGAGGGATTCTTTCCCTTTGTATCATTTTTCCTTGAAATTCTTTGAAATACTCTTTTACATGCTAGTCACCATCTGAACCCATGTCAGTAATTGCCTCCTTTATCTATTTTCCAACAGAAATATCATATGCAAAGTCTTTGTGGCCTATACCGGGAATCACCTTTGAGAAATATAGCAGCAGACATACAAGTAAATTGCCAAATTTGAAAGTTCCCTTCTTATCACCTTTAATCTTATCCAAATTTTCTATTAGTTCATCTTTCAACCACTCACACAAATCAATTTTAGCATTATTCATTATCATCTCATAGGCACTATGAATGCATAGACTTGAAACAAAATTCAACCTATTAGTATGTGCCACCTTATATCCAATAACCATACTAGTATATTTAACATTGTTATCAGTTATATCGCTAACCCTAAGTGATCTATTATCTGATGTTGCATGGGTTAAGTTCATAACCTCTTTGTTTGGAATTTTCTTTTTCTTCTCAGGCCTAGTGCTGGTAGAAGGTAAACCAGTAATAGCCTTAATTTCTTCCCTAGTGATTTTGAAAATTGAGTCCAGCCATAAAAATTCACCGTGAACCTTGCTAAGAATATAACAAACAATCTCATCTAAAAATTCAGGCATGTGAAGGATGTCAAGGAATCCTAAATCTTCCACAATATTGTATTCCAGTTTGACTACACCTTGTTTGTCTAAGATAACATTCATCAACATGTTCTGTAAATCCTCAAACCCTAAATCTTCAATGTTACAATGAATGTATGCCCTAGGGTCTTCAGCAAATGCAACTCCCTTCGGGATTTTTGAAAATGCACCAATGGAGTCATCCAACTTATATATCTTAGGGATGATCTTAAAGACTAGTCTAGGAGGCTTCATATTTTCCACAATAGTAGGGTTTTCAATGAATTCAGGAACGGAAGATGAAGAAGCCATGTCGTAAGATAAATACCTTTTAACTGAAAACCTTGGATGCCTTGAAAACTCCTTGCTACTTTGCCTTCTTGAATGTTGGTGCTTAACTTATGCACTCTTTGAATGCTTTAATGCTTTGGTAAGTCAAAATGAGAAATGTCAGTGCTTTATAACCAAAAAGTTAACTTACAACCGCAATAAATTATTCGCCGGTTAAGTGAATATTCAACATATGTGTCGGTAAAGAAGAATTATGACTTCTTACCACCATCTGAGGGTAAAATCCATGATCTTTAATTAGTTTCCTTATCCCTAAGGATTATTCCTTAGTTAGATGAAGAATCTTCTGTCAGTGCAGGATTGCTTTGTTCTGCCGGTGCAGAGATAGATTCATCATTTCTCTGATCTCCCTTCTTCACACATTGTTTAGTGAATTCTTCCTTGATTTCATTCACCTTTTCCTTGCCTTTGTCATTACATCCTCTGTTGTTTGTTGGTACATTCTTGCTTCTGCAAAATCTTGCAATATGCCCAATCTTGTTACATGCATAACAGGTTACATTATTTCTTTGAATAGCTTTTCCATAACCTTGACCGGTTTGAGTTCTGCATTGATTAGATAGATGTCCAAATCTACCAAAAACATAGAATTTTACATTCATTCTGCAATTGTCTTAGTTATGAACATGTTTATTACATTTGGAACATTGACCGGTGGATGAGTTTGTATTTTGATTATTCCTAAATCTGCACTGATTCGCTCTATGACCAAACTTGTTACAATTAAAACATTTGTCATTGAATTTATAAGCATTAGGTTGCCTTACAGTTTGCTGTGATGATTGTTTGTAGTTCCAAAACTTTCTCCATGTTCAAATCCAATTCCAACTGTTTCTCCATCATATTTTTGACTTTTCAACATATCATCAAGCTTTTCTTAACTCTTTTTGAATTTGTCCTTGTATTCATTTGCATCGACCAACTCACCTTCCAGGGTGCTAACTTGTCTCATAAGAGTTCCTCTTTGTCATGTTGCATGTGAATCAAATATTATTTAAGCATATCATTTTCATAACTAAGCCTTATAGATTCATCTGATCTTTCATTAAGTCTTCTGGCCAAATCTTCCTCATTCTTCTTTCTATCTTCAATATCCTTACATAGTCTCATGGTTAAATCTTGTACCTCATTCTTCATGTTACTGTTATCTTGTCTCAGTTTCCCTTCAATATCTCAGAGAGATTCTTTTTCTTCATCATCTTGTTTTTGTAGTTTCTCATGAAATTCTTTTCTCTTTTTCCTATGCCCTGGCCAAGTTTTCTTGAAGTGCTTTGATGAATTCCTGAGTAGTTCTGAGTTCATCTTCTAGTTTGATATTCTTTAATTTTTTTGCATCAAAATATTCAAGAACTCCTTCCAACTGTTGTCTCAAGCTTTCCATCGGTACCGGTTTTAGAATCTTCCTCAAGTTGTTAGGCTTCTGCAAATAGAGGACCAGGCTCTAATACCAATTGTTAGATATTTGGTTAACCCCAAAGACACTCAGAGGGGGGGGGGGTGAATCAGTGTCTGACTGGTAGATGAAAGATTTAAACTTATTTGCAACTTTATAACATAAATTAATATACTGGTAAGCAAATAATAATGCAGTAAAGCGAAACAAAAGAATCAACATCAATACACACCATAACACATATTTTTAGCAAGGAAACCCGGCAAGGGAAAAACCTCGGTGGGATTTGTGACCCACGATATTTACTCACTGGCCAATATGAATAAATATTACTCAATACAATAGGGGCCTGCACATGCAGGAAGGCCAACTGCCTAGAGCTCACTGCTCAACAACAAAAATGGAGTCCCACTAACTCCACAATTAGATGGTTAAATCCAATAACAATGTACTGCTTCAAAATAACATCTGCAATGCTGGATTCAGTACTGGTTTAAGCTTTCTCTGATACCTCTGCCAAAACCTTGCTGGTAAATAGTCTTCACTCTACTCTGCTTCTTAATCACTCTTAAAATAAATACATCAAAGTTCATATACAACTATCTGGTATCATATCTCTATCCTATTACCGCTTTCATGCATTTTCCTTAGATACATATATACTAAATAACCTACAAGATCTCATACATATATGAGTCTTTACAATACATCATGTCGGCTATACAATTACAATTTATAGTACATAAATAATATTATTGCCAAGTCGGCTTTGGATGCCGGTATGATCTGTTGCCGATGTAAACTTGATGTCGGTGTGAATAAACTTGTTGTATCTGCCGGTGCTGGTAGGTGAAGTCTTTTGTCGGTATAACCTGTGAACCATGTTGAACCTTGTTTCCACTTAGTTGTCATCAATGACAACATCTACCATTATCATCTGAGTGTATAACGCCAATACTTTCAAGGCTCCCTCATGAAATTGAAGCATTAGTAAAACTCCACTAATTGATTGGTCCATCAGATAATTCAATAAAATAGTTTTTCAAGAAAACACTATATCATCTTCCTTCTTCAATTCTTCAACATCTAAATTATCTTCAAATGCATGGTCTTCACTAGTCACCCTTTTTCATATTTTGGAGGGTATCTCAAACCAACCTGTCCAACCTCCTACTTCTATGTCTAGCAAATAATTAGCATCAAGTATCTTTTCCACCTAACTTTTCTCTCATCATTCATAGGTTTGTGCTCTTCTTTGCTAAGTTGTCTTCTTCTTTTCCTATTATCACAAATATGTTTTAATTCTCTTTAACTCTTACTTTTCATGGATACCGTCCTTGATGATTTCCATGGCCTTTAAATTTTAAGGCTATCACTAATCAAAAGTCCTTTACTTTCACTGTTACTTTCCCTTTCAAAGTACGTATATGTTATCTTTGCATTATATATGACTTGAAAATTAGGTAAACGACTTTGATACTCCATGTAATATCATATGATTGTCCTTATTTTGACTGTCATATCTCTTTGTTCTCACTCTTACAAATCTCTTGTCTCTTATTATCATGTGACCTTTGCATTGGATAGTTATCAACTGGCCTTTCCTTCTTTTATACATAACTATAAGCCTGAAATAGATTATGCTTACCTAGGAATCTATTAGACACATTTTGAAACTTAGCTATGTAACAACTATCATGGTTTGTCTCATGTTCATGAATGATCATGACAATAATTGCCTCGTAGACTACCCATTTATAGATTAAGTTGTCTTTCTCTCTATAGACCCTACTATTATTTATTTTGTACTATGTATTGTCCTCTATGGCTTTCTTATTGACTTAATTGTTCTAACACATATGCTTGGAAGCTATGGTAAATTGAAATTGAAACCCTACCATTATATACAGTTAGAGAAATATTATTATATGTGACTAAATAATTACATTTACACCATTTTCAAAGGCTATTAATTTTTTTGTTCTTTACTTAAAGTCAAGGCATGACCTTTCTTCACTCCAACCAAGGTGGATATATGAGCCACTTTTGTAAACTCAAGTGGAACTTCTAAATTTTCAAAAAGGGTCAAAATTAGCATGACCTCTTTTTCTATTAAGTTTGCGTATGGGTATGCAAGACCTTGGAATTTCTCTGAAAGATCCAAAATTGAATTTTGTACATTTTGGGTGATTTTCAAGACAAGACTAGGTCTAGGTGATAAGATAATAAAGACTTGAGCTTTAAAATTTCTCAAAAAATTCTTTAAAATTGGGTTTTCGTGCTTCAAATGATGTTGTGAGGCCTTGAAAGTGAATGATGCATGTAGAGTACTCAAATATATTTAGTTAAAAAAAGGCTCAATTAGGTGCCCAAATCAAAATTTATGGTTCCCAAAAGTTAGGCTATTTTTGGGCAGGAGTTACAAATTTTCATTTTCTTCTTAAAGTCACAAAAGGGGTTATTATGACTATTTTTTGAGCATTTTTTGGTAGTGGAAGTGGTAAGTTATGATAAAAGGAGGGAAAATAGAAATTAGAAGTATATTTGAAGGTGCAATAAAGCATAAGGCTCCAAATACTAGAGGAAATAGGTTGAAATGTGTTGCAGCCTATTGAGGATTTTTATTCGAATTTTTGTAATGTGATTTATTTTTATTCAATAAAACAATATCCATATATACTTGTGAGTAATTTGAGGGGAAGGAAGGAGAGTGAATAAAGGTTATTGGAGAGTTACATGGTTGGGTAAGGCAAGTGATAGTTAAGACTATGTTCTATTTTGAAATCAATTAGACATAAGGCTACTCTTACTTTGAAAGGTACCTATGTTTTGTTTGCTCCAAGTTGTCTTTTTGTACTTATATTGTTTTAAATTTTGCTTCATGATTTCTCCTTCATAGATATTATAGTTAACTATCCCACCTTATTCCTTTATCCTTATTGCTAGAAGACTTCATTCGCACGTGCAGGAAAGGAGATTCACAGGGTGAGAGATGGTGGTGAATGAAGAACCCGACCAAAATTCATTGAGAGAGGGGTAGTTTGGATCAATCACTTAGCTTCATCTTATGTGCATTTCAAACATAATCATTTTTATTTGTTTCCCTTTTGCTAAAAATTACCCTATCCGATTGGATAATCTAAACCTAAAACCCTAATGATGCATGTTTAAGGCCAAAATATTTAAATATGAAAAATGAGAAGAAAACCTACAGAATCCATTAAGATAGATGAAAACACCTATTTAATAAGATATCTGATAGCACAATATCTAATCATAAAGTATTACTAGATAGCAAAAAAAATTCTATTAGCAAAAATTCTATTACTAGATAGCAAAAAAAATATCTAATCATAAAGTATTACTAGAATAGTAGAATAAATTCTATTACTGGATAATTTCTCAATGAAAATGCATAAAGTATTTTTTTCATTTTGCAATTTCAAGACAAACATGTGACCATCATTTAAAAATCTAAGAAAGGCTTTCTCTCCACCCTATTGTAATGGCGTCGTGGAGCCTCATGGGCTCTAGCCATACCCCTGAGCAAGAATATTATTATAGACCTATTTCAAATCCATGGATTCTTCTCATATACACGAAAAATGAACCAAGGATAGAATAGTTGTATAGTTAGATGAATTTCAGCAATATTTCTCTTCTTCTTTAATTAATGTTTTCAATCACAATGAAAGTCTTGGATCAGACTAAGATCCAACTATTGTTAGGAATTTAATAAAAGTGGAAGCCATTTTGAAGTGATCCATGACTTTAATTGTGATTGAGTCAAGGAGTTTAACCCATGAATTTTAGGAAATAGATTTTTGTTGTTTATATTCATTTTACTGATTACATAGGAAAATATTCATTTAACTTTTTAAAAGGGAAGTCACCAAATACACCAAATAGTTGTCTAACTCTGAGATCAAAGATTAGCTAACATCAAAATTTATCAGAATGAGATCCATTCATTGTTAGGAACATATAGAAATGTATAATATCCCATAGGTCAATTTCAATTTCAAGGTAAAATACTTCAAATTACCTGGTCAGAAGACTTCATTCACGTGCGTAGGACAGGAGATTTCGAGGGTAAGAGATGGTGGTGAATGAATAACACAACCATAATTCATTGAGCAAGAGATAGAAATGTATAATATCCCACAGGTCAATTTCAATTTCAGAGTAAAATACTTCAAATTACATAGGAAAGGAGAGGACTTCAAAATACTTCATTCTCGCAAAGAAAATTACAAGATCAAAACATTAGCTAAGTCTATGAAGTTGCTAAGATCAAAATTTATCATAATGAGATCCATTTATTGTGAGGGATTTAGTAAAAGTGGAAGCCATTTTTATTGTTGGATCTCTGTTTGATAAATTTTGATCTCAGCTACTTCATAGACTTAGATAATCATTGATATAAAGAGTAAATAAAATAGAGTTTACTAGAATGAGATCCATAGGTCAATTTCAATTTCATAGTAAAATACTTCAAATTACTATGCAGAGAAAAATACTTCAAAATTGATACAGAGCATCCACACACAAACTCACCAATTAGGGACAACTTATCCCAACTCACCTATCTAGTAGGTGTGCTCCATCAACTAGGTTCTCACACATCTACAACCACCCCAAGGCTTGTTAAACACCATGTACCTCACTTCCATGACTGAATACAAGACCCAATACCTTCACACACCCCTCAAGTTCTCACAACACCCGATTGCCAAACCACATTCCATTGGCTCAACACACATCCATATTTAGGACAGTTGTTATGAAACTCAAGACCCTTGCTTGGAAACACATATGGGAATGAAAACAAGACCCTCATACACTCTCTTGACAATCAATGTTTCCCAATCCTTGATCACTCAAGATGGTTTTTGGTATAAGTAAATGACTCTTGTAAAGGGAAATTAGGATGTAAAAGTCTATTTATGATGTAATTGGACCTATATGGATCCATTTTGAGTCATTTGAGGTCTAGGTCTAGTCTAGGTGGGATTTTGTGTAAAATTGTCAAAGTTGACAAAAAAATGTTGTCATGCAAAAGTTGCATTTTGGAAGAAAATGATGTAAAGATGGCTACAAATCAAGTTGAAGGTAGTTACAATCTATTTTGGTTGTGTATAGAAGAATATCAATTCATTCTTGTGAATCATAGTCAAAACCCTCATCAGGGTAATCTGTGGCCAAATAAAATGTATTTTGAATTAGTTCATGATTGATTGATCATACCAATGAGGAAATATTTGTATCATATTGTGTTCTTGCTTATAATATTGTCTGCAGGGTCTCAAAGAAATGTTGGCATGTGCTCAAACAATGGTTTATGACTGAAAATGTGTCTCAGTCAAAATATAGCAGCAAGGAGTGGTTAATGGTGAAGCTTATACAAAGGATTCATTGAGTAAGAGGATTAGGGGAAGGAAGGATTGTGAATAAAGGTATGGGATATTATATGGAATCTCCTCTCATGCACGTGCCAATGGTCTTCTTCTTTGCCTTGCAAGAATGAAGTTTTTCGAAGTCTTTTTCTTTGCAGAGTAATTTGAAATTGATATTGACCTATGAGATATTATAATTATATGTAAATGAGATATTTCAATTACATAGACACGACTTTTTCTTTGCATGGAAATTATAATTAAATGGGATATTATATGGGATTTAATTGCAATATCCCATATAATGCCTAACATAGGCCTCGATGAGAATGTTGTACCTGTGATGAAATTAAAATTGACCTATGGGATATTAAACATTTTTATATGAAATTATAAGTAAACATTGCCAAGGTATGGGATATTATACATTTCTATATGTAATTATATGTTAAAATAAAAATTGACCTATGGGATATTAAATATTTCTATATGTAATTAGATAATTTGTGATCCAAATGAACATTGCCAAGCTATGTTGAATATATGTTTTGCACTATTTGACCAATATAAGAAATGTATGAAAAATGTGGTAATGTAGACAAGGCAGTGAACTATCAGAAAAAATGCCTTAAAGAAATGTGGTCTTATGGTGATGGAATGCAATGATGGTGATGGAATTCCATGATAGTCAAATTACTATGGATTGTCATGGCATTCTATAAGCATGAGAACACATTTCTTTGAGACATTTTTTCAAACAGTTTGCTACCTTGTCTATGCAAGGTAGTGAACCGTTTGATAAAACACTTTAGACAAACATGTATTTAGTTTTATGTACCTGATTCTAATCAGTAAACAAGTTACTTTTACCTACCCCTAATTGTGTATTGTGTAGTGTGATGAAATGATTTATTTTTTACAGTCCTGAAGAATACTCTTTACCATTCATTCCAGTATTTTTATAAACTATGATGATTGCATATTGTAACAACAAATAAATCTATTAATGTTGTCTACTATGTAACTTTAAGCATACGTATCATGTGACTTATGTAAATATGATTATGATTAACCTTCATATAAGATGTAAGATAACATAAGATAAATGAATTACATTTGAAGAACTTGAACCCCTTTGACGAGGATCTTGCACAATCTACATAAAGGCGAGGTGATGATTCTTCTCATGGATTGGTAGGTATAAGTCAATACACCCTATAGAAACCATTTATTATTTTCTTGCTTTATCTTTACACCCATCTTGGAGTGGTTTAATAATAAGCCAGGTTTTAGCAACTATATTTTGTCAAAACTTTGATTTTTTTCTCACCTAAAGCACCTTGAAATCCACATGGTATAGGTTATTCCACTTTCTCGGCCCTCCTATATGCTTTAAGTGATGTGTAAGACTATTTTTTTGAGTTTTTGAAACTCCAAAATTCCCAGGAAAACAAACTTGCTCATTTTTTGAAACCTCCATATTAGCAGCAACTCTAATATAATTATCAGCACTTGAGGCCCCAGTTGGGCTTATTCAAATTTAAATCTCAACATCAACTTTAGGGCCGACTTCTTCATCAATATTTCTCTCAATGATGTATTTGGGGAAAGAGCATAAGCCATTCATATCAATCCATGCAATGGAACTTTGACAACCCGCCCTCAAATCTATGTTGGCAATATGAAGGAATTGATTATGTGTTGCAATTGATGTCAACACTAGTTGTTATGACTGATTACTGGCTTCCGGTAGAAGGATCAGATTGGGAAGGTTATCAGTTGATTGTTATCGATACAATCTGGATGATGGAATAATTTTGTATGGATGGTTCATATGTTTCTGAAGTGTCTTTTAGCCAGTTGGTATTGACCTGATGATCGAATGCTATCTTATATTCTAGTAAGCCTGCTTTCTTGATCTAGTAAGGGTTTCACCGGTAGAGCTTTATTGAAGATTTTTTATATTATGCATAAGTGGTGTTGTTGTTGATATACAAGGAGCGAATAATGTAATAATCATATGAGCAGGGGATTTGGTTGATCATAGATGATCGAGTTGGGTTTATGAAAGAGGTTTTAGACCTTTGGTATTAAGCTTAACCGGAATTGTAATTTGGCATGTTTGATGCTATCTTTGGTAGTTCTTATCTCCAGATTGTTGTCTGATTATTTTGAGGTGGTTAACCTCTTTTGTAGTTAGTGAGACTCCATTGTGATGAGGAGTGTGCTCTAGGAAGTGAGCCTTCCTACATGTGTAGGCCCCTATTGTAATCATATACTTTCTGTTGAAGTTTCATCTGACTGTGGATAGGGTTTCCCAACATGTTTTTTTCCTTTACCGGGTTTTCCACGTACAAATCATGTTGTTAAGTGGTATAGATGTATGGTATTGATTCTTTGGTTTATAATTATGCTTTAATTCTTAATCTGATATTCTGATATATGTTTTCTGCTATTCTAATAAAAGGTTTTAAGTGCTTTAATTTCTCATAATCTGTTGATAATTGATTCACCTCCCCCTCTTAGTTGTCCACTGGTTATCCTAACAATTGGTATCAGAGCCTAGTCCTCTTTTTGTAGAAGCTTAACCGCTTGAGGAAGATCCTATGGCAGCTAGTAGTTCACCTGTTGTTTTTTGGAAGGATAGCCCTAGGCTTGATAGAACAAACTATGGAGTATGGAAGATTAAGATGGAGTCTTATTTAAGATGCATTGGAAATAAAATTTGGGAAATTACTCGGAAAGGTTACACTCCTCACGATCCGGCATATGGCAATCCTGCACTGGCAGACTTGGAAAAGAACATTGAAAATGACTACAGAGCTAGAGAAGACCTCTTAAGCACCTTATCAGACCAACAGATCATGGGATTATTAGATAAATCATCAGAAAAAACTATATGGGAAAAGTTGGAGACTCTGAATGAAGGTTATCTCACTGTTAAAATTGCAAAACTTGAATGTTACCGGGTAAGATATAAAAACTTGAAGATGGAGGAAGATGAAAGAATTTATGCATTCATGGAAAGGGTTCATGAAATTGTATTGGGAATTCAGTGTTGTGATGGATCTCTGAGAAAGGAAGAGACTGTTTCAAAAGTATTAAGGGCTTTGCCACCGGCATATAAGATGAAGGTAACTTTAATTAAAGAGCTAAGAACCATGCCTAATATTCTGTCAATAGAGATACTCTTCTTGGGAAGATATTTGCTTTTGATCTTGAAGAATTTGGTCCTCTTGGAGATGCAAAGACTTATAGTGCATTCAAGGCATCTATATCATCAATCGACAAGAAAGATTATAAATTTTTGTATGCAAAGGAATTAGAGGAGGTAAGGAAAGAACATGAAGAGCTTGAGCAACTTGAAGCCCTATTTGCTAGAAAGATACCTAAAGGTCCGACAGGAAGTAAGTATGAAGGAAAAACTCCTTTCAATTGTTTTGCATGTAATAAGATAGGTCATTTTGCATCTAGATGTCTTGAAAGGAATTCAAAATTGGAGGAAAGAGAAAGAAGATATTTTAAGCCTAACCCTAATTATAAGATCAAGCATAAGTACAGGAGAAACAAAGACAAATTATGCTACTATGTTGATGAGGAAGGAGTAATTGATGACTCAGAGGAAGAACCGGTAGGACATTTAGCTAGTGGATCCGATAATGGAAGAGATTGGGTATTCTATGATATAAAGGAAGATGATCCAGAACCAGTTATCAAAAATGAGGAAAAGGCCCTTGCAGCAAAACTTGAAGACAAAGATGAATGGGTATTAGATAGTAAATGTTCTCATCATATGATAGGAGACAAAAGAAAGTTTCTAACCCTGCAAGAATTTGATGGTGGTTAAGTCAAATTCGATAATGACAAAGCATGCATGATCAAAAGAAGAGGGATCATTTCATTGGATGGTAAGCATAACACTGAAAATGTCTATTATGTTGAAGGTCTAAAGCATAATCTTTCAAATGTAGGACAACTGGTAGACAGAGGTTTTCAATTACAATTCAAGGATGGAAAGTGCAAAATCATTAACAAATCAGGATTGGAAATTGCAACCGGTGCACAAACAAAAGGTAACATCTTTCATTTGAACTCTAGTGAAAAGACATGTTTGATTGCACATATTGATGAAAGTTGGCTATGACACAAGAGGTTGTGTCATGTTGTTGGCATTATGTGAACCGGTATAAGGACATAATGATATTGTATGTTGTCAATGATGTCAATATGTCATATTAAGTGAACCGGCATATGTGATATGTGGGAAGAGAGAACTGGCATATGTGTGAACCGGTATAAATGCCAAAGTGAAGTGGTATATTTGTTCAAGGTGAACCGACATGTAGTTATGGGAACCAGCACATGGAAGCATTGTATGACTACCGGTTGGTAGGTAGTTTCCACTTCAGGATTTTCGGTTGGAGTACCTCAAGCCTGTGTGACTCAATTGATGATCTTTGTGTGACGAGTTAGCAGTATAACGAAGAATAGATCGTGTTTCCACGTAAGCCCTATGCGCGTGAAGGATCTTGCATGAAGAAGACTATCCCTATCTACCTTGGGAATGTGCGAAGTTTGTTAAATAATGATAACGCATGATGGGTTATCAGCCGCCATGAAATCGGTGGATAATGGAAGATGGAGAATGTCTTGAGATCGATTCAAGATTGTTGCATTTAATGTAGTATGATTCAATGGTCAGGATTGAACCATTTGAATTGCTTAACCTAACAGGTTTAGGGTTTAGGTTTTTTTTTGCTACCGACCTATCTATTTCCTATAAAGTCGATGTTGTGTTTCTTTCTAAAGTTGTTAGCGAAAGTTGTATGTGTGTATCCAAGGGAAGTGATACATGATTCTTGCTAGACCAAAAGAGAGAAGAGATACCTGCCAAGTGAATGTGAAGAAGGTGAAGAGGAGCCAAAATGGATATGCATTAGCATTGAGTGTTGTTATCAGATCATTGTAATTCATGTTGATCTTTAACCACTTCAACAATTGTGAAATCCCTTAACAGGGTAGCCTTAACCAGTTTGATACAAATCCTTTAATAGGGTAACTCAAAGTTATTGAGTTCTGGGAAGCTATAGAGCTCTGGAGATCCTTTAGCTATTGAGTTCTTGAAATCCTCTAACAAGGTAACCCTAACCAGGTTTAACCCTTAACCGGGTATTATAGCCATCCCTTAACCGGGTGATCCCTAACAGGATCGGTTCCTAGCAGAACCTATTGTAATGTCTTTAACCGGACAAAACTCCTAATAGAGAAGACTTCTAAAGAGTTCAAAGAGCATCTTGTGGGTATTCATCTCCACCGTGGTTTTTCCCAGTTGGGTTTCCACGTGAAAAATATGTGTGTCATGTGTGATGCTTCTATCTTGTGATGCTTTGTTATTACCTATTAAGCATATGATGGTTCTGTGTTTTATTTCTGTCTATAAAACATATTGAACTAACTATTGTGAAGATCTGATGATAGTTTA
Organism: Cryptomeria japonica; assembly: GCF_030272615.1. Classification (NCBI taxonomy): domain Eukaryota; kingdom Viridiplantae; phylum Streptophyta; class Pinopsida; order Cupressales; family Cupressaceae; genus Cryptomeria; species Cryptomeria japonica. The sequence goes on along the minus strand of NC_081407.1, from coordinate 478,178,609 downwards.
CCTATTCATGCATGAGGGTGTAATGGTACTATAGTATTGAGCTAAGAGGAAGGCTAAGTGATTAACTGGTTTATGATTGTTTTAGTTGTTCTGGGTCTTACTGGTTACACTCTATTTCAACCAGTGTCACTGCTTGCTAGTCATTTGGAGTATTTGTTGTCGAACCGGTTTTGGATAGTATTTTGTCTATACTGATTCACCCCCCCCTCTCAGTATCAGTTTGGTACTATTCATTCATCATTGAGTTATCAATTGGTATTAGAGCACTCTAGGTCCTCTATGTTGTAAGCTTAACCGCTTGAGGTAAAGATCCCAGTCAAATGATGAAGAGGGAAAGTCCAAAGTTTAACAGAGAGAATTTTGCTATATGGAAAGATAGGATGAAGATATTCATCAGAAGCATGGGTGCTCAACACTGGAGTTATGTTGAGAATGTCTATGTTGTCCCTACCGGTGCTCTCACTGATGACCAAAAGAGAGAGATATAAGAAAATGGGCAAGTCATGGAAGCCCTTATTAGTAGTCTATATGACATTGAGTTTATTGATGTTCAGGACAAGGTAAATCCCAAAGAGGTATGGGATGCTCTTGAAAATATCTATGGTGGTGATGAACATGTAAAACATGCTAAGGAAGAAAGCATGAGAGGGAAGTTTGAAGATATGTGGATGGTTGAAGGTGAGACCATCCAGCAGTATGGAATAAGAATCAAAATAGTTGTTGGAAAAATCAAGAGTGTGGGTGGTAAAATAGAAGATTCCACTGTGGTAAGCAAAGTCCTGAGATCCCTGTTTCTAGTCTATGCAATAAGGGTTGCTGCTATTCAGGAGCTAAGATCAATAGACAAGACTAAGGCATCCTTGGACTCCATCATAGCCAAGTTGATAGCCTATGAGCTAAATAGTTTTGATGGCAGTGTTCAAAATACTGAATCAACATTTAAAGCCTCTGCTATACCATCTAGAAAAGGAAAAGAAGCTAGCACTAGTGGTGAACCTAGACAAAGTAGAGAAATGAATGATGAGGAGATTCTGATGGCATTTGAAGCTCTCCTTGCCAGGAAGCTTCCTAAAGGAACTGGTAAATACAAAGGTAAGCTACCTTTGAAATGCTTTTCTTGTAACCGGATAGGACATATTGCTATAAACTATCCTAATGGCGATAACAAGGACAAACCAGAAAGGTTTAGGAAATTCAAAGGATGAAATCGGAGAAACTATTTTGTGGTAGTTGATGAAGGTGTCACAGATGAGGAATCAGAAGATGAAGAGAATGAAGACATTGTGTTTGTTGCTGTAAAGGAAGATGTGGCAGACAAGAAGGCTCTTGTCTCCCAATTTGATAATTCCAATGAGTGGATCATTGACAATGGTTGTTCTCACCATATGACAGGTGACCAAAGCAAGTTTCTATCCTTGGAGGAGTATGATGGTGGTGTGGTTCTCTTTGGCAATGATGCACCATGCATGGTCAAAGGTAGAGGGTCCATCTCTCTGAATGGAAAGAGTAGTGTTGACAATGTGTACTGGGTTGATGGTCTCAGACACAATCTTCTGAGTGTTGCCCAGCTGAATGACAGTGGCCTTGCTCTAGAATTCAAGAATGGAGTCTGTAGAATCAAAGGAAAAGATGGTGAGTTGGTGGCCACTAGCATGCAGACCAAAGGTAACCTATTTCATCTGAACTCAAATATAAGTACATGTCTTATGGCTAAGTTTGATGATAGCTGGATATGGCATAGGAGACTCTGCCATGTAAACTTTGATAACATTGTGAAGGCTAGTAAGATCAAGGTAGGTAGAGAGTTGTCGGTGCTAAGAAAACTGGATAATACCTTGTGAAGAGAGTGTCAATTGGGGAAAATGTCTTCCACAACCTTTAAAGGTAAATCTTTCACTACTGACAACTTGCTTGATCTTGTGCATACTGATTTGTGTGGTCCTATGAAAACTAGGAGTGTGCAGGGTGATAGGTACTTCATGATTCTCACTGATGACTGCTCAAGAATGATGTGGGTCACATTCTTGAAAGACAAGTCTGAAGCCTTTATGAAATTCAAAGCTTTCAGAGCATTAGTGGAGAAGGAAAGCGGTAAAAGGATCAAGTGTCTCAGAACTGATCAAGGAGGGGAATTCACTTCCGGTGAATTCAACAAGTATTGTGAAGAATTTGGCATCAAGAGGCAACTGTCTGCGCCCCGGACTCCATAGCAGAATGGCCTAGGAGAGAGGAATAACCAGACTATGGTTGAAGCAGCTAGAACCATGTTGATTCAAGGAAAGGTAGCTCACACCTTTTGGAGAGAAGCGGTGAGCACTGCAGTCTACACAATGAACCGGGTACTCATCAAGAAAGGTAAGGACAAAACTCCTTATGAGTATTGGACCGGTAAAACACCTATGGTTAGCTACTTTAGGGCATTTGGTAGCAAATGTTACATCAAGAGGAGTGAACATCAGGGCAAATTTGAAGCTAAATGTGATGAGAGAATATTCCTAGGAAATTCCACCAAGAGTAAAGCTCTCAAGTGTTACAACAATAGGACTCAGAGAATTATGGAAAGTATCAATGTAAGAGTTGATGAATCCTCTAAGAAAACTAAGGAAATCGGCAATGAGCAAGCTGTAAATGAACCGGTTGCAACCTTCTGGGAACCAATTGTTAGTCAACCAAGTACCAGTAATAGTGTTCCTAAACTGGTGAATGCTGATACTGATGAAGATGAGGATGAAGAGGAAAAGCAAGAAGAACCAGTAAAGACCATTCCTCGGTATGTCAAGTTGAATCATGATCCTAAGCAGATCATAGGAGATAAGGATGCAAGAATCCTTACAAGAAGAAAGATTAGAGAAAACTCATGTATGATCTCTGAATTTGAGCCTAAATCATTCAAAGAGGCTCATAAAGATGAAGACTAGATCAAGGCAATGGAAGAGGAACTTGACCAGATAGAGAAAAATGGTACATGGTCCTTGGTACCGAGACCAGAGCATAAAAATGTCATTGGCACCAAATGGGTGTTTAGAAACAAGCTGAATGAGGATGGCATAGTAATTAGGAATAAAGCCAGATTGGTGTGCAAAGGATATGCTCAAGAAGAAGGAGAAGACTATGGAGAAACCTTTGCTCCCGTAGCCAGATTGGAAGGAGTTCGTATGCTTCTTGCATATGTAGCTTTTAAAGGATTCAAGGTATATCAAATGGATGTAAAATATGCATTCCTAAATGGTGTACTTGAAGAGGAGGTGTATATAGAGCAACCATATGGGTTTTTCCTATCTGAAGATAGTGATATGGTGTACAAGCTACATAAAGCCTTATATGGTCTAAAGCAGGCACCTAGAGCATGGTATTAACGTCTACATTCCCATCTTCTGATGATTGGATTTGAGAGAGCAAGTGAAGATAGTAATATCTACTTGAAGTTTGAAGGAGATCAGATCCTGATCTGTGAGGTTTTTTTTGATGACATTATCTTTGGTGGGGATGACAAGATGAGTCATGAGTTTGCTGATGAGATGAAGAAAGAGTTTGAGATGTCACTCATAGGGGAGATTAAGTTCTTCATTGGACTATAGATCCAGTAGATGAAAGATGGAATCTTTATCACTCAGTCCAAATATGTCAAAGAGGTGTTGAAGACCTTTGGCATGGAAGATAGCAAACCGGTTGGTACACCGATGGTGACCGGTTGCAAATTATCAAAAGAGGATGATTCCACACTGGTTGATGAGAAAGAATACCAATCAATGATTCATAAGTTGCATTATGTAGTGCATAGCAGACCGAATATTGCACATGCAGTTGGCATTACTGCAAGGTTCTAGAAAAGTCCAAGAGAATCCCACTTGGTTGCAGTCAAGCGGATTCTTAGGTATCTGAAGGGAACAGTTGACTATGGATTGTGGTACCCATACAACAATGATTTCATTCTGAAAGTATTCACAGATGCTGATTGGGCAGGTAATGTGGATGACCAGAAAAGCACAACCGGTGGTGCATTCTTTCTCAGTGGTAGACTGGTCTCATGGATGAGTAAAAAGAAGAGTTGTATCTCTCAGTCTACAGCGGAAGCAGAGTATGTTGCAGCTTTCATGAACTGCACTCAGACAATCTGGATGAAGCATGTTTTAAATGGCTTCAAAATCCCTGTATCTGAACCGGTAAGTATATTCTATGATAACACAAGTGCTATCAATATTTCAAAGAATCCGGTTTTACATTCTAGAACCAAGCATTTTGAGCTTAAGTATCATTTCTTGAGGGAAAAGGTTCAGAATAAAGAGATTGCATTGGAACACGTTTCCAGTAAGGAGCAGTTAGTAGACATATTCACCAAGCCTCTCCCAAAGACTACATTTGTGCATTTAAGAGGTGAATTGGGGGTACTGCCCCTTCAGGAGGTGAACTAAAAGTATTTGTTCCACATCAGTCAGGTATTGCATAGTCAATTTTTTGTTGATTGATGTGTTGAAGGATGCTACTCCTCAGGGGGAGCAGCATAATGGAATCGGGATGCTTGTGCCTCCACTTTGGCATTGTTTTCAAAGGGGGAGAAGGAGTGAAGCGGAAAAGATATCTACAGAAAATGGGGGAGAAGATGTGAAGCGGAGAGATATCTTTGTATATTGCCATCAATGCCAAAGGGCGAGATTGTTGGCATTATGTGAACCGTTATAAGGACATAATGATATTGTATGTTGTCATTGATGTCAATATGTGATATGAAGTGAACCGGCATATGTGATATGTGGGAAGAGAGAACCGGCATATGTGTGAATTGGTATAAATGCCAAAGTGAAGCGGTATATTTGTTCAAGGTGAACCGGCATGTAGTTATGGGAACCGGCACATGGAAGCATTGTATGACTACCGGTTGGTAGGTAGTTTCCACTTCAGGATTTTTGGTTGGAGTACCTCAAGCCTATGTGACTCAATTGGTGATCTTTGTGTGACGAGTTAGTGGTATAATGAAGAACAAATCGTGTTGCCACGTAATCCCTATGCACGTGAAGGATCTTGCATGAAGAAGAATATCCCTATCTACCTTGGGAATGTGCAAAGTTTGTTAAACGATGATAACGCATGATGGGTTATCAACCTCCATGAAATCGGTGGATAATGGATGATGGAGAATGTCTTGAGATCGATTCAAGATTGTTGCATTTAATGCAGTATGATTCAATGGTCAGGATTGAACCGTTTGAATTTCTTAACCTAACAGGTTTAGGGTTTAGGTTTTTTTTTGCTACTGACCTATCTGTTTCCTATAAAGTCAATGTTGTGTTTCTTTCTAAAGTTGTTGGCAAAAGTTGTATGTGTGTATCCAAGGGAAGTGATACATGATTCTTGCCAAACCAAAAGAGAGAAGAGATACATGCCAAGTGAATGTGCAGAAGGTGAAGAGGAGCCAAAACGGATCTGCATTAGCATTGAGTACTGTTATTAGATCATTGTAATTCCTATTGATCTTTAACCACTACAACAATTGTGAAATCCCTTAACAGGGTAGCCTTAATCGGCTTGATACAAATCCTTTAATAGGGTAACTCGAAGTTATTGAGTTCTGGGAAGCTATAGAGCTCTGGAGATCCTTTAGCTATTGAGTTCTTGAAATCCTATAACAAGGTAACCCTAACCAAGTTTAACCCTTAACTGGGTATTATAGCCATCCCTTAATCGGGTGATCCCTAACAGGATCAGTTCCTAGCAGAACCTATTGTAATGTCTTTAACCGGACAAGGCTCCTAATAGAGCGGACTTCTAAAGAGTTCAAAAAGCAGCTTGTGGATATTCATCCCCACCGTGGTTTTTCCCAGTTAGGTTTCCACGTGAAAAATATGTGTCATGTGTGATGCTTTTATCTTGCGATGCTTTGTTATTACCTGTTAAGCATATGATGGTTCTATGTTTTATGCCTATCTATAAAACATATTGAACTAACTATTGTGAAGATCTGATGATAGTTTACCTGTTTGTGCATGAGGGTGTAATGGTATTATAGTATTGAGCTAAGAGGAAAGCTAAGTGAGTAACTGGTTTATGATTGTTTTAGTTGTTCTGGGTCTTACCAGTTACACTCTGTTTCAACCAGTGTCACTACTGGCCAGTGATTTGGAGTATTTGTTGTCAAACTAGTTTTGGACAGTATTTTGTCTGTACTGATTCACCCCCCCTCTCAGTACTGGTTTGGTACTATTCATTCATCATTGAGTTATCACATGTAAATTTTGATTGCATTGTAAAGATCAGCTCAACTAAGGCAGTTAGAGACTTACATAAGATTGTGAAACCTCATAATCCAGTACGTAAGGAATTTCGAATCGGTAAGCAAGTTAGAACTTCTTTTAAGAGCATACTTGATAAATCTAATGATGTTCTTGATTTGATTCATACTGACCTATGTGGTCCTGGTAGTACAAGAACCTTTCAAGGAGATATATATTTCGTGTTAATCATTGATGACTATTCTAGAATGATGTGGGTTTCTTTTCTAAGGGAGAAATCTGAATTTGAGAAATTCAAGATATTCAAAGCTATGGTTGAGATAGAGATAGGGATGAAAATCAATTGTCTGACATCAAATGAAGGTGGTGAATTCACATCCGGTGAGTTCAACAACTATTGTGAGAAAAATAGCATTAGGAGACAATTATATGCACCCCAGACACCTCATCAGAATGGTACTATTGAAAGGAAGAATAGAACCATTTTGTATGCAGCCAAAACCATGATTATGGAAGCTAATTTTCCTCATATCTATGTTGGTATTTGCATGATGAATGCATTAATGAAATTTTATGTTGTCATTGATGTCAATTAATCAGTAATGATGTTCTGTAACCGATAGGAAGAGCTAGTGAAAGGAAACTATAATCAGTAGGTAAGTTTGTTGAGTGAACCGGTATTAGTAAGTATTGGAGTGTTGAATCGGAAAACCCTACCTGTTGATTTGATAAACTCTAACCGATTAAGTTTTGTGAATTGGTTATATTGGTTTATGATCTGATGATGAGCTATAATGATTATGACACGTATGCATATTGTATGAAGAGAGTTTCAAAGTGTTTTCGGGGCGTTGAGGTAATGTTTTTTTGTCTTAGGAATGAGCAAGTATATTGGATGTAATGAAAAGTGAGTGATGACTTAGTAAGTTCGATGAAGCGATGATCAAGGAGCAGTCAAGGCTTTCTTTAATGATGTGTAGAGATTGTCATGTAATCCAACGGTCATACTTGAACCAACTTGTTTGTAATCTCTATGTGAATTAGGTTTATGTTGTGTTACTGACCTAATTGATTTGTTTATAAGGTCGATTAGTTGTTTAGTTTTAGAGTTGGTAAAGTTTAAGTTGAGTGTATGGTTTCTGAACTGGATGATGTATCTGCAATTTCAGTAAAGGAAAATCGGAGCATGAAAAGGATCTGAACAAGCAAGTGATGTGTTATTCAAATAGATCAGCAAACTCCTATTGTTTTCTAACAATTACAGCAGATTGAAATCCCCTAACTGGGTAAGCTCTAACAAGCTTGGTGCTATTAAAATCCTCTAACAAGATGATCCATTAGCTTGGATTCTAAATCCTTTACAAAGGCTACTCCTCACAGGGTAATGCTTCTAACAAGGAATTATAGTCAATACCTTAACTGGGTGGTCCCTAACAAGATCCATTCTTAACATGACTTTTTGTAAAAGCTTTAATAGGCTTGGCTCCTAACAGGGCAAGCTTCAGAAGAGTTCATATAGTTATCTTGTGAGTCTCATCTCACCATGGTTTTTCCCATTTAGATTTCCACGTCAAAATATTGTGTCAAGTGGTGAATGTTTTATTATGGCTGATTTTCTTAACTACTTAATCCACTTTGATAAGTCATGATAACCGACAACAATATGAAATGAAGTTTTACTTATGTCAGTAAAAGTATTTGGATGTTTGTGAGTTTCAAGTTGTTTACTGTTATTTGTTGTAACGGTCAACCGGTTTAACTTGGCAGTTTTTATCTTGATAGAGATATTGCATTGATAGTTCTAAGTTTACTTTGAGAGATTGATTTTGAGATTGGTGAAGTTTATCAGTTTTTCTATCTACTGGTTCACCCCCCCCCCCTCTCAGTAGTTGATCGGATCCTTGTTCTTTCATCATACTATTAATCTACTAGAGAGAAGCAGTAAGTACAACAATTTATACATTCAACAGAGTTAATATCAAAGGAGATACTGGCAAGACACCTTATGAATTATGGTTTGGTCATTCCCCTACTCTTAAGTATTTTAGAATTTTTGGCAGTAAGTGTTATATTAAAAGAGATGACTCAATTGGAAAGTTTGATCCTAGATGTGATGAAGGAATATTTCTTGGTTATTCAACTAAAAGCAAATCATATAGATGTTATAACAAAAGATTGTAGAGAATTATAGAAAGCACTAATGTGAAGGTGGATGAGAAGCACAAAGACCAAGCTAAATCTTATGACAGAGAACTGGTCGTGGAAATGATCATAACTGATCTGGTAATGGCTGTAGCAAAACAAAATGTTGAACTAGTTACCCTAACATCATCAAAAAATTCAACTGTAACTGAAGAGCAGCGCAGGGAACCTGAAAAATCATAAAACACCAAGGTATGTAAGACTAAATCATTCTGAAAATCAGATCATTGGAGACAAAAACAAGGGAGTTATGATAAGAAGAAGATTCTAGAATGAAGAGTTATGTCTCATTTCTCATATTAAACTGACATCTGTAATTGAAGCTTGTAAAGATTAATGTTGGATGAAAGCTATGGAAGAAGAATTAGATCAGATAGAAAAGATTAATACTTGGACTTTGGTTCCCCGACCTAAAAATAAAAATGTGATTGGAACTAAATGGGATTTTAGAAACAAACTGAATGAAGATGGATAGGTTATAAGAAATGAGGCTAGATTAGTCTACAAAGGATATTCTCAGAAGGAAGGAATTGATTATGGTGAAAATTTTGCACCGATAGCTAGAATTGAAGCTAGACTATTTCTTTCCTATGCAACCTATGCAAATTACAAGGTCTATCAAATGGATGTTAAGTGCACATTTCTAAATGGAGAACATATAGAGGAAGTCTTTATTGAGCAACCTAATGGATTTTTACTGACAGATGATAAAAACATGGTTTGCAGATTAAGGAAAGCTCTATATGGATTAAAATAGGCTCCCAGAGCTTGGTATGCAAGGTTAGATAAGTATCTTTTGAAACTTAATTTTACAAATGGTAATGTTGATAGTAATCTATATTATAAGATCACTAATGATGATATTCTGATTATTGAAGTATTTGTTGATGATATCATTTTTGGATGCGAAGATAAATTGTGCATGGAATTCTCTGACAATATGAAGAATGAATTTGAAATGTCTACGATTGGAGAAATAAGATTTTTACTAGGTTTGCAGATTAATCAGACTGACAAAGGCATATTTATCTATCAAACTAAGTATCTAAGGAAATTATTGAAGAAATTTGGTATGGAAAATTCTAAACCGGTTAGTACTCCTATAGTTACAAGTGAAAAGTTGTCAATTAAAGATGTATCCCCACCGATAAATCCTACAAGATATAAATCCATGATTGGTGGTTTGTTATATTTAACTCAGACCAAATTGGCTATAATATATACAGTCAGTATTGTATCAAGATATCAAAGTAATCCAAGACAAAATCATGAAAGTGCAGTAAAAGGGATATTCTGGTATATGCAAGGAACAACTGAATATGGTTTATGGTACCCTAAAGATGATGACTTCACCTTATATGCATATATAGATGCAGATTGGGCAGGTGATGTTGATGACCGAAAGAGCACTTCTGATGGAGCATTATTTCTTGGGAAGAAGTTGGTTTCATGGATTATCAAGAAGCACTCATGCATTTCTTTATGTACTGTTGAAGTTGAATATGTTGCAGCAACAACCAATTTCACTCAAGTTCTATGGATGAAGCAAATGTTGAAGGATATAAAAGTGAGTTGTGATTATCCGGTTTTTATCCATTGTGATAATTTTGTGGCTATTGATATATCAAAGAATCCGGTATTTCACTCCAAGACCAAGCACATATCAATCAAGTATAACTTTTTGAAGGAGAAGGTGGAAGCAAAAGAAGTTAGACAGGTTTATGTGAACACTAAAGAACAAATAACAAACATCTTCACTAAACCTTTGTCCTAGGAATCATTTGCACATTTGAGAGATAGATTGGGGGTTTCTACCGCTCCGGTAGAGACTTAAATGAAGTAGATGTGCATCAGTCGGGTATGCATTATCAGAGCTATCTATTTCTCCAGATTTATTAAATAATGCTACTACTCAGGGGGAGTAGTTAGCCTTGTGATTTGGAGATTTAATATTCTGTTTGATATCTATGTTATATCTTTGGCATTGATGTCAAAGGGGGAGATATTTATGTGAAAAACATAGAGAGATTGATTGTACTCCTTAGGGGGAATTTGGTGGTATTTTTTGGCAGTATTTGGTTTCTTAATTCAGAATTGGTTCAGACCTTCATTGCCATATCCTTTAGAAGTGATTATTGGCATTTCTTGGTACTTGGATATTTTTCACATCTAATGTTGCCATCAATGCCAAAGGGGGAGATTGTTGGCAATATTAAGGAATTGATTATGTGTTGCATTGATGTTTTATCATTGATGTCAACACTAATTGTTATGATTGATTACTGGCTTCCGGTAGAAGGATTGGATTGGGAAGGTCATCAATTGATTGTTACCGGTACGATCTGGATGATGGAATAAGTTTGTATGAATGGATCATATGCTTATGAAGTGATTTTTAGTCATTTGGTATTGATCTAATGATCGGATGCTATCTTATATTCTAGTAAGCCTACTTTCTTGATCTGGTAAGGGTTTCACCAGTAGAGCTTTATTGAAGATTTTTTATATTATGCATAAGTGGTGTTGGTGCAGCTTCTAGAAGGGATTCAGGATGCTGATGGTGATGGTGATTATGTTCATGCCTTGACTAATTGAAGTCATTTCTTTGGTGTGTGTGGATCTAATTTAGGTCTGGTGCTATCTAGGTTATGGACCGATTTCATGAAACGTGTTATTGGATCCATTTGATGTGCTTCTAGGATGTTTTATTGGTTGGATGATATTTGTTTGGCCCTAGGCTGACATGTCTTATGATTTTAATGTGGGATTATGTAATGGATTTATTGTATTATTATTTGGGTGGCTGACCTAATCGTTTAGGTCCCGATTTTGTATAAATATATGTAAGATCTCATTGTGGATCATATGCAAGGAGCGAATAATGTAATAATCACATTAGCAGAGGATTTGGTCGATCATAGGTGATCGAGTTGGGTTTATGCAAGAGGTTTTAGACCTCCGATGTTGAGCTTAATCAAAACTTTAATCTGGCATGTTTGATGCTATCTTTGGCAGTTATTCTCTCTGGATTGTTGTTCGATTATTTTGAGGTGGTTAACCTCTTTTGTAGTGAATGAGACCCCATTGTGATGAGAAGTGCTCTCTAGGTAGTGTTCCTTCTTGCATGTATAGGCCCCTATTGTAATCATATACTTTCTACAGAAGTATCATCTGATTATGGGTAGGGTTTCCTACCATGGTTTTTCCCTTTATTGGGTTTTCCACATACAAATCATGGTGTTAAATGGTATAGATGTATGGTATTGATTCTTTGGTTTATAATTATGCTTTGATCCTTAATATGCTATTCCAGTAAAAGGTTTTAAGTACTTTAATTTCTCATAATCTGCTGACAACTAATTCAGCCCCCCCCCCTCTCAATTATCCACGGGCTATCCTAACAATCTATTTGCAACATTTCCAAAAAATCAACAAGATATGGTGAGCCTTCTGTTACAATTTCTTGTCATCTCTCTCCATGGAATCCAAAAATTTATTTCCTCTCACAATAACAATCGACCCTCTACCAACTATCTCTCTCATTTGATGGAGTGTAGGTACCACCAAATAGGTATTTGTCAGATGTGTCTTCCTCGAGTGAGGGAAATTCAAGAAGAGAAGAGGAAAGTGAGACATGTAGTAGGTCTAAAAGAGGGAGATCAACTAGAGGTCAAAATATTAAAAGAAAATTCCATAAACGCATGGTATTTTTTCTTGCTCAAGGGGGGTCATGTTATTATGATGATGAGAGTATAGGCGACATCGAGGTTCCCTTGAGGTACAAACATCTACATAAATAATTGGTACCCAAGGAACTTCCTCCAATAAACACTGATATTTGTGTTAACGAGAGGATATATCACATAGCACCATCGTCATTACATGGTTTGGGCCTATTTTCCATGGACAGAATAAAGGTCTATTACAACAAAGTTGCTAAATTGATGGAGTATGTTGAACCTTGTTACAATTACAAAAATTGGATGCAACTGGTTTGATATACATGAAGTATGCATAGGTATACATTGTCAGAAAATTATAGAAAACTAAAAGATAATGATCAATGTAAAAGAGTGGCTATGTACTTTGACGGAAGGCCAAAAGAAATAGGGAATATTGCAGGTTTTATAAACAACACATGACCTGGGTCAACTAATAGGCAGCCCAATTGCATATGCGAGGTACGCAAGGGAAACTGTGTATTCGTATGTGTGATAAAATCAAGAAGTACAGGGGAAGAGCTGCTAATCGATTACAATTTGAATCACATAGATACAAACAAAGTTACTATCATGGAGATTGTACATACTATATACCATTTAAACCAACCTCCAATTAATGACTCCAATATACCATTTTATTATTAAGTTTTTTTGGTAAGTCTATTGGTTTTATTTCGCTAATGTTTTTTTATACTTAAATTTTGTCACAGTGCGACATTGATCCAACACATAGCATAGACTGAGATGTAGCTCTGGGCACTTCACACTAGCAGGTAAACCTCATTGTTATTGTACAAATTAGATACAAGCAAAATGTTATATTATTATGTTCTTTTCTTTAGGGGTTTGGATTTAATTTTGATAATGTTACTAATATTCTTGTCACAAACGGATGTTTAGAAAAAGGCACCTACAGTAGCTGAGAACATTGATTTAGAGGTGGACTCACTATTATGTGATGATGACATCATGTATTCCACAAACCCTACCGAAATGATAAGAAAGACACACAAAAAAATTTAATAAAGAAATTCTAAGAATTTCTTATTCATAGTCCCTCAAATTGATGAGATAAAAGAGAGGGTAAAACAACTGACAGAGAGACCACAAAACTTGCAAGTAAGCAGTCATGAAATCTTTAATTATAACATAAGTTCATTCTTGGTTTATATTTTACTCTTTTATGTCATGAACTACAATATGTACGTATTGTTTTTACAGGAATTGTTGCATCCTCATGAAGCTGGTGCCCATGATTAGGGTACTCTAGGTATATCAGGTGATGACCATGTTCTATGCATACATAAACTCATATTTTCATATTTTCATATCCTTATGTTAATGTGTTATTTCTTATATATTTAATGTATTATTCTTCAGGTGTTGTCCATGTTCTTGTGCATACACCACCTTATCCAACCCTATCATCCGCACCTATTTTGCTGACTGCAATGTTGGAACACACAACATGCAGGCATCGAGTACTGCACCGACCTATGCAACATGACATGTACCTGGGGATGCAGAGGCCACTAGTGGTGATATTTTAGCAACATATTCTGGATCTTTTTGTATTACTAGTACGAGAATGATGTCGGTCACATTTGTGGTGACCAATGATTTTGTTCCCATAAAGATAGACAAGGTTCCAGGTACTTTAAAATTATTATTATATATAATCCAATTGTAATTTACTTATTGATCACTCATTTTGGACTAATGATCCCATGATTTTTTTTGCAAGCAATGATGTTTTTAATAAAAATCTAAATAATATTACATTGGAGATCTTCAGGCCCACCATACATACATGGTGGAATGCCCAAAATCAACAATTAAAAGATGAACTCATAAACCATTTGGCTATGTTGTTTGGAAATGACACATTCAACAAAACCAAGGTCCTTTAGAAAGCTGACACATATCTAAAGTATGTGAGGGACCAATATAGGACACATTTAGAGAAGAATAGAAAGTATGAGCATCCCTCCATGATTCCAGATAGGGAGTGGAAGGACCTGGTTTTAGATGGAAAGGAGAAAGATGAAAAGAGAAAAGGACATACACCAACGGGCGAGGAAGGTATGTGATACTATTAACAATGTAATTATGTACTAATTAATCTTTATATTTACATAATCTAACATATTTCAAACTTTTCATAGACTTCCCGACACATCGAAGGCAACTAAGGCAAGACTAGAAAAGCACGAGCAACACAAACTTGGCTCTGGTGATTATATGAAAGTTGCCGCATGAATTGTAAGTATCAATAAATAAAATATCACATCCAAATAATAAATTGAAAATATTTTTTTTCATCAAACAATAGAAGCCAAATTCATGATAATAAGCAAAAATGTAGGGCTCTGAATTCAATAGAGCACCCACAAAAGATGACCTGAAAATTGCCTTCCAACAAGGCTATGGAGGTGTGGTTGAACACCTAAGAGAATTGAGTGGGCAAACACAAGATTCTAGTGCATCCGTCACACAGGTAAATAAGCTAAATGAAAATTATTTAAAATTGAATACTTGAGCAATAATCTATTCGATGCTAATTTCCAACATAAAGTGACTATATTTGTTTTAAATAAGAAAGCAATGATAACAATGCACATGACATTGGAATGCAGCCTGCTAAGGGTGGAACATAACCTGCACATGATGAAGGTCATGGTGTCCATCCCGGTACTGGAGGTATTCATGTGCTATACAATTTTTTTTATGTAATTATTAATACAAGTATACATATTTAATTGAAATTGGTATAGTAATTAATGCAACCTTTTGTGTTTTTATTTTAGAGCATGTAGAGCATGGTGAACAAGTTGAACATGATTAGGGTAGACAACATCAGGAATGTGATGTGCCCCTCTCAGGTAAAGAGGACCACTGTTATTTCTTTAAACCAATTTAATTGCAATTGGTGTATTGATTAATGTAACCTTTCATGTTTCAACTCCATAGGATTTAGAGGGTGTTCAACATGTTGAGGATGAGGCTAAGCAAAATGATCAAGAAGATGTTGTGGCCCCATCAAGTAAAGAGCACCCCTGTAATGTTCTTTTAATTAATGAAATACTTATTACAATAATAAAAAATGTTATGAATTTAACCTATTTCTTTGTTATTGCAACGGACCCCCCTTTGCATAGGTGTCTTCATCGTGAGTACATGACTAGTCATACATTAAGATCATGAGCAGAGGGCACAATAACTAAAGAGGAGAAAAATGATGAATAAAATGATGCTCCACTTAGTCTTTACTTAGCTTCCACAAAAAAACAAAAAAACAAATGATTGTAATCGTATTATTTGTTAGTGAATGAATTTTATGTGTTAATGAATGTTAATGAATATTAATGAATTTTACGTCTTAATGATGAATGTTTTGTGTTAATGAATGTTATATGATAATGAATGGATTTTATATTTTATTAATGGATGAAAGAATGAATTAATGTTATATTTTAACGAGGAATTTAGAGTGATGTTAGGGGGAGGAGGGGCCAAATGAGCTTCCACCTTCATGTGGTTGGCCCTGTTAAGTAGAGAATATTATGTTGGTATTATGGATGACTTCATCATGTGTTGTATTGGTTTTCTCATTGATGTCAACACTTATATTCTTGGAGGTCTACATTACATTCACCAGTATGTTTAGTGACTTATGCACAGTCACCGGTATGTGTTCACCAGCAGGTTATATTGTTCACCGGCAGCAATGATGACTTGTTATCATCTAGAGATCATTTTGGTTATGTCAAAAACATGGATTGGAAGTTTGGTTTTGGTGTTTTTCTTATTGGTCTAATTGGGTTGACAAATTTTCCTTTACCGACAGATAGGTCTAGGTTATGGACTGGTACATGTTATCTATTCCAGATCAGCACTACACGTTATGGGGATGGTTTATTGATTGGTAAATGTATTGAGCCGACATGTTGTATCACATCAAGACTTATTTGTAATTGATTTAATTGTACTATCTTTAGTGAGCCGACCTACACATTTGGTCTTAGGTTTTGTATAAATGATTGTAAGATCTTATTGAAGATCATAGATGGTATGAGTGTGTTCAAATATTGAAGAGAGAAAATAAGAAGATCCTTGTGCGAATCACACAGACATTATTCAAAGGTTGAAATAAGGTTATGAAGGTGTTTGACACTCATGTTTAGAGCTTAAACCGGTATTGAATCCAGCATTGCAGATGCTATTTTGAGCAGTACATTATCATTGGATTTAACCATCCAATTGTAGTCAATGTGACTCCTATTTTGTGATTGAGCAGTGAGCTCTAGGCGGTTGGCCTTTCTGCATGTGCAGACCTCATTTGTATACACTTACTATCTGCAATAGTATCATATGATTGTGGGTAAGTTTTTCCACCATGGTTTTTCCCCTTACCGGGTTTTCACGTCAAAATATTTTTGTCATGTGTTGTGGATGTTGTTTCTCTTTATGTTTCATGCATTAAGTTATACCTGTACTGCTATAACTGTTAATCTGTTTTACCAGCACCTAAGTTTGGTTTAATGACATTAATTTTAAGTTAGAATATTTTGCATTTGGATTATAATTTATTGACAACTAGTTCACAACTAATTCAGCCCCCCCCCCCTCCCTCTCAGTTGTCCTTCCCAGGTCCTAACAATTGGTATCAGAGCTAACTCCTCTTTTTGCAAAACCTAACAGCTTGAGGAGATCCTATGGAAACAAACATTTTCAGGAAGGATAGTCTGAAGCTTGATGGAAATAACTATGGTACATGGAAGATCAGAATGGAAACACATTTGAACTACAATGGAAGAGATATATAGGATGTTACAAAGAATGGCTATGTTGCTCATGTTCTGAATCAACCTCATCCACCAACATTGGCCAAGGACTTGGACAATGATTGCAAAGCAAGAGAAGCACTTATGAGCGCATTATCAAACCAATCTACTGCTAAAGCTATTTGGGATAAGATGGAAACACTGAATGAAAGAGATACCACTTTCAAAATTGAAAAATTAGAATGTTACCGGGTCAGGTATGAAAATTAAAAAATGGAAGATGAAAGAATTTCTGCATTTATGGAAAGAGTTAATGAAATTGTTTTAGGAATACAATGTTGTGGAGGATCCTTAAGTGAAGATGAAATTGTGTCTAAAGTTTTAAGAGCTTTGCCACCAGCTTACAAAATGAAAGTGATTGCTATTAATGAGATGAGAACAATGCCTAATACTTCAGTTTCTAGAGATACTTTGGTTAGAAAACTTTCTGCATTTGAGCTTGAGGAATTTGGTCTTGTTGCTACTATAAAGAATGATTTAGCTTTCAAAGCATCATCATCAGCATTAGCATCAACATCATCATCATCTAACAAAACTGATTGGAAAGCACTTTATGCAAAAGAACTTGAAGATATGAGGAGAGAAAATGAAGAACTTGAAGAACTTGAAGAACTTGAAGCACTATTTTCAAGGAAGATGCCTAAAGGTCTAGCAGGGAGTAAGTATGAAGGTAAAGCACCTTTCAAATATTTTAATTGTAATAAAGTTGGTCATATAGCATCTAGATGTCCTAATAGACATGCAAGACTAAGGGAGGAAGCAAAGAGATCATATAAGCCTAACCCTGAATATCAAAGATACAAATTTAAGAAAAACAGAGATAAGTCATGTTACTATGTAGATGAAGGTGTTACAGATGATTCAAATGAAGATCCAATAGATAGCGGATGGGCTTTTGTTTCAATAAAGGAAGATCAACCAATACCTATTGTCAAACCGGTAAAGTAGGCACTGGCAAGAAAAATTAAATAAAATGATGAATGGATAATAGATAGTGGATGCTCGCATCATATGACTGGTAATAAAAGCAAATTCTTATCATTTCAGGAAATTCATGGAGGTCTAGTAAGGTTTGGAGATGATAAAGATTGTTTAATCAAAGGAAAAGGCACTATATCTTTGGATGGTAAGCACAATACTGACAATGTTTATTATGTAGAAGGTTTAAAGCATAATCTTTTGAGTGTTGGCCAGTTAGTGGAGAAAGGATTTCAGTTACACTCCAAGAATGGAAAATGCAAAATCATAAACAAAACTCGATTGGAGATTGTAACCGATAATTAGACTAAAGGTAATATCTTTCACTTGAATACCAGTGATAAGACATGTTTGATTGCACACATTGATGAAAGTTGGTTATGGCATAAAAGACTTTGTCATGTTAATTTTGATTCCATTATAAAGATCAGTTCAACTAAGGCAGTAAGAGATTTACTTAAGATTGTGAAACCTCATAATCCGGTATGTAAGGAATGTCAAATGGGAAAGCAAGTTAGAACAATAAGAGCATTACTAAGAAATCCAATAATATTCTTGATTTAATTCATACTAATTTATTTGGTCCAGCAAGAACAAGAAGTCTATAAGGTGATAGATACTTCATGCTAATAATTGATGATTATTCTAGAATGTGTTGGGTTACTTTTCTCATGGAGAAATAAGAAGCTTTTGAAATATGCAAGATATACAAGGCAATGATAGAGAATGAAACTGGCAAGAAAATCAAATGTTTAAGATCAGATCAAGGAGGAGAATTTACATCTAGAGAATTTAATGCATTCTGTGAAGTTAATGTAATCAAAAGACAACTATCAGCACCCTGGACACCCCAGCAGAATGGAGTTGTGGAAAGGAAGAATAGAACTTTTCTGGATGTAGCAAGAACTATGTTAATAGAAGCAAATCTACCTCATGTGTACTAGAGAGAAGCAATGAATACAACGGTTTATACTTTCAATAGAGTTCACATCAAAAGTGAAACCGATAAGACCACTTATGAGCTATGGTTAGGTCATATTCCTACTCTTAAGTAATTCAGAATATTTGGAAGCAAATGTTGTATTAGAAAAGATGAGAATATTGGAAAATTTGATCCTAGAAGTGATGAAGGAATATTTCTTGGTTATTCGTCTAAAAGCAAGGCATATAGATGTTAGAATAAAAGGTTACAAAAAATCATTGAGAGTACTAATGTGAAGATAGATAAACATTTTAGAGGAGATTCTGTAGAACTGATAGTTGAAATTATTATTGATCAACCTACACGGATTGCACCAGTACAAAATGAAGATCCAGTCACACCGGCATCATCAGAAAACTCAACTGTGACTCAAGAACAACATCATGTAAGTAGAAATCAGAACAAACCCAGGTATGTAAGATTGAATCATTTAGAGAATCAAATAATTGGAAACAAGAATCAAGGTGTTATGACTAGAGGAAGACTGGCAAATGAAGAGGTATGCTTAATTTCTCAAGTTGAACCAGCATCTATTATTGAAGCATGTCAGGATGAACATTGGATAAAAGCAATGGAAGATGAATTAAAACAAATTGAAAAGAACAATACTTGGACATTAGTTCCCCAGCCTATAGACAAAAATGTAATTGGAACTAAATGGGTATATAGAAATAAACTTAATGAAGATGGTGAAGTAATCAGGAACAAAGCAATGTTAGTTTGTAAAGGTAATTCATGGAAAGAAGGAATTGATTATAATGAAACCTTTGCATCGGTAACTAGAATTGAGGCAGTTAGACTATTTCTTGCATTTGTAGCTCATAAGAACTATAAATTTTATCAAATGGATGTAAAATGTGCATTTTTAAATGGAGATCTTGAGGAGGAAGTTTACATTGAACAACCTGATGGATTTTCTTTGATAGATAATAAGGATATGGTTTGCAGGTTAAGGAAAGCTTTATATGGATTGAAGCAAGCTCCTAGAGCTTGGTATGCTAGATTGGATAGATATCTTTTGAAGCTTGGTTACACAAAAGGTAATGCTGATAGCAATTTGTATTACAAAGTTACCAATGATGATATTTTGGTTATTGAATTATTTGTGGATGATATCATTTTTGGAGGTGAAGATGGATTATGTAAGGACTTTGCTAACCAAATGCAAAAAGAATTTGAAATGTTTATGATTGGAGAGATAAAAAAAATTCTAGGTTTGCAGATTTCACAAACAGATAAAGGTATATTCATATGTAAAACAAAGTACTTGAAGGAACTCTTGAAGAAATTTGGTATGGAGAATTCCAAACCGGTAAGTACTCCTATGACTACAACTGATAAATTGACATTGAAGGATGATTCAACTCCTATTAATCCGACAAGGTACAAATATATGATTAGAGGTTTACTGTATTTAACACAAACCAAACCTGATATAATGAATGCAGTATGTATTGTATCTAGATTTCAAAGCAATCCTAAAGAAAATCATGAATCAATAGTTAAAAGGATTTTTTGGTACCTACAAGGCACAACAAATCTTGGTTTATGGTATCCTAAAGATGAAAATTTTGATTTATGTAAATACACTGATGCAAATTGGGTAGGAGATGTAGATGACAGAAAGAGTACTATTGGTGGTGCATTCTTTCTTGGTAGAATGTTGATTTCATGGATAAGCAAGAAATAGACTTGTACATCATTATCAAATGTAGAATCAGAATATGTTGCAGCAACAACTAATTGTACTCAGGTATTATGGATCAAGAAAATGTTGAAGGATATAAAGGTAAAATGCAAAGAACCAATAATTATCTATTATGATAATTCAGCAGCAATTGATATATCAAAGAATCCGGTATTTCACTCTAAGACAAAGCATGTTTCTATTAAGTATAGTTTTATGAAAGAGAATGTTGAAGCAAATGAAGTGAGATTGGTTTATGAAGGAGAGCTATTGCTCAGGAGGAGTAGTTGGCTAAACGTTATGTTTTGAATTCTTAACTGCTTTGGCATTTGATGTCAAAGGGGGAGAGATATCTATGGAAAAAAATTGTTCCTTGGGGGAGAGATATACTTTTTGGATATATATATTTTTGGTTTTGATTTATGTTTCTATTACAGAACTTTGTATTGATATATCTTTGGGAGATTGTTGGTTTATTGTTTTTGGCACTTAGATGTTTTTCCATCTAGTGTTGCTATCAATGACAAAGGGGGAGATTGTTGGTATTATGGATGACTTCGTCATGTGTTGCATTGATTTTGTCATTGATGTCAACACTTATATTCTTGGAGATCTACATTATGTTCACCGGTATGGTTAGTGACTTATGCACAGTCACCAGTATGTGTTCACCAACAAGTTATATTCTTCACCTGCAGCGATGATGACTTGTTATCATCTGGAGATCATTTTGGTTATGTCAAAAACATGGATTGGAAGTTTGGTTTTGGTGTTTTTCTTATTGGTCTAATTGGGTTGACAGATTTTCCTTTACCGACAAATAGCTCTAGGTTATGGACCAATACATATGTATTATTCCAAATCAGTACGACACGTTATGGATATGGTTTATTGATTGGTAAATGTATTGAGCCGACATGTTCTATCGCATCAAGACTTGTTTGTAATTGACTTAATTGTAATATCTTTAGTGAGCCAACCTACACATTTGGCCTTAGGTTTTGTATATATGATTGTAAGATCTTATTGAAGATCATAGATGGTATGAGTGTGTTCGAATATTGAAGAGCGAAAATAAGAAGATCCTTGTGTGAATCACACAGACATTATTCGAAGGTTAAAGGAAGCTTATGAAGGTGTTTGACACTCATGTTTAGAGCTTAAACCGGTATTGAATCCAGCATTGTAGATGCTATTTTGAGCAGTACATTATCATTGAATTTAACCATCCAATTGTAATCAGTGTGACTCCTATTTTGTGATTGAGTGGTGAGCTCTAGGCGGTTGGCCTTTCTGCATGTGCAGACCCCATTTGTATACACTTACTATCTACAGTAGTATCATCTGATTGTGGGTAAGGTTTCCCACCATGGTTTTTCCCCTTACCGGGTTTCCATTTCAAAATCTATGTGTCATGTGTTGTGGATGTTGTTTCTCTTTATGTTTCTTGCATTAAGTTATACCAGTACTACTATAGCTGTTAATCTATTTTACTGGCACTTAATTTTGGTTCACCAACATTAAGTTTAAGTTGGAATAATTTGCATTTGGATTATAATCTATTGATAGTTGTTGGCAAGTTGGCACTAAGTTGTCATTGATGTCAACCGACATGATGAATGCTCACATAAGGGTAAGCATAAAGAATGAAGGCCTATAGGTAGTCTCACACCACCAGAAGTGAAGATGTGTTACCAGTATAGAATGCTCTACAGGTTTACAGAAAAAGAAAGCTCTATCGGCAAAGCATTGTACTGGTATGTGTTTTTCGGACCAACTTTGTGTTGGTGGGCCATGTCTTGATAGTTGTGATGCCATAAGAAGTAGAGGTGGAAAACGGGTTGTGGTTGGTGAAGCCTCATTGATAGGGTTGATGAAACAGATAATCACCATTAATGGAGGAGCCACAAATAATAAGATTGTATCTGACTAATTGCAGCCTGAGGACGAAGGAATGATAGAGGAAGATCAGAGAGTAGTTGGCGCCTAAATCTATGCAAGGGAAATTCGATTCAGGAAGTCCTCGAAAAGAAAACTTCTGAAGCGCCTTATGTGTCGATTGATTTCATGACAGGAGATCTGATTCGAGATTGCCATTTTTGGAAAATGTGCATTGGATAATGGAAAGCATGTGTAGGTACATCCTTCTAGGACAGGTGATTGATCCAAGATAGGCAAGATTGGATCTCATGAAGATTGTGCTGGAAAGAGGAAACCCTTACCGCTCAGGTTTTTGAATTGCATTCTAGAAGGAATTCACTATATAAGAAATGAGAGCTCCAGACGGAAAGGTTTGTTGATATTGTGAAGATTAAGAAGAGAAGAGAAGTGAGAGGGAGCAAGGAGAAAACTTTAGAAGGAGTTCTGAGAAATTTGCAGTGTGAGTGAGCAAGCAAACTAGTGAGGGGATTCTACCGGTAATATCATAGTCTTGCAGTTGAGCCCAACCGGTAAGGTGTGGCAAAGCAGATAGCATCCTAGTGTGACACAGTGTGTTGAGAGACTATGTGTGAGAGGGAGAGAAAGATAATAGAGGTTGAGAAATAAAGACAACAATCTCACAACCGACAGTGTGAGTTTCAGTGGAGGAGAAAAGACTGTCAACTGACAGAGAGTTATTTGATTCAAGAGTTGCAAAATTCATTTGCAACAAGAAGCCTTAATTGTATTCAAATAGTATTTCAATATACATCACCAAGTTGAAGCTTGGTGTAGGGGTTGGTGCCCTAAAATCTTTGTAAGTCTACCTGTGAGGCTGGATTGGAGCAATAGTCTCTAGCAGCTTTTCTCACCGAGATTTTTCCCATAATGGGTTTTCCTCATAAATATGGTGTTGTGAGTTACTTGTGTGTGAATTGTCTCTTCGGCTTTCCTTCTTGTATTATCGGTGTGACTGTTTAAGTGGTTAAGTAAATAACTGATATTCTCAAGTTAGATCACAAGAGGAAAAACTTAGGAACCACTGATTCACCCCCCTCTCAATGGTATTTTGTGTTCAACAACAATTGGTTCACAATTGATTCACCCCCCCCCCTCTCAGTTGTCCTTCCTGGGTCCTAACATATTAAACTATTCTTGAAACAAAGAGAAACTCAATAAGGTAACACACTTTTCAATATTTCATTGTGCTCCACTGTTAATCTTATTCAATAATATGTATTGAATCTTAATTGCAGGGTCCAACAAAGCCAACACAAAAAACAACACAAGAAGTTACTTAGTGGAGACCATCATAGGTAAGGTCCTTGATTAATATTTTGTTGTTTATATTCATATTGTTGATTACATAGGCAAATATTCATTTAAGATTTTAAAAGGGCAGTCACCAAATACACCAAATAGTTGTCTAAGTATGAGATAAAAGATTATCTAAGTATATTAAGTAGCTAAGATCAAGATTTATTAGTCCAAGCTCCAACTATTGTGAGGAATTTAGTATTAGTGGAAGCCATTTTGAAGTGATCCATGACTTTCATTGTGATTGAGGCAAGGAGTTTTGATGCAAAGTCATAGGGAAACTTGGTAGGATACCCAATCCCAACACACATAAACACTCTCCAAGAGACTTAATCACTCACTTTACCCTTCTCAAATGACTCAACAAGTCATTGGTTGACAACACATGCTTTCAATGTGACCTTCCTTCCTATAGCCCTAATTACCAATAGGTTATACATACCCTTACAAAGACAATACACCAACAATATGGCACAGACCCAAACCACCCATACACAATGCCTTATTACATCCTATGACACATGATTCAATAATTAGAAGTGATTATTAAACTTCCTAATATCCTTGTTCTTCACAAACGCTTCACAATCCTACTAGCCCTAAGTTTTCAGTTTTTGGGAAACAACTCACAATTCTCCCAAAACACCAAACAAAAAAATGACCAGTCAGCCTGACCAACATATATTAAACTTAGATAAGGTTCTTTTGGACCAGTCAGCCTGACCAACACCTGCCCTAATTACACAAGAGCCCCAATTAGGCCTATTTTACAAAGCAACCCCTCTTCAAACCAATCACAAAACTTCTCTCCACTTGAGACACTCAGAGCTAGTGTAAAAACCACCAATTTCATCAAAAAAATTCATCTATGGTGTTTTGGAACTCATCAAACTTCATCACCTATCTTCAATTGCTCGGAATTCCTCCTAATGCCAAGCACTTCAATGCATTTTTTCTTATCCAATCACAGAAACCTCCATCACTCCTACCATGATATAATACACTAGTTGGCCCAACATCCCCTTGAGTTTTATGAATTTTGACTCTTAGTAATGTTCAGAACCAACTATTATAAATGAAACCCTCGGTAGGCTTTTCATAGGTCCAGAAGCACAAACAATACCAAATATTAATGGAAACCAATTATTCAAAGCCTTCCCACACTTGGATGTGTTAGATACAAGTCTGATTCAACCTTCTAAGGAGTTTAAGAATATTTGTCAATCATATTCAACGTGAGAAAATGCAAGAAATTCGGACTGAGACACAAAATGTATGTAACAGAGATCACCTTCCTTCATTCCACCATCAAAAACCTTACATGTTCAGCCTCAAAGGATTTTGTATGTGTCAAAACAATGTCTCCCAACATCCAAAACTGAATTTTGAACCATTGGGTCGTTGCAGACCAACTAATCCAAAATGTTGTAAAGTTGACAACATAAGATGTCATAATAACATTGACAACTTTTGCATATTTTTGCAAATGGCCTTGTAATCGACCAAAACACCATGAAACCATTAAATAAGGACCTAATATGTCCATACAAGACCAAAAACAATATTCCTACTCATCTTGATCATTTAGATGATGTTTGACCAATGTTAACCCCTAATAGGGCCTATTACAAACCCCATTACATGAGTACATAATTGAATGAACAAAATGACTTAAAAGCCTTACAAATATGAAAAAATCAAATGGTCCTTAGACCCTTATTACATCCATGATATGAAATGACCATATGGATCAATTATGAGGTGCCCCTGCACCAAGTTTTCTAGGGGTATTAGCTAAGTCTATGAAGTAGTTGAGATCAAAATTTATCAAACAAAGATCCAACCATCGTTAGGAATTTAGTAAAAGTGGAAGCCATTTTGAAGTGATCCAAGACTTTCATTGTGATTGAGTCAAGGATTTTAACCCATGAATTGTTGGAAATATATTTTTGTTGTATATATTCATTTTGCTGATTACATAGGAAAATATTCATTTAACTTTTTAAAGGGGCAGTCACCAAATACACCAAATAGTTGTCTAAGTCTGAGATCAAACATTAGCTAAGTCTATGAAGTAGCTAAAATAAAAATTCACCTAATCTTTGGGCTTACAAATTTTCCTTTTGTCACACTTACTAGGATTTACTAATTTCACTCTTTCTAATGATACCCTTGGATCAGAGCATAAAATGTTGTTATAGATTTAGATTAACAACTGATATCACCTTATTGTATATCTTGGTAACTATGCATTTATGGTCCTTCATGTTCATTTAAAAGGAAGTTGGATATTATCATGTAAACACTGCATACTTATTTCACCCTTTTTACGGCTGTAGATTATGTCTTTGTCAAATAAGATGAAAAGGTGTTTGGTGCTGAATGATATTTATAGAGTTCATTATCTTATACTATGAAGGTGCTCTATGATTTATCTTTCCTTTGACTGCTTTTCGAGCTGTGAACTGGAAAAATGAAGTAAACCTATCTTCATCCTTTTGCAAAAACAAAACAATAGTGAGAGTCTATCTTTGACAATGTTCACCAAATCTAAATGCTCACTATTCCTTTATTATATTTATGTATGTTGCAACAACATCAAATCTCTGCTCTTTTATTTACCCCTGATTGTAATTATTTAATCTAAACCCTATAGGGGTTTCATGAGGAAAATCCTACAATGCATAGCTTTTCCATTGTGTTGTAGCAGTCAAATAGAATATGACAGTATTCCTTTATGTTTTTTTGCTCAAATCTCTTCTATACTCTCAAGGCTACTTCTTGAATCTTTTGTTCCTAGATACCTGAACTTTAATGATGAAAACTATTAGAGGCCACTCTTTATAATACCATTGTTGCATACTTTTATTTGAGGAAACCTATGACTATGTCTTCCACTATTATATTATTTCTTTCTGATCTTGTACATGGTCCCTTTTGTCATATGACCTTTGTGTTTATAGCTTACTTGCACTATGTGATATACCATTTATGACTGCAATCTTAATGCATGTTGTATATGAATGCATGTGAATCATATTCTCTTACTGATGATGTGTTTTGGTAGAAAGACTATATAAGATTGTATATCAAATTTTGAGATTTGGTAATTCTTTTATGACTGCATTATGGTCAGGAAGGCGGTGAAAATCCTTGATATTCTTGAGAGGATTGTCTTGTCAATTAACTACTCTTATGTTGGTTGTAGATGTACTCCTTTCAACTGTCACAATTGTGTCTTCTATCATTTCCTGAGTAAATTACCAATTATGCTCCGAGGATTGAAATCATTGTACCTGTCTTTGTGAGTCCTCCTGATCAGAATGGTCGTACAACATACAAGTGAGCTTTCCTTGTTTATTGTCTAGAAATTTTGTTGCTAACATGGAAATTTTGTTGTTGGCATGGTTTTTTATTCAGTCTATGAAGTAGCTAGGATCAAATAGTTGCCTAAGTTTGATATCAAAGATAGCTAAGTCTATGAAGTAACTGGGATAAAAATTTATTAGACAGAGAATTAACCATCGTTAGGAATTTAGTAAAAGTGGAAGCCATTTTGAAGTGATCCAAGACTTTCATTGTCATTGAGTAAGGAGTTTAACCCATGAGTTGTAGAAAATAGATTTTTGTTGTTTATATTTATATTGTTGATTACATAGGAAAATATTTTTAACTTTTTAAAAGGAAAGTCACCAAATACAACAAATAGATGCCTAAGTTTGAGATCAAAGATAGCTAGGTCTATGAAGTAGCTGGGATCAAAATTTATTAGACAGAGATCCAACCATTTTTAGGAATTTTGTAAAAGTAAAAGCCATTTTGAAGTAATCCAATATTTTCATTGCCATTGAGACAAGGAGTTTTGTTGGCATTTGCATGAAGATTGTATTGATGAACTATTATGTTGTCATTGATGTCAATTATAACCAGTAATGATGTTGTAATGTTGTTGTTTTGCAACTGGTAGATAAGCTAGTGAAGGAAATCGATATTACTTGAGAAGCAGTAAGATCAACCGATAACCCTACCTGTTGATGTGCCAAACCCTAATCGATGGATCTTGGTCAATCGGTTGTATTGATTTATGATCAAATGATGAATGTTAATGATTATGCCACATATGCATGTTGTATGTAAAGATTTTTCAAATAGTTTTTGGTGCGTAGAGATAAAAGTTTTATCTTGGGAATGAGCGAGTTTCTCTTCAACCTTCCTCTTTCTTGTCTCAATAATCTAGTCAAAAGTGGCTTTCTTAGCCAAAGTGAATCTTTCAAGTGCTTGCCGGTTGGAAATCTGTTGTAATGATTGAAAGTTTTTAGAGATGTGCTTTGTCAATGCCTTAAGATTGCTGGAAGGGCTTGCTTCATTTTCAACCATACATTCAGGAATCAATTTGTGCAAAACTATTATTGACTAATCTATTATTCCTTTGTCTGTAGATCCCTCCTTCAATAGCTTTTGAGTAGCCATCATCATTAGCTCTGTGGGACTCATCTTTGTGATTGATTTCTTCTCAACTTGAGAAGTGTCAATTGCCAAAAGTTTTGATGAGGAATCAACTACCGGTTTAGTACTGGGTGTTTTATTGGTCTCATTTTCCTTTTCTTTATTTTCCTTATCCGCTCCTCGTGTATCCCTTATCTCAGCCTCTTTTGCACCAGTGGCTTCGCCACTTGTTGCAGTATATGTCACTGTCGGTGGATTATTATCCACAATATGATTAGTATCTTGTACATTATCTATATTACCTTACTTAGACTATACAAATGTTGTCTCTGTCGGTTTAGCATGTACACTCTTATTATCTATTGGTTCATTCAAAATTTGATCTAAACTTCCCAAAATTCATTTTCCTTTGGATCTGTCTAGAATGATGGGAGTTGTTGCCTTAGCAAATTCTTCTTGAGAAGTAAGGAAATCAGGATTCTTTTGGAAGAATTTAGCCCAACCATCTCTTCTCTCATTTATTATTTCATTGACTCTACCCATCATTAAGCTTATTTGTTGAGGTTTGCTGCTAAAGATTTTTCTATTTGCAAATTCTATACATCTTTTCATTTCATTATTTATAGTACGACAAATGCCCAAAAGTTCAACTTCTTTAATCTCTTTGTCCCTCTTAACTGCATCTAATCTCCTTGCATCTAACTTATTATACAATGATAAACAAATTTCCTTCAAAATCTCTACCAAAGCCTTCTTATATATGTCTAAATCTAACAAAATTGCTTCTTCTATTTCATTTTTCTCATTGTCATCTAAATGCTCATATAATTTTGACACATTCTTCAAAATTCCATCTTTAGTTACCTCATCTATTAACTCTGCACAAGTCATATTACTAGATTCAGTTGCTTCATCTATTTTACTCTTTTTCTTCTTCTTTTAGGGGGTTGTAGGGGCGGATGGAGCATGATTCCTCTTCTAAGTAGGTTTCCTTGCCAAAGGTGTGGATGTTGTTGTGACCTTTCTTACTAGCTTCCTCCTTGGTTCCACCTTCTTCTCTTCTACCTGAGGCTTGTCAAATTTCTTCCTTTGTACCCTTCTGAATGCAAGAGTTTGTTTATCCTCTGTATCGGAGTTAGAAGTGATAGGAGATATGAAAGTCGCAGGCCTCTTTACCTATGGAGCACTAGTTGATGTCGGTTGATCTACAGGTTTAGATCCAGAACCTAGTTCTGTATCTATCTTGTGAATCACATTTTGAACGAAAGCATACATTTTGTCTATTTTATTTTCCCTCCTTTTCTTGATGAAACCAATTTTAACTTCAAGAGCCTTCTCCTTGGCAGTACCAAAGTGTTCAGCCTTATCATCCAAAGGAGCATCAATCAACATTTTAGCATATAGCTCCAAAATTTTGTCATCAACTTCATAGCCCAATTCAGTGACCCATATTGTTCTAGGTTCCACCGCTTCCATGAGAGTCTCATATGTTTTTACCATGAAGCAGATTTCAGTGGAGTATTTTTCAACAATGTGTTTGGAGATTCTCTCCCTCAGTCTCATGTTCTCTTGAAATGATTTAAAGAAGCCCCATAATTTCTCATCCCTGTTGCTACCAAGACCACTGATTGCATTTTTAATCTTAATGCCTATCGGTATGTCATGACATCGTTGTTTCGTTCCCAAACCTAGTAGCTCATTCATGAAATACAACATCAAGCAGGCAATAAGATTGACAAACTGAAATGTTCCTTTCTTAACACCTTTGATTTTTCCAAGATTTATCAATAATTCACTTCTTAACCATTCACACAAATCATACTTTCCATCATTCTTTATCACTTGATATTTAACATGGATACAGGAACTAGCAACAGAGTTCAATCGACTTGATTATGTTACCTTGTAGATAATGATCATGCTAGAAAATTTTACATCTCTATCTCTAATGGTGCTTATCCTTATTGACCTTCCATCATGGGTTGCACCATTGAGCTTTTCAACCTGAGTGTTGGAGATCTTCTTCCCTGGTTCCTACCCGACTTTGGATAAGCCAGTGACCACCTGAATTGCTTCTTTGGTTATCATGTGAGGTCGGTCCAGTGAGATGAATTCATTATGCACCCTGCTCAGAACATATCTAATCATTTCGTCCTTGAATTCTGGTATATAGAGGATTCTGGTTAACCCTAGGTCTTCAATGATTTGATATTTCAACTTGATTGTTCCGGAGCTACCGAGTATCACAGTTTGATACATTCCCTTGATTTCCTCAGTGCCTAAATCCTCCAAAATGCAATGAATATAAGCCTTGACATCTTCCAAATAAAATACACCATCGGGAACCCTCGAAAATGCGCCAGTAGAGTCTCCCTTCATTGCTATTTGAGGAACTTCCTTGAAAACAAGTCTAAGCCTATCCTTAACCTCAACAATAGTGGGATTCACAAAGAAAGTAGGAGCAGATGATGATCCAGATGCCATTTCAAAGAAATACCTGGATACCAATCGTCGGTTTGAAAGATCTTGATCACTTCTTAGATAACTGTTGGAAATATTTTAGAATGCCATTTCTTGCTTTTGATCGCCTTTGATTCGTCTTTGCTTTGCTCTGGTTTTCTCGAGTTCAAGGTGAGTAAAAATGAGTTGATTTTCCCTTTTTATCAACAAGTAAACCCTAATTCTTAATTGTCATAAATTCTTAGCGGTGCGCCCTATCGGATGTAAGTTTCACAATTTTATGCCAGATAAACCTCCATCAATGATCAATGCCACTCTCCAGATCTCTTTCCAGATCTCTTCTAGGGAATATGAAAGATTTGCAATGAATTTTCCAACCCCTAAGGCATCTACCTCAGTTACTTGTTTAATTTCCTGTTAGTGTAGGAATGCTCTGTTCTACCGATGGAGTTAGTGGTGCAGTTTCCAGTGTAGTTACATCTCCACTTGGTTTTTCAAACTTTATAACCCATCTCTTGGTGTGATCTTGTTGTAATTCATCTACCTTTTGCTTTCCTTTCTCATTTGCTTTGTCATTGCTAACTAGTTTAGTCTTGCTTCTACAATACTTAGCAATATGACCTATTTTGTTGCATGCATAACATGTAACATTGTTATTTTGAATTGATTTGTCATATCCGGTGTCATTCCTTGATCTACATTTATTAGCCAAATGTCCAAACCTTCCACACACATGACACTTAATATTTATTCTACAATGTTTTGACTTATGACCATATTTCTTTCAATTTGTGCATTGACCGGGAACTGAATTGTAGTTTTGATTTGCTCTATTTCTACATTTTTTAGCCATATGCCCAAATTTATTACAAACAAAACATCTACCATTGAATTTGTAAGAATTAGATTGCATTACTGGTTTCCTCTAGTCTGATGAGTTTTTCATATCAGTTGTCTAATCTTTATTTGCAATACCAGATCTTCCACCTTGTTCAAATCCAAGTCCTCTAGAATCTTCATTCTGCCTTTGTATTTTCAATAAATCATCCAGCTGTGCAGCACTAATCCTGAATTTTTCTTTATACTCACTTGCAGTAGTTAGATCATTTCTCAGAGTTATTATTTGTCTTTCAAGCTCTTGTTCATTATTCTAGGATTGTACCAAATCAGTTCTCAACATATCATTCTCATGAGCCAATCTGCCACATTCTTCAAATTTGTTCTTCAAAGATACAACAAGATTTTCTTCTTTCATCTTTTTGTCCTCAATATCTTTTGACATCCTCATAGTCAGGTTTTGCATTTCATTCTTCGTGAGCATTTTTTTTTTACTCAGTTTCTGACATTGTTCCTTAAGTGCATTTTTCTCTTCATCATCCTAGTTTTGCAAAAGTTCCTTCCTCCTAGCTTGAGCTGATGATAACTTTTCTTCCAGAACAAGAATGAATTCATTAGCAGATTTCAATTCATCTTGCAGCTTTAATTTCTTCAACCTTTCCACATCATAATCCTCAAGTGCCATCTCAAGTTGCTTCTCCATAGCCATGTTCAATGATTCTGGTTTCAGGATCTTCCTCAAGCTGTTAAACTTCCTCTAAGGCACCAATCTTTGATACCAATTGTTGGAATACAAGGAATGCAAGAACACTGAGAGGGGGGTGTGATTCAGTGTTATGTTGGTAATATAATATTTTACCTTATTACAACATACACATATAAACCGGTAAATGAAGAAACATATAACATGAAGTAAATAAACCAACCACATGAATGAACACCAAAACACACTGAATTTTATACGTGGAAGACCTCAAAGAGTAAAAACCATGGTGGGATTTGTGACCCACAATATCAATTCACTGGCCATATGAAAGATATTACATAGCATGGGGGCTTGCACATGCAGGAAGGCACAATGCTTAGAGCACACTGCTCAACACAAAAGATTCTCACTGACTACAAGTTTTTGCAAAGATAAAATAGTAATGGTGAACTCACAAAATGCATCTGTAATGCCAAAAAGAGTTATGGTTGAAGCTCTGTTCTATACCAATTCATAAACCCTAAACCCTTTGACCGGTATCTCCTTTCCTCCAAGAATGTTTTACAAACCAACTACTGATCATTTCAAGATATAATTTTCACATACAAATTACCAACATACATATCCTTTGCATCACATTGTTCTACTTCCTTGTCTTATATTAAAATGACCTAATAAACTGACTTATATACCCTTTACCTTATGTCAGCTTACAATACATTACAAAAGATATTCAACATCAGCCCTATACAATGATTATAAATTTATTTTACAAATAAATGGATCCCAAACTGATGTCGGCTTCACTAAAGTGCTGGATGTCAGTGTCAGTGATGGCCTTGAATACTCCAATGTTGGTATTTGTCGATGTATGCCTCCAATGTCAGTATTTGTTGGTATATGCCTTCTATAGAATCTTGTTGCCATAAATTACAACATATGAATCCAATGAGTGTCAATTGCCAACACTATGACCAAGACATAAAAATTTGGAAGAGAGGAGCTTGGTATATTCTTTAAGTTTGCATTATCATGCTAGTCAGGAATAGGAAACTCAAATGTTGGGTTCGCAGGCAGAGGAGGAGGATTTCTTGCCATTGGTCCTTGATAAAGAACTAAAGGTAAAATATTTTGCTCAGGGGGCTCATTTAAGAAGTCGAGGTCTCCCTCCAATAAATCAAAAACACCTTGGTTTCTAGCTTGCACAAAAGTTTCAGCAAAAGGATTTATTTCTGGGGCTTGATCTGAGTGGAATGTGAGGGAAGAAATATTCCTAATGCATCTCTTCTTCTTCTTTTATGCATGTATATTTTATGAATGAATTCTAACAGCTAATTCTTAAAGAAAACTAAAAACTTAAAACTAATGATTACAACAGGTTCTTAGTTTGGCACCATCCTCGACAACGATGCCAAAAATGTTGGTCCTCACAACTGGAATAGCAACTAGGTTATAAAAACTCATTTAAGAGATTGGACATCCTTACTGAAAACCTAACTCTCCTGTAGCAAAGGCTCATTTACTTTATCAACCAGGGATGTAAACTTGAAACGGGTCAGCATTGTATGTGCACTAAGTTCAAATTCCAAACGTTCTATCCTACTATTGGAAAAGGAAATTCTCTGAAATAAATGTGCAAAAACATGATGAACTAATAATTTATCAGAACTCTCAACTAAAGGTAACTTAAGCAACTGCTACTGAATGACAATGTTCTCGTCAGTGGATAGGAGCTACTATGCCCGTTGTGGCTGCAAGAACAGATGAGGGAACTGTTTCTAGTGGCTGCAAGAATAATCGAATGCCAAAACAAAAACTATAACAAGATGGAAATTAACTGAAAAACACAAAGGGACTACTCACCAAGTGGGCCCCCTTGAGTGATTATATCCATAACTCTAGATGACAATTGATAAGCTCAAAATAACATTGTCTTCTTTATTTCAAATTGACTACAAAATACATAAGTCTGAAAGTTGGATACTACAAATTTTGTGATCATTTTGTCCCTTTGAGAGGAGATAGAGACATTTTATTTATAAGAAAACTTTATAATAGATTCCTAAGTGATCAACCCATGTCCCAAAGGAATAGGCGAATAGGGTTTATTACATTAAAGAAGAAGTCAGCACAGGAAAATAGAACAACAACAATTGTCCTGCAGCTAACAAAATATAACGCAACCTCCTTCCTGGATTTAAGCTCCACTAGGAACAATTATGAATGTTCCACAAACCGCTCTATTGAGGAAGTGATCAAGTGGTTATGATCTTCCCCAATGTTGCTCCATTTTGACTGGGTCTGCATCCTAGCAGCATGTTCATGTTCCTCTTAACCACCAGCTTAGTATTTCTTTCATCTTGGCTAACCCTACATCATGACGTTAATATGCACAAAAGCATGTGTATCTATAGATGTTAACATAACATAAATTAAACCATATTCTAAGATTGATTTTGATAATTTGCATAGATGGACCGTTTAAAAATTATTAGATAACAACCTTAGGTATATGATAAACAAGTTCTAGAAATACTTAAAAAGACATCAACCAGTAAAGTCTTCTGACCCAAATATTACCCATACACAAGACCTAAGAAAGAATTCTATGACAAAAATCTATCAAAACAGAGCCATTATTTCAACTCATCATCTATCATTCTTGTTAGATCTATCATGCCTTTTAAATTTATCATGCTTATCATATCTAGACATTCTCTCGGGGAACCTAGAAGCAAAATGTCCTATGTAATTACAAGAAAAACATTTCAAAGGTAACTATCCATCATACTTACTGGCTCCTTTAGGCAATCTATGAGAAAAAAGGGCTTCAAGCTCATCCAATTATCTTTCTTTCTCTTCGATCTCTCTTGTCTCTTTCAAATATAGATACCCAACAAGAGATTTCTCTTGG
The DNA here is from genome assembly GCF_030272615.1 of Cryptomeria japonica. NCBI lineage: Eukaryota > Viridiplantae > Streptophyta > Pinopsida > Cupressales > Cupressaceae > Cryptomeria > Cryptomeria japonica. Next base: position 478,143,367 of record NC_081407.1, on the reverse strand, counting down.
ATCATACTTTTGCTTCCTAGATACAAAGGATCTGAATGCAATTTTAGATTTTCCATGTGATTCTCCAAATTCTCTCAACTCAAATGCAATAAGCTTTCCAACCAACATGTCTCTAGTCACAGTAGTCACACTCTGGATCTCATCAATAGCAACTATTTTATGTTTGTAAGAAGGAGGTAATGATCTCAACAACTTAGAAACAATCTCATCTTCTTCAAGGGATCCATTGGCACATCTGATATTCATGACAAGATCACTCACCTTAGCCATAAAGCTTGATATATTTTCATCTTCTGCCATCTTCAATGCTTCATACTTCCCTTTCAAGCTTTGCAACTTAGCAACTTTAACTTGTGCACCTCCTTCATACAAAGTCTCCATATTCTTCCAAATCTCATGTACAGTTTGCAAACCCATCACATTAGTCATCTCCGAATCCGTCAAGGCACTCAGTAATGCATCCTTAGCTCTTACGTTATGTTCAACATCCTTGATTTCAATAACAATAACCGGTCCATTCTGAGGAACATTGTAAACATTTTTTATGATCTTCCAATACTCTTCTCCAAGACATTTCAAGTGAACTTCCATCTGGTCCTTCCAAACGTGTAATTGCTTCCATCAAATCTAGGAATCTCCTTCTTGAACACATAAGTTGCCATCCAGGATCTCCTCAAGCAGTCAAGATTCTTTCAAAGGATCTAGCTCTGATACTAATTGTTAGAAGCAACTAAGAAGGAAAACTGAGAGGGGGTGAATCAGTTTTCAACAAATTTATCAAATCAAGCACAATCTAAAATATAAACAATAGAAGCAACAATAAAGATAAGAATAATGAAACCACAAAACATAACACCAATATTTTGATGTGGAAAATCTGGTTAAGGTAAAAATCACTGTGGGAACCTACCCACAGTAAGATGATACTCTATAGTAGTATCCATAAATATTACAATGGGGAATGCACATGCATTTAGGCACACTACCTAGAGCTCACTAATCAAAGTAAAAAGATACAGAAGGTTACAACCCTCAAGGAAGGTTCACTACCTTACAATAATGATCAGACAGCAATCTGGATTACATGAACTGCAAACTTAGCATCTCCTTATGCCTGATTATAGTTCTAGTTAAGAACATTTGTCTACCCTACAACAATCTATGCTCAATACACCACACCGAAGGATAAATTTTCTTAAGCATCACATACACCACTCTCTGATAATGTAGACATAACACTGATACCCAATTTACATTACTATACCACCTATTTATACAAATCATCAACCTTGACTACAAGGTCGGCCAAACCCTCAACTCTCAATTACAAAATTACATCTCATGATACATAAATAAACCATAGAACCAATATAATGACATACATGACATAACATGGACCTAAACCAAATCTCCAAACACACATCACCACCGTAAATCTTGCCAAGATCAACCGCAACATGCTACACCACCAAGAATACCATATAACTTGAAGAATATCATCGGATCAGAAAAATCACCAAGAATGTGCACAAGAATCAATGCGGACCACCAAGAAAAATAGGAAATGATAAAGGAAAAGCAACAAGCACATTAGAACCATCTACAATAGTTGCACCAACACCACTTATGCAAATCTTCATCGATCAACACACTAGCTCACATGAACACTCAACAATAACAATTCGGACTAGAAAGATAACTTGTAGAGAACCAAATCACAAACCATATAAACTAAATACAAATGAACATCCAAAGCATTCTGCCAAATCCCCAACCAAATATGTGATTATACCGGAGCTCACCAAAGCAAATACCAAAATCTACCAACCATTGCACAAAAACACTGAACTATAAACTGGATCAAAAAATATGATCAAACAATCTCTCAGATCACTTAAACTAATAAGTAATATATTATTCCAGCATCCCAAATAAATAAACCATCCATAACAGCTCAATGCAATCACTGGAACACCAAACAGCTCTTCTGCAACACAGAAATATGTTGACATCAATGACAACAACATATCCTAGCAGCAACAATATCCAATAAAACTTCACTCACTCGCACCCAAAATGATTTTTCTCACACCTTCTATATACAAAATCATCATCCAAGTTGATCTCATATATGCTTACCACCAAAACAGATCTCCATTAAGTCAGCTTTATTGGTCCCAACCTATGTTGAGAGGGGAGGGGTGAATTAACACTATACCGATTAATGTAGATTTAACCTTAATCAAAATTTCTACTCAAACTTAATACTTATCAGTATAAGTAACATTAATAAGAAAAATGCACTCATAAAATCAAACATACATGAACACCAAGGTTTATCACATGGAAACCCAAATGAGAGAAACCCACGGTGTGAGTAGAAACTCACAAAATCTGCACTCTTCTGGAGTATGCCTGGTGAGGAGCCATCCTTGTTAGGAGATTACAAAGACACTGTTAGGTGCCACCCGGTTAAGGGATTTTCTTCAAGGCTTGTTAGAACCTTTACCATGTTAGAGGTAGCCTTGTTAAAGGACTTAGGATCATCAATTAAGATGTCACCCGGTTAAGCGATTTACAAAGGGATCTGTTAAAGTCCACCCGGTTAAGCGATTTTACTATTGTAGTTATTATAGAACAATAGAGAGAATGATCTACTAAAATAGCTACTCTTAGCTTAATCAGATCCAATTGAAGCTCTTGGTTTTGACCACCGGTTATGGTTGCTCTGCACTCCTTCTCCACTATTTATACTCTCCAATCTCTGCACACTCTCTTCACCACTCTGCTATTCACTTAGTAGTTTTGCACTTCTTCTCACCTTGCTGGATCACCACTCTTCTAGATTGCTCTTACCAATTTCATGATCAAAACTTTTATTTTCACCAAAAATCTTTATATTTTTTTTTTGCCAACATATAACTATTGTTTCCTAAATGAGTTTAAATCCGAAACTCGGTAAATTTGAAATTCAAATCTTCCCACTCTTTTTTTGTGCGCTCTCCATCATTCTTGCCAACAACTCATCCTTATCTGCCACCACAACTCATAATTTTAGCAACTTTTGAGTCATGTTCTGACTTTTTAATGCGAACCAGGAAATCCGTACAAATCTCACCTTAACTGGTTTTTAACTATTGTAAACTTCACTAACGGTTTATTTGATGATATCTTTCCCTTAACAGACTCACCTTTGGTCATCGCATCCAAATTACCAATCACTACTCCAAGATTCTCGATGGATAGCATCCTTCAACCTGTATCACTGGTTTACCGGTGTAACTCTTCATCTTTTGCCACTGATTACTGATCATCAAGCACACTGATCACCTATCTATCCAAAGTGTTTTGGTCGTACACAAGACTTCTACACTATAATCTAAGTCACCTCTTGTGACCACATCATCATTTCAACTACCATTTTGAGAAACTAATCTCAACACCTATCGGATCCTCGACTGATCGACCAGCTACTCTGTTTATCCTTCAACGCATTAGTCTTTGACCAAACACACTACTTAAGTGTGTCAATAATGCATAATAGGGAAGCATGAAATCCTCCTTATTATCTGTATCCATGAGTAAACCATTGATTTTGACCATACCTCCTTCCCTATGAGCTTGGCCTTATTCACCAATAAGTGTTTGTCATCAATGACAATACTAACTGATGAACAGGTTATGTCAACAATCTCCCCCTTTAGCATTGATGGCAATACTTCAAACTTCTCTTTAGCAACCAGTCACTTCTACTTCTGTTGTACCGATCAGCTACTCTAATTGATCTTGAGTAATGATCTTACTCCCCCTTTCACTGGCTTCCATTCATGTCAAATTTGACTTCACCTTCCTTCATATTACATCTGACTTCACCGTCCCTTTGACAGCAATGCCAAAGGTGTAGTCTAGACATCCTATTTCACATACTGCAATGACTGCTTCCCCTAACTAGAGTAGTCCTTAATCATCAATCCAAATACATAAATTTTTTAAGAAAATCATACTAGATTGATGTTGTTATGATCATAACTCACCTTAGAGCATGCAGGGGAATTACCCCTAGCTTACCTCTGAGATACTCAAAAGTATCCTTAGATAGCGACTTGGTGGATATGTCTACAACCTGTTACTCAGTTGGCACATATTCAAGTCTAACTTATTTGTCCAGCACCTATTCCCTAAGATAATGATATTTTATTGCAATATGCTTGGTTTTAGAGTGCATTACCAAGTTTTTTGATATGTTGATGGCACTTGTATTATCACATTGTATCACCACATGTTCAGTCACCTTTTCTTGGATACCTTCCAAGAATTGCTTAATCCAAACTACCTGTGTACAGTTGATTGCAGCAGCCACATACTCTTCCTCAATTGTGGATTGAGAGATACAATTTTGTTTCTTGCTTTTCCATGACACAATCCTATCTCCAATAAAGAATACACCTCCACTAGTGCTCTTTCTGTCATCAATGTACCATGCCCAATCTACATCGGTGAAGAAACTTAAGTTGAAATCTCCCTTATGTGGATACCATAGACCATACTCATCAGTCCCCTTAAGGTATCTAAATATCCTCTTAATCACCACCATATGAGTCTCTTTTGGATTTGTAGCAAATCTAGCAACCAAGCCAACTGCTTGTGCTATATTTGATCTACTGTGCATTGCATATTGAAACCTACCAATCATGGATCAGTATAGTATCTCATTCACTTCATTAGCCTCATCATCTTTGGAGAGATTGCAACATGTAGCCATCAGAGTTCCAATAGGTTTGGAATCTTCCATTCCAAAGGTCTTCAATATTTCCCTTTTATATTTGGTCCGGCTAATGAATATACCATTCTTTAGCTAAGATACTTGCAAACCGATGGAGGATTTTATTTCACTGATCATGGAAATTTCAAATTCTTTCTTCATTTCTTTTGCAAAACCTTTTCTCATTTCATCATCTCCTCCAAAGATGATGTCATCTACAAAAAAATCTACAATCATAAGTTTTCCTTCTTCTCCAGTCTTGAAATACAAGTTATTTTTGTCACTGGTTCTTATGAACCCTATACTTATCAGGTATGAGTGCAGCCTCTCATACCAATCTCTTGGTGTTTTTTTAGCCCATACAGAGCCTTCTTTAGCTTACATACCATATCTCTTCTATCTTCTAAAGCAAACCCTTCCAGTTTCTCAATGTACACTTCTTCTTCTAGAACACCATTCAAGAATGTTGATTTGACATCCATTTGGCAGACCTTGAACTTCATGTAGGCAGCATAAGCAAGCAAGATTCTGACCCCTTCCAGTCTGGCCACTAGTGCAAAGGTCTCTCCATAGTCCAAACCTTCTTCCTATGCATACACTCTGCAGACTAACCTTGCTTTGTTTCTTACTACTTGACCGGTTTCATCCATTTTTTTTCTAAACACCCACTTGGTGACTATCATGTTTTTGTTCTTCAGTCTGGGTACAAGGGTCCAAGTTTCATTTTTCTCAATCTTCTCTATTTCTTCCTCCATAGCTTTGATCAAGTCTTCATATTTTAGAGCCTCCTTTGTTGTTTTGGGCTCAAATGTAGAGAGCATATAGGTATTCTCCCTTTCTTTTCTTCTATTCAATACTCCTGCATTTTTGTCACCAATAATATTATCAGAAAAATGATTGTTTCTGACATACCTTGGTAGTACCAGTTCATTTCTTGGAGCTTCTTCTTCTACCAGATGTGAAGGTTCTACTTCACATTCTTCCTCATTTGTAGGTAAATTAGGATTCTTTGCAGCAGGTTGAACTGGTACAGTGTAATCGAATCCTTGATAGTCCTCTGGTTCACTCTTGTCATCCTGTTCATTTTTCTCAGAGAACTCATCTACTTTGACATTTGCACTCTCCATAATCTTACTGGTCCTTTTGTTCAAACACTAGTATGATTTAATCTTTGTTGAGTAACCTAAGAAGGTTCCTTCACCACTCTTAGGATCAAAATTTCTAGAGTACTCATCCCTCTTGATGTAGCACCTACTTCCAAATACCTTGAAGTAACTCACACTGGGTGAGTATCCACACCATAGTTCATAGGGATTCTAATTTGTCCCCTTCTTCACCTATATCCAGTTCAAGGTATACATAGTAGTACTCACTTCTTCCCTCTAGTAGACATGTGGAATATCCTTCTGAATCATTAGAGTCCTCACACAATTGATTAGAGTTTTGTTTCTTCTTTCAGCAACCCCATTCTGCTGAGGTGTTTTGGGTGCAGACATTTGTCTCATAATCCCCTATTCTTCACAATAATTTATGAACTCTCCTCCTCTATCTAATCTCAAATATTTCAGACTCTTACCAGTTCCTCTCTCCACTCGAGCCTTGAAGACCTTAAACATGTGAAAGGCTTCTAATTTTTCTGTCAAGAATATAGCCCACATCATTCAATCAATCTACAAACAACATGAAGTATCGGTCCCCATAGAAACTCTTAGTCCTCATAGGACCACACAAATCTATATGAACTAAGTCCAACACATTCTTGGATGAATAGGATTTGTTGCTAAAACTAGATCCGATCAACTTTCCTAGTTGACATTCTTTACACATAGCATTTTCAAGTTTCATAATGTCAGGCATACCTCTGACAAACTTCATTTTACTAACCTTTGCTATGATATCAAAATTAACATGACACAATATTTTGTACCACAGCCAACTGTCTTCTACCTTTTCCATTAGGAAACTTCCTACAGTGGTGTCTAGGTAGAACAAAATATCTCTAGTTTGTTTACCAATAGCAATCAGATCTCCTTATTTATCACTTATTTTACATATTCCTTCATTAAACTCTAATCGGTAACCCTTATTGTTAAGTTGTACAACACTTAATAGACTATACTTTAGCCCTTCTACCCAGTAAACATCTTCAAAATTGGTTTTATCATTTAGGGCTATAGATCCCTTACATTTTATTGCACAGGGAGCATCATTGCCAAATCTCACTGATCCTCCATCACAGTCCTCCATGCTGAGGAATTTGTTCCTGTCACTGGTCATGTGGTGAGTGAAACCACTATCAATTACCCAGTCTCCACACTAGTTTGAACTGGATATCAGTTTCATATCACTTTCCTTTGTGCTATCTTCCTTTACCACTACAAATGCAATCCCATCTTCGTCAGATCCTTCCAATTCTTCATCAGTAACTCCTTCTTCTGCAAGATAGAATTCTTTCTTGCTCTTCTCTTTGTATCTTCTAAAGTCATCCTTCCTATCATTGTTAGGACATCTGGATGCAATATGACCTATTTTATTGCAAGAGGAACACTTCAAGGGTAGTTTACCTTTGTACTTTTCTTTTCCTCTAGGCAGCCTTCTTGCTAATAGAGCTTCAAGCTCATCTTGTTCCTATTCTTTAGATAAAAAGGTGTCATGTTCATGAGAATGACTGGTTCTTGTAGTAGAACTTCTTCTGTTTTCTTTTCTTCTCCTTGTTGGTGCAAGTGGCATGGAAGCTTTGAAGGCAGCATCAATCTTTGGCATATTGTTATCATAGTTGCTCAGTTCAAAGGCAGCCAACTTACCAATCAGGGAGTCAAGTGTAACATTAACTGTTCCCAAATATATGAGTTCTTGAATTGCAGAAAACCCTTATGGCATATTGTGGTAGCAAGGTTCTCAAGATTTTGTTGACTGCATCATCTTCCTCAAGTTTTACTCCAACATTTCTGATGGAATGTACCACATCCTTTATTATTTTGTTGTACTGTTCTATATTCTCTCCTTCTTGGATCCTCATCTCATCAAATTTTCCTCTTAAACTATCCACCTTAGCCTTTTCTACATGAGGATCTCCTCCATAAATTGTCTTCAACTTATTCCACATCTCATAGGCTATTTTCAGATCTTGAACCTCATCAAACTCATTATCAGATAGAGTACTAGAAATCACATCCATAGTTGTAATATTATCTTGCTTCTCTTTGATTCGATCTACAGTGAGAACCCCTGTAGGTTCATTGTACTCTATGCTTACATGATTCCAGTATTGATCTCTTAGGATTCTTAGGTAGAGCTTCATTCTACCACACCATAAAAAGTAATTATCCTTAGAGAACTTGGGGCCTTCCTTTCGCATCATCTTGGATCTTTCCTTAAGCTGATAAGCTCTTTTGAATCTAAGTGCCTATCTACTCTGATACCAATTATTGGTCCCAATTGGTGCTGAGAGGAGAGGGGTGAATCAGCATTATACCGGTTAATGCAGATTTAACCTTAATCAAAATTTCTACTCAAACTTAATATTTATTAGTATAAGAAGCATTAATAAGAAACATGCATTCATAAAATCAAACACACATGAACACCAAGGTTTGTCACGTGGAAACCTAAATGAGAGAAAATCACGGTGTGAGTAGAAACTCACAAATTTTGCACTCTTCTAGAGTACGCCCAGTGAGGAGCCATCCTTGTTAGGAGGTTACAAAGACACTGTTAGGTGCCACTCGGTTAAGGGATTTTCTTCAAGGCCTGTTAGAACCTTTACCCTATTAGAGGTAGCCTTGTTAAAGGACTTAGGATCATCAATTAACATGTCACTGGGTTAAGGGATTTACAAAGGGACCTGTTAAAGTCCACCGGGTTAATATATTTTACTGTTGTAGTTATTAGAGAACAACAAAGAGAATGGTCTACTAAAACAGCTACTCTTAGCTTAATCAGATCTAATTGAAGCTCTTGGTTCTGACAACTGGTTATGCTTTCTTTGCACTTTGTTGGTGCTCTGCACTCCTCTTTTCTTTACACTATCAAATCTTTGCACACTCTCTTCACCACTCTACTATTCACTTAGCAGTTCTATGCTTCTTCTCACCTTGTTGGATCACCACTCTTCTAGATTGCTCTTAGAAATTTCACAATCAAAACTTTTTGTTTTTGCCAAAAACCTTTATACCATATTTTTGCCAACACATAACTGATGCTTCCTATTGACGACTATTTTGACACACCCGCCAATAGTTAGGTAGCCAATGTGAACACTCACCACCTCTTCTGAAAAGCAACAAGTTTGGGAAAACTCACTACTCCAAGGTCTTTATAGTCGGGTCTCGATGGTGATGAGCAGCCCAACGGTTGATATGGTTGTACCTGTCAAGGAGCCTGCTGGTAAGACTAGATCTCGTTGGTTATGGATAATTTCACTTCCTTTTTTTTTGGGGGGGGGGTTTAAGATTCTCTGGGAAATAAAATGTGAAGCATAAAGGAGAACAAGAAAATAACAATCAAAACCAATAATAACAACTGAATGAACTACTCAATTAGTTCCCTACAATCCAAAACTATCAAATATTATCCAAGTTAGCATTCAACAACAGACCTCCAGGAAACCTGCAAAATCATCAGTTTTACATATTTATGGAAACAAAATCATCAACAATATGGCTTATCGCTATAATTCTCATACACCACTAGCATGTGCAATATGATTCATAAAATGATAAACAAAAATATTTAAACCACGTTACTAACTCCAAATAATAGACGTTACCAGATTACACAGAACAATTTGGTAGAACATAGACGTAAATTAGGCAACCCAAAAGTTGCTTCTTATATTGATTTCAATGAATGTATAACAAAAATAACTCAAACTTAATCTGCAAAATATTCTAAAATCTCTAAGTGGGCCACAAATCATCGATCTGGGGACCCTTACAAATGAATCCAACTTCTCAATTTATAGAAGTTATATGCCCTACTATCTAGGAAATAACCCTACCCTAAATTAAGAACTAAAACTAGAAGTTGCAGTTAACTTGCAAGTTTATGCCTTGACACTCCACTTAACAACTATGAAATGGTGACTGTATGAGCACTACGAAGACCCTGCTAGGTGAGACACATTTTCATAATCATGCAGAATTTCTCTCAAAATTGGAAATTGAGTAGGAGCTCCAGCTAAAAATATAAGATTAAGGATTTATGAAAAATCTTTGTCATCTTTAGCAATTATGCGCTTATCCCTTATTTCTTGGTAAAAGCTCTATAATTATCAACTATACATGCAACTGCTTGAACTAGAGGATCAACTACATGCTTAACTCTAAATTTATACTTCTTCAAAACTTCATCTGCATGCATTCTCCCCTCCTCTAACTCCTTCACTATGTCTACCACCTCCTGACACTGAGTAATCAGATATGTGTACCTATCCATAAGGGTGATATCAAATTGGGCCGCAGGTCCTAGGTGTTGCACCTCATATGCATCTCACTAATCCAAAACTTGTTGCTACTCCATTATTCTTGTATCAGCTAATCTGAGGCCAAAAGGTCCTAGCATATTCTTTACAAAACTCTCATACAACAAAATTTCCCTGAGGAGAGGGTCCTGAATCTCTGTCATATCTTTGATATACTGCTGAAGCATTTCAATCTTCAACTCCAAAATGTATACATAGGATTGTAAGTTTTCATAGCTGTCACCTCCTAAGAGGTCTTCCTCCATTATCATCTCTTCCCCTAGCTATAATATCTTTTTCAAAATTTGGAACTTTTTATTGAAAATGTTTGACTTTCATTCCCATTACGTGGAATGAGAAGCCAAAGCTTCGCCTACCTGTACCACCTTATGATATATCTCTACCATACTTTGCAAGGACCACTTAATCTTAGCTGCATTCATTTGGGTCCATGATTTGGTTGTAGCAGCCACTCGTCTCACCTCCACTAGTGCCTTTACTTCTTCCTCTGGCAGCGATGAGGTTGAAGGTAGGTCATCAACTCTACAGGAGTCTAGAGGTTTTCTCATTTCAATCAGGAGCTACTTGTATTTCCCTAGTTGTGCTTTGAGCTCCATGTTTGAAGTATGCTCATTTTCTACACGCTCCCTAACAACACGTGTGGCTAGCTCCAAAGTATCTAGCTCTCCCCACTTGGTTTGTTTACCCAAATTTACCTAGGATATTTGATACTCGAGAGAAGCTTGTCCCTCAACTTGGAGTGGAACTGCCACATCTACAATCACTTCACCAGAGTCTACTTTTGATAAATGATGAACGGTTTTTAGCTTCTTAACCTTCGGTGGCTCCTCAGTGATTACTTGTTGTACAGTGACCTGGGAAGATCTGCTTTTCTCTTTTTCTTCTCAAAAGTGAACTCAAGTCATTACGGTATATTTTCATCTTTGTCACCTTGATGCGATACTATGTTTGCAGTTATAACATGGACATCCGCCTACTCCTCTGCTTCATCTCTTTCCTATGCCTTTGTTTTCCTGGGATCTTGAGGTGAGGTAACTTGGAGGGATAGATTAATTTGGAGAGCCAATTGCTTATGTAATTCATTCAATTTTCCACTGACCTCTTCATTGAATGTCATCTCTTCCTCATCTACCTCTGTTTCACCTTGTCCGGCTGCTATGTCCTTCAGGAGGTCCTCTTGATCTTGAGGGGTTAGAACTAATCTTTCATTCAATAGGCCCTCTGCCTCATCCCCTTCTTTCTCACCTTCCAACGATCATTGTTGCCCAAGATCTTCTCCCTCCTGATCTGAATCTGACTCGATGTTTCTAACTTTTACTCCTTCAGTGGTAGACCTGAAGCCTTGCACTCTAGGTTGTCCTGCGGGAGTACTAGTTGGTCGTGGTGCAGGGGCATTGGTGCTTGGAGCATGTGTGGCCTCTATTAAAGGTGGATGAGTAGGTATATCCTCGGTAATTTCTATATCTTCCTCTTGCTCTTGGGTACCCTCTCCTGCAGTCTTCCCTATATCCATCCTCGGTGGGAGAACTTTGGCAAGTTGTACTACTCCCAATCCATCGGTCACTCCCAGGTCCGTTGCCTTTTTTAACAATTAAGACTCCCTCATATTTTATTGGAGTTTCTTGATTAATTCCTCAGTACTTTCTTGAGGTTTATCCTCCTCACCTAGATCAGTGGAGGTATTTTGCCTTGAGGTTGACCTTGTCTTCCGAGCGTACTCCTTATGGCCCCTTGATTGAGGTACCCCTAAAGTGGATTCCTTTTGTTTCACCTTTGAGACACTGGTCCTTACCCTCTGGCCTAACCATTGCTTGGTCCTATTGATGACTACTTGGGAGACCTTTTCTATATTTCTGTATTCACTTGCTGACCATTTTATTGGAGAGAGGGGCCTTTTATCTATCCCTGATTCCCTATAAACTAGATCAAGTAAGTCCCCATCATCCCTAAGGTCCTTACGGAGGTTAGTCTCAATTCTGAAATCTCTTACTTGTGGCACAGATAACTTATTATAGTTCTTCTCCCTAACCTCAAAACTATCTTACAGGTTGGCCCAAAAGTCCTCCAGGCTAGGCTTGTGCCCCTCATATGCCTTAGGCATAGCTTATTTAAGTTTCTCGTAGGGATCATAAAACTCCCTAGCATGATCATACTCCTTCAAGTTCAAATCTTGAAGCTCTTGTTTTGCTAATTTGGCCACTTGTATCTTAGAACATGCAAAGTACCCAATAGATAATGAGAAATTGATACCTGCTTTATGTTTTGATGACAAAAGTGACTAGAGGCCCACAAGCTGCCTTAAATACTCTAGCAAAATTATCCTAGCATTGCAATATGGGGGCAGCAACATTGGGTTCCCTGTGAATCCGCTAACCCTGATGTAAGTAGAGCATTGGTTTTGGATAAACCAACATGCCCACTCTCAGATGATAGCCATGGCCTCCGGGCTAATCTGATATCCTGCATCTCCTGTCAATTTTATTATTATTGGGAAAACAAAGGCATCATTAACTCTCTTGAAATGAGCCTTTGCATTGGCTAGAGTGAGTTGGGAATAATAATCCCATACCTTCTTCTATCCTTTCTCCTCTCCCAATTGACCTTCTACCTGTAGCCCTGGAAACTTTCCAGCTCTAGCAGCTACCCAAATGACATATGATGTGAAAAAGAACTTTTGGGTATGTTGAACTTCTTTCATTTGCTTGCAGATATTGTCAGAGAGGATCTGCGGCCAATCAAAGTATTGTTTCCCTATTAAAATAGTGCTCATAAATTGGAACATCCAGGGATGAAAATGCTTGCAATCCGACTTGTCAAAGGCCCTACTAAGCATAACGATTAATTCTCTTTGAGGCTCTTTGAAATCCGCCCTCAGGATCTTTGTTACCTTGAGACCTGTCTTTCTTTCTTCTTCCAACCAGTTTGTATTCATGTGCCTCTTACTGGCTGATATTTTGTCATTCCATGCCTTTAAGGCCTCTTCTTCGGTTGACAAAAATATCTCCTCCCTAGTTGGGATACCAAAAATGAACCCGAGCATGTCTGGAGACAAGTCTATGACTATTTTTCCTTGTACATCTGTGCACTTTCTAGTCTTTGGGTTATAAAATGGGGCAATGGTCATTATGAACTTCGGTGCCTGCAATGACTGTGGAAGGCAATAGCTTCAACTAGGCTGGATCTCTTGATTCTCCTATGGAGGGCCTCCATAGTAGGTTTGTCCAATTGAGACTTGATATCCTATATTTCTATATGGTCGATTTCGGTATCGGTGACCCATCTGACTTGATCTTATAGCTTTGAAACATAGACCTATCCTTGATATTGGTATTTCATGGTGGTTGGGAGTCTATCAATTTCTTTGCCTCTTTTGCTAGAGGATGAGTCCATTGAACCACTCAAACCTGCAAGCAGAACACAAATCCTCAGTCTTTGATAATAAGCATAAAAGTTGATTTACTTCGGGACTTCGGGGTCCCAGGCTAGGCACAAGTAAAGAAGCCTCGAAACTCCAGGGTTAAGTTGTGTACAAAAAGAATCCTGAAACTTCGGGGGTATGGGGTTCCAGGCTTAGGCTAAACGGAAGCCACTCAGAACTCCGGGGGTCCGGGGTTAAGTTAAATAGGATCCACCTGGAACCTTAGGGATCCGGGGTTCCAGGCTTAGGTCAAGCCAGCTACCCAAAACTCCGGGGTTCCGGGGTTCCCCGCACGTGAAAACCAACTACCCGGAACTTCGGGGTTCTGGGCTTAAAAACTAGGGCACGCAAAAAGAAAACAAACAAAAAAACAACAACCAAAACAAAGTGAGGAGGAAATAAAATCTAATCTAAAAACCACCAAAATGAGCAAGAAAAATCACCAACCTAGTGAATCGAAATGCTCGAAATCGCCAAGGAAAGCTTGGAAGTCTAGAGGTTCGTGACTTGGAGCTAGGGAGGAGGAGCTCTGAATGCACAAATGAACTTAAAAATTCCATCATCCCTATTTATAACTCATCGCAACCCCATTCGTACGAATTCTTTAAGTACGACCTCGGGACTCTGGGGTCCCGAGCTTCACACGAGAAAAGGAACACCCCACCCCGAAACTCTAGGGGTCCAGGGTTCCAAAGTGAGGAAAAGGAGGCTCCACCTCGGGACTCCAAGGTTCCAGAGTTCTGGGGTAGAAGACACAAAACCTCGAGGCTCTGGGACTTTGGAGTTCCGAGGTCAAAACCAAAAAAAAACAAAGGCGGACCTCGGGACTCTAGAGTTCCGAGGTCAAAAACAAAAAAGAACAAAGGGAGCTCAGGACTCTGGAGTTCCGAGGTCAAAAACCAAAAGAACAAAGAGACCTCAGGACTTTGGGACTCCAGACTTCTGAGGTCAAAAGGTAGAAAGAAATAAAGAAGAAATAAAAAAGGGGACCCAAATTTTGACACAAGGAGACTAATGGGGAAATAGATATGCAAGGCATAACACTTCCTAAATGAGTTCAAACCTGAAACACGATAAATTTATAATTCAAATCTTCCCACTCTTTCTCTACGTACACTCCATCATTCTTGCCAACAACTCATCCTTATCTGGCACCGCAACTCATAATTTTAGCAACTTCTAAGTTGTGTTCTGACTTTTTAATGCGAACCGGGAAATCCGCACAAATCTCGCCTTAACTGGTTGTTAACTGCTGTAAAATTCACTAGTAGTTTGTTTGATGATATATTTCCCTAACTGACTCACCTTTGGTCATTGCATCCAACTTATCGGTCACCACTCTGAGATTCTCAATGCATAGCATCATTCAACCTGTATCACCAGTTCACCGGTGTAACTCCATCTTTTTCCACTGGTTACTGATCATCAAGAAGACTGGTCACGTGTCTGTCCAGAGTGTTTCAGTCATACACAAGACTTTTAAACTGCAATTTGAGTCACCTCCCATGACTGCAACATCATTTCAACTGCCAGTTTGAGAAACTAATCTCAATTTCTATCGGATGCTTGACTGACCGGTCAGCTACTCTGTTTATCCTTCAACCAATTACTCTTCGACCAAATACACTGCTTAAGTGTGTCAATAATTCATAATAGGGAAGCACTAAATCCTCCATATTGTCTGTGGCCATGAGTAAACCATTAAGGTTTACCTCACCTCCTTCCTTATGAGCTTTCCCTTATTCACCGGTAAGTGTTTGTCATCAATGACAATACTAACTGATGAACCAATTATCCCAACAAGCTTCATAAAACTATAAAATATGAAACGTATAGTCTCATGTTAGCTTGAACCATCACAAATCCATATAGTGGACCTAAAACATGTGATCACAAGCTTCACACGCAATGAAAGAAAATCCTCAAACTCACCAACATCCACCAAAATTATCCTAAATAATCCAAACCATATGTTACACTATCAAGCATAATGATAACTCTTGTTCTTCCTTCATTACCGGATACCGGACCTTGAATCTTGCACTAGAATCAACACTGAAGGCTAGAATTACATGATAAGATGCCTCACACATCTAATCAACTATTCCAATCACTGTAAAAAGAACTTAGCCACCGAAAATGAATAATTCTTATCGGATATATACACTATGTTCCACTGACCAGACTTATGCTCCATGAATAACCAAACTTACTTAAGCCTATCGGTAATCCCAATATCCATATACAGGATAGGATTACTAGGATGAGTTGCCATCAATGACAACCCCTAAGTAATCTCATGCATCAAGCATCATCAATCTTTACCAGAACATCACCGGAATAGTGTCTCTTGCCAACAATCTCCCCCTTTTGTATTGATGGCAACATTGTGAAAAATAACAAGTGCCCAACACTCCAAAACTACAATCAATCGAAAAATCTAAAAGTCTTTACACTCAACTAGCTCCCTAAAGAATGTGCACCATTTTTCACTTCTCTCACTCCCCCTTTGACATCAATGGAAAAGGTAGGAATCTACCAAAACTTATATAAAAAATAATGTGTGCAGTGATCTACAAAAACTTGAAAATATCTACATAAGTTACCTTCAAGGACTTCGGATACTCATTCCATCCTCTTACGAAACAATCCAAAATATTAATTAGGGCACTAAGCATGTATGCATGAACTTATATTCCCTTAAGATCTGACAGTACATCTTTACCCAAAGTAGTCATTGCATCTTGCTAAGCCCCAAGCAAAGTGCCTAACTGAGGAGTGACTAGACTCCTCCATTATCCTACTGCGTCTATTAACCACTCTTTTTCTGCACTCAAGCCCTTGATTTTGTCTATGAGATTCATAATTTGGGATTCAAGATTGCTAGTAAAAATTGAAAGAGGGGCAAAAGATTATGAAATTGAAGCTAATTACTCTTCATATTCCTTTATCTTTTTGTCAATGTCTACTATAAAGTTGGGTAAAATCATAAATCACTTAAAGATTTTACCACCTTCATCTAAAGCATCCTCAACACTCTTTACCGCAGATTTCAAAACTACCCTCTCAACCTCAATTGTTTTAAAAAAGGTTTGAAGTCTCATCTCATTAAATTTGTTCAAAAAATTTATATCCATTGATTTCTCTAGTGATAAAAAATCTGATTCAACTTTGTTTAACATACCCTTAAGCTTACCAGAGGGTGTGTCACTAGACTCCTGCTTAAGGTTAGGCAAAATTTTCTCCAAAACTGTAGTAGCTAGAGATATAACCTCTTTTTCTTCAGATGTGGACTTAAGTAAGTCCTCACTTGCCTTGATTTGCATGAGGGTGGCTAATTTTAGTTCTTGAAGAGGGGACAAGGTACTCAAATCTACCAGACGATGAGAAAAGTCGTCCTCATCATCTGCAATCTACTTTCCTTTGTCAGGAATAGTTTATTTTTCCATGGTCAATGAAGCCTTATCAGTCTACTCTTTTCACTTCTCCTTCATAGCTTCTTTTGTATTTACATCCTTTTCTCCTTTCTCACCATTGCCTTCACCCCTTCTTGCATCACCTATCTCCTCAACTATCATCTCTACAATGATTTCTATCTCTGAAGGATCTTGTATAGCTTCACTAGAGTTTTCAACTGTTTGATTTGTAGTAAAGTCATCTGCAGCTTCTTGTCTAAACAGATCAATCTATATATATGGTTGCTCATGAGAAAATTTTGTCTAAATGTGAACTATGAAGGAGAAGTATCTTTGCTTGATGGTTGGGAGTCATCTTTCTCTAGATTGATCTGATAGTTATTTTCTTTCAATATTTTCTTTAGATTACCCTTTGTATCTTTAACTACTTCATTGATTCTTTTGAACATTATTTTATTTATTTTGTGTTTTCTTTGAAATTTTTCCTTCGCAAGTCCCAGAATTCTTTGTACTTCATCCTTTATTACATCAAGACACAACTTTGCTAGGGTATATTCTTTTAACCTTTCATCTTCTAAACTAGCTATGTGTCTCTAGGCATCCAAAATATCATATGTCTTTTGGAATCATGGATGATAGCTCAATCAATGCTTTGCTAAAAGAATTTATATAATGTACAACTGCTTTCTCAATAACTCTTTGAACTTTTTCAATAGAATGCTCATAAAATACATAAAGGTTTGTCAAATTATCTTCATTTACTATTCTGTCTATAATCTTTTGTAATGGAGGCACAATAGTGTAACGACCTTCGATCCTACCTGACTTGAGGGATTCATCTATCTCTAATTTCTACTTCTTGCTTGCTCTTGTTCTGCCAGATTGCTCTCTTTGTGTTTTTGGATTCTTAGCAGATAAAGCATCACCAGATAGAGGTTTTCTGACTACTCTAGCAAATGTAGTATTTTTATTCACCTCTCTGACATCTTCATCTAATTCATTTTTCTCCTCTGCTGCTACATACTTCCTTCCATATTTTTCTTTCTTTCTCTTTTCTAATCCACCGGTTGATGTTGATTTTGGCTTAGGTGGAGGGATTGGCTTCTACACACCAGAGGTAGGTGCAAACTTTCTTTGCTTTGCCTTGGATGGATTGGGAGGAGAAGATACCAATTTAGATTGTGGATTCACCATATCTTCTTCCTTTATTATATTTTTCTCTCTGGCCCTCTATACTACTTGAGTTATGCCCATCTGTTCAACAATTTCTTCAACTTCCTTTCTTACTTTTCTTTTCCTTTCGAGCCCAGTGAATTTCTTATGCAAGTCCAAATCCTTCTCTTTGAAAGTTCCAAATCTCTCCTCTTTATTGTCCACCAGTTTACTCAACAAGTGTTGAGCATATGCATCAAGCATGATTGCATCCACCTCATACCCCATGGGCATGATCCAAATAGTTCTTGGCTCAACTACCTCCATATGATACTAATCCTTGTCAATCATGAAACATATAGTTTTCTCATATTTTTTCTACTATGTCTTTAGGAATTCTCTCTCTGCTTTTAATAGTGGCTTGAAAACTTTTAAAATAGCCCCATAAAGCTTATTTTTGCATTACATTATCACCCAAACCCAAAAATCCTTCCTTGATTTGCATAGCCACCAACTTTTCATAAGCCCATTAGACTTTTCCAATTCTGAGAATCTCAATCATGAAGTAAACTTCTAAACAGCAAATTAGGGATCCAAACTTGAAGACATGTTTCTTATCTTGCTTTATCTTCTTCAAGTTGCTTAATAATTTGCTAAGAATCACTGAGAAAATATCATACCTCTTCCCTTCCTTCGGAATCTTATAAACTACAAATATGGTCATGTTGGATAAAGAGTTTTGCTTGCTAGATTGATATATCTTATATCCAGTCACCATTGAGGCATATCTAACATTGTGCTCTATAATATCATTGATGGTCATCGATTGACTATCAAACTGAGATCCAATAATCTTTGTCAGAGTTGTATTTTGTATTTTCCTCAATCTGAGGACTTCACCGGTTGCACTTAAATAGGTACCTACTTGAATGAATTTCTTAGTTATCTTGTGAGGTCGGTCCAACCATATGACTTAATCGTGAACTATGCTCAAAATATATTAGACCCATTATGCTACATCGAGCACCAGAAAATGAATAAATTGCACAAAACCCTTATCCTAAAGTGCCTTGAATCCAGGCTTCAGATTTCCCAAAGTATTCGACATATGTTTTTTGTAGAGTGATAGAATATCTGCATTACCCAATTCTTTGATGTTGAAATGGATATAAGCCCTGGTATCCTTGTTGTGAAGCACACCATACAAGACTAAAGAAAATTCTTCTTCTAGATCATCTTCAATGGATTTAAATGGATGCCTCTTGAATACAAGCCTTTCACTCTCAAAAATTTCCACTACCAAAGGGGTCGCAATACCAGATGCAGATGTCATGTCGAATTTAGGGTATGAAAATATTGCTCACAAATGGATAAATACCTCTTTCGATCTCAACCGGATGCTAGAAATCTCTGAATGATCACCTCTACTTCAATTATCACAACTCAAACTCATTTACCTTGCTCTTTTTCTCTTGCTCTTCATTCGCAATATGAAAAATGAGTAACTGAAATGCCCTTTTTAACCTAATCTTGAGTTGTAATAAATTCTCAACCTTTAGGTCTTCCGGATACACTGTTTTTCATCATTCCATTCACCAGATTGTCATACCGCCATAAAATATCATGGATATCATCTACATAACTTATCTCCATTATTTGAAATCATCCTTGACTAGTTACAAATCTACGAAAGGGGGTTCTAAGGATCTGCATGATAATCTGCCCCCTAAGGAAAAATGTCGTAGTTACCATATGAGGTTCCAACACCGGATTCAAGTGTGAAGCCATTTTGTACATTTGAATCTTCCTTTTTCACCCACATATTCTTATGTTTATCTCTAATCTCTTCTACCTTAACTTTTCCCTTTTCATCTAATTTATTCTTGTTCACCGGAGCATTCCTCCTTCTACAATATCTTGCAATATGACTAGATTTGTTGCATACATGACAAACAACATTCCTTTGCATAGGCCTAAAGTTCATTTGATTTGGTCTCATCCTGCATTGGTTATATATGTGTCCAAACATCCCACATGCATATAATCTCTTGGTCTAAAATTTATTTATCAGTGTTCTTCACATGTTTGACTTGTGACCAAAATTGATGCATATGAAACATTGACCAGTGAAGGTAGGACCATTATTCATCACTTTATTCATCATCCCATTATTCATCCTACTTCAGCATTGATTTACCATATGACCAAATTTACCTCAAACAAAACATTTACCATTAAATTTAGGTTGTCTTACCTAAGGTTTCTTGTTCTTGTGTTGATGATTGCTTTGACCAAAACCAGAGGATGCTCCTTTCTCAAATCCAAGACCTCGCATGTCTTTCTCATGTCTCTGACTTTCCATCATCTCATCCAACTGGGCTGAATTATCTTTGAACTTTTCTTTGTACTCATTAGTAGTAGTCATCTCATCTCTCAGAATTATGATTTGTCTTTCAACTTCTTGCCCATCATTCTTTGTTTGCACCAATTCAAGATTCAACTAATCATTCTCACATGGCAATGTACAATATTCATCAAATCTATCCTTTAGTGACTGATTTAGGGTTTATTCATTCTTCTTTCGGCCTTTTATCTCCTTTCTCAACTTCATGACAATAGATTGCATCTCATTCTTTAAAACTACATTCTCCCTAGCCAACTTCTCACATTCATCTATCTTATCTTGTAGGACTTGATTTTTAACACTTTGTTCTTCTTTCTCCTTCATCTTGTCCATCAGCTCCTTTCTCTTTTCTCTAGAAGTGTTCACTTGATCTTTCAATGTCACAATGAAATCTTCAGTTGTATTCAAGTTTCTTTTCAAGGAACTTACTTCCTTTCTTATTGCATCAAGATCTTCAAGTGCCACACTAAGTTGTCTCTGCAAACTGGAGTCCATTGATTCAATCTTCCAAATATTCCTCAAGTTGTTAGGATTCCTTGGAGGAACTAAGCTCTAAAAAAAAAAATTGGAATCAATGAACACTGAGAGGGGGTGAATCAGTGTTCTGCAACTTAATAATTTATAAAACTGATTCTTTAACCACCGGATGCAAAGAACATAAACTATAATGTAAAGACACAAAGTAAATAACCACACAATAATAACATCAAAAAATTTATGTGGAAACCCGAAAAGGGAAAAACCACGATGCGATTGAGTACCCACAATATTACAAAAGTGGAATGCACTTGCATTTAGGCACACTGCCTAGAGTTCACTACTCAATTACAAAACAAGGTTGCAACCTCAGAGGAATCCCTATCCGAAAAATGAGATATATAAGAAAATACAATGTCTGAACTAGAGTATAGAATCTACAAATTCCAAGAATCAATTCCAGTTAAGCTCAGAATGATCCGCTGCCACTAATCTGAAAAACTACTCTATTCTGCTCTGCTGCCATATACCGAATCATCAAAATCAAGATGCACATGAGAAACTACACTCACTAGCACCCAAAATGATTTTTCTCATACCTTATATATACAATATCATCATCCAAGTTGATCTTATATATCTGCACCACCAAAATAGATCTGTATTAAGTCAACTTCACAAAACTGCAAAATATGAAACATATAGTCTCATGTCGACTCAAACCATCACAAATCCATATACCTAACCTAAAACATGTGATCACAAGCTTCACAGACAATGGAAAAAAATCCTCTAACTCACCAAAATCCACCAAAATCATCCTAAATAATTTGAACCACACATTACACCATCAAGCATAATGATAACTCTTATTCCTCCTTCATTACCGGATACCAGACCTTGAATCTTGCACTAGAATCAACATCGGAGGCTAGAATTACATGATAAGTTTCCTCACACATCTAATCAACTATTCCAATCATTGCAAAAATAACTTAGTCACCATAAATGAATAATTCTTACCGTATCTATGCATTGTGTTCCACCGATCAGACTTACGCTCCATGAATAACCAAACTTACTTAAGACTATCAGTAATCCCAATATCCATATACCAGATAGGATTCCTAGGTTGAGTTGTCATCAATGATAACTCCTAAGTAATCTCATACATCAAACATAATCAATATTCACCAAAGCATCACCCGAAGAGTGTCTCTTGCCAACAAATTCTTGTTCCTAGATTAAAGACAAAAATGTAATTGGAACTAAATGGGTCTTCTGAAATAAATTGAATAAGCAAGGTGAATTTGTTATGAATAAATCAAAACTTGTTTGCAAAGGATATTCTCAAAAGGAAGGAATTGATTTTGAGGAGACATTTTCTCTGGTGGCAAGGATTGAAGTTGTTATATTATTTCTTTCTTATGCTTCTTACAGAGATTTCAAAGTCTATCAAATGGATGTCAAGTCAGCATAATTGGAAGAAGAGGTGTACATAGAGCAACCAGATGGATTTCTATTGACAAATCAAAAGGATATGGTGTGTCGGTTGAAGAAAGCATTGTATGGATTGAAGCAAGCTCCAAGAGAATGGCATGCTAGATTGGATAATTATTTCGTGAAGCTAGGATTTAACAAAGGTATTGTTGATAGTAATTTATATTTCAATATTGATCATGATAACATTTTGATTGTTAAAGTTTTTGTTGATGACATTATTTTTAGAGGAAATGATAGTTTGTGCAAAGAGTTTGCTAATGAGATACATAATGAGTTTGAGATATCTATGATTGGAGAGATGAAATTCTTTTTGGTATTGCAAATTACACAATAAAAAATATATATTTTTATATCTCAGTCCAAGTATGTGAAAGGATTGTTGAAGTTTGTTTTAGAGGATACAAAGCTAGTTGTGACTCCTATGGTGATCGGATGTAAGTTGACTAGGGATGATGATTCCACTAAAGAAAATCATATCAAATATAGATCTATGATTAGTGGATCATTATATTTGACTCAGACTAGACTGGATATCATGAATGTTGTTTGTCTTGTTGCTAGATTTCAAGCTAATCCTAAAGAATCTAATGTTGTAGTTGTTAAAAGAATCTTTAGATATTTGAAAGAAATTGTTGATTTTGGTTTATGATATCCTAAAGATGATGATTTTACTTTGAGTGCTTTTACTGATGCTGATTGGGAAGGAGATGTTGATGACTAGAAGAGTACTAGTGGTGGTGCATTTTTCTTGGGAAAAAGGTTGGTTTCATGGCTGAGCAAAAAGTAGAATTCAATTTCTTTATTGCAGAGGTAGAATATATTGGTGCTGCTAAATTTCGTAATTAGGTTGTGTGGATGAAGTAGATGTTGAAAGATATCAGAGTAATTTATAATGATCCTATTGCTATTTTTTGTGACAATTCAAGTGCAATTAACATTTCTAAGAATCTGGTGTTGTATTCAAAGACTAATTATATAACTATCAAGTTTCACTTTTTGAGAGACAAGGTAAATAAGAAGGAAGTCATATTGGAGTATGTACCTACAAAGGAACAAATTGTACACATTTTCATTAAGCCTTTGCCTAAGGATGCTTTTGAGTATCTCAAAGAGAATTTAGGGGCGATTACCCCTCCTAATCAGAACTAAGGTGCATTGGTATGCATCAGTCTTGTGCATTTCACAATCATATCTTGTGATCTAGATTGATGAGTAGAGGATACTACCTAGGGGGAGTAGTCAATGGATCAATTTATGTGGTGCAAATATGTGACTTTTTCGTTGATGTCAAAGGGGGGGAGATTCATGTGAAAAACTATGCAATAATATAAGTGGGAGAGACTTATTTGAGAAGGTTGTTGATTTCTTTGACATTGATTGTTTTTCACATCATATATTTCCATCAATGCCAAATGGGGACATTTTTGGATGTTCAGAAATATTGATGGAATGTGTTGCAAATATATGCTTAACTGATATCTAAGAGATGTGTTGTCATTGATGTCAAAATATTTTTGTATTTGTGACAGTGTTACAGTGAGGTAAGTAAGTTGGGTTGTTTAGCATGTTGATGATCAGAGTTTGTTTATTAAAAGGTTTGTAGAGGATTATATTTAGATGATTTAGTGCAATTTTTCAGAGGTCTGCATGAACATTTGAGTAAGTTTTGGAATCTATGTTTTGGCTCATTTTTTGTTGTTCAGTAATGGGAGTGTGTTAATATTTTGATCTGCATTTCTCTGAGGATTTGGATGAATATTTGGGACGTTGATGTATGTCTTCAATTCAAGTGGTTCATGGTTAGAGCTCTGCAAGTGATTTTTACAAGTTGATAGTCAAGTGTTCTTGAAGTTTGGTATGATGATGATATGATTCTAGTTATTAGAGTTGTTACAGATGTTGTGGTGGTAATTCATGATGCTTGTGAATGTTTCTGGATCGTGTTCCTTTTCTATTGGTGGTATACATTGATCTTTGTGTGTTTAATTGATGATTTTTCTCTGGTGTGTTAGTGTTCTTCATATTTTGGAATGACCAGATTCTTGTAGTGTGTTGCGGATGTTCTATGCATAATTCTTGGAGGGTTTTTTCATTCGAGGCATGTGATATGGGTCTGTGATATGTCTTAGCTGAAATTGCTTGGTCCATGTGTGATTATATTTTTATTATTAGGTGGTGTGTGTTGAGTCGACCTTATTGATCTTGCCAAGGTTGATGTCATGTATAATTAAATGTAATATCTTTGTAATTGTGTGTGTGGATGAGAATAAAAAATGTATGTGCCTTGAATGTATACATCTTTCAGAGGTAGAGAAGAAGAGTGAGAAATAGTTGCTATGTGCTTAACCGGAACTGTAACAAGGCATTAGGATATTTTATTCTATCAATTCATGAATATCTAGATATGATCTAAATTTGTTTGTAAGATAGTGAGTCTTCTTTGGGTTGTAGCCCTTTCTTATTTTTTAGCAGTGATCTCTAGGTAGTGTGCCCAAATGCATGTGCATTCCCCATTTAAATATTTCATATACTTCTAATAAATTATCATCATACTATGGGTAGGTTCCCACCATGGATCTTATAAAACTTACAACTTCCATTATAACTCCTAGAGATCTGAAACTACTCTCAAACAATAAATTAAAAACAAAAACAATAAAAAAAAAAAAGGAAACGAGATCTCATTCTATTTTAAAATGGGATCCCATTTTCTTTTTTATTTTTAATTATGTAAAAAAACAAAACGGGATCCCATTTCTAAAAATTTCAAATTTTGGCCAAGTTGTTCCTTCAAATTTTGGCTTGGGAACTGGCTTGGAGTGTCGAACCTTTGGCTTGGACCTGGTTTGACCCGCAACTTAAAGGCCAAATCAATCTTCATACAAAATAATGACTTCAAAAAATATCTGAACACCAAATTTTTAGAATTTTTTTAAACAATGAAAACCAATTATAGGAGACACTGTTTAGATTCCAAATATGTAATTTTTTTTTTAAAATGGATCAATATTTTTATTTTTAAAATAATTTCTAATGAAAAAGATCCATAAACTTGAAATAATAGAGTTTTTTAGTTTTTTAATAACTTTATTGTCTTTAATTTTTTTGGAAAAAAAATTATATGGCATCAAACTAGAGACAATTCTATACAGTTTTAGAAAAAAATCAAAAAATGTTAACTTTAGGTCACATTATGCTTGTCATACACAATGATTTCAAAACAATGATTATGCCCAATAAAAAATTAACAAAAAGAAAATTACAAAAAAATTTCCTCATCAAAGGTGAGTGAGTTACAGATATTTTCCCAAAAGGATCCAGAAAAATACTTTCATTTAGGTCAAATTATGTTTGTTGTACACGAGCATGGTATGCTCCTTGAAAGTGACTTTTCAACTATAGGTTTTAGTAATGCCTATTCAAACTTAATTTTTAAGATCTGGGTATTAAAATAAATTACATATTTGGAAAGTAGACTTCAAGCACTAAATTTTCTATTACTGACTTTTTCAAGGTTCATTCTTTAAGTGCTTCCATTTTTTAGGTCAAACAAGACAAAATCTAAAAAATAGGGAAAACACTTCCACTTTTTTGCCAAAAAGTGGACTCAACTTCTTGCAGCCACCCATATTGAGAAAACAAGTGATGATGGACAGATAGTAAGAAGAGAAGTGATATTGAATAGATATTGAGCAGCTATGTATGTATGATCTACTGGAGCTATTTTTCAGAAAATCCTCCTCCAAAGTCTTTTGTTTTGCTTGTAATGGTTTGTATAAGTCCTGGTATCAGTTGTGATAGTTGTATTGCTATCAAAACATTTATATTGAATTATGATTTATGCTCCAAAATCTATGGCATTTGTATCTTGAAGTTGGAAGGTTT
Source organism: Cryptomeria japonica (assembly GCF_030272615.1). NCBI lineage: Eukaryota > Viridiplantae > Streptophyta > Pinopsida > Cupressales > Cupressaceae > Cryptomeria > Cryptomeria japonica. Next base: position 478,116,868 of record NC_081407.1, on the reverse strand, counting down.
TATGCTTGGAATTTTTGCATATGGGTTCGTATCTTTGGGTCCGATAGACTCTTGTTTTATTTTGATTAGGGCTTTATTGGATAACGTGTTGATTTGAACAATACATTATTGTATAAATCTTTTTATGTTTGGCCAACATATTATCTCGATGTATGTGCTTACCGGTGTATATATACATATATATAGATGAATGTATGTATGTATGTATGTATGTATGTATATACAAACATATGCATACATACATACATACATACATATATGTGTGTGTGTACATATATACATATATATGTATATATGTATATATGTATATGTATATGCATATATATATATATATGTATATATATCTGTATATATATGTATATATGTATATATATATATGTGTGTGTGTGTGTGTATATATACATATATATGTATATATGTATATACTTATATATATATACACATAATGTACATACATACATATATATATATATATATATATTTCTGTGTGTGTGTGTGTGTACATAAACATATGTATGTACATATGTACATATATATGTACAAATATATGTAGATATGTACATATGTGTTGGTATTATGGATGTGTTACATAAGTTTTGTCATTGATGTCAACACTTATCTTTTTGGAGATCATTGGTTATGTTGAACCAGCACATTGTGTTCACCAACAGGTTTAGTGACTTATGCACAGTCACTGGTATATTGTTCACCGGCAGGTTATATTGTTCACCAGCACTAAGGATGACTTGTTATCATCTGGAGATCACTTGATTATGTCGAAGACATGGTTTGGATACTTGGTTTTGGAATTCTGGTTAATGGTCTAATCGGGTTGACATATTTGTTGCTATCGGCAAATTGGTCTAGGTTATGGACCGGTATGCATTATCTATTCCAGATCAGCACGACACGTTATGAAGATGATTTATTGATTGGATATTGTTGTTAATGTATTGAGCCGACATGATGCATCACATCTAGACTTGTTTGTAATTGATTTTATTGTAATATTCTTAGTGAGCCGACCTACACATTTGGTCTTAGTTTTTGTATATTTGTAAGATCTCAATTGATGAGATATAAGATATGGGATATGGTATGTGTAGTACCCCTACTTGTTTGAACTCATTAGACTCATATTTTATTATTGTTTGTTTTTAGTGAATACATTACCATGATGTGTTATTCAGACTTTTATGACATTATATCATGCTTTGTCTGGATATGAGATGCATAATTTATTTGCAGTATTTCAGTACTTGTGATTTATGGAATTTTATGGATTATTGCTATGTACTGATATTTTACTTTATCTATGCAATGTGTAATTATATGTTGTGTGTCTGCGAGTGTATTGGATGCAAGGGGACGATTTTCCTTCACTCATTTCGGTGAGACAAGGAACGTCGTGATTCTCCTTCATCGGTGTGTATGTCGTGTTTTCTACATTGTATATATGCATGTGTGGTTCGGTGATGCAAGATTTTGCAGGTACAAGTATCAGGTAGGTACGGGGTATTATCTCCACTTGGCTTCACAGGTCTGAGCGTGCCTTATATTTTCCAATGGAAGTGGAGGAGATAGTAGTTGACCCTATTTTACTCAATTACACTCATGTGAGTGTCGTCAATTGGTCGTCCTGTCAGTTTGTTCGGCCTTCGTATTTTGTTGTTTGATCTTTTTATGAGTATTTGCTTGAGGTTTGTTCAGTTTGTGTGTTTTTAGGGGATTTAATTAATTAATTAAGTTTATGGATTTATCTCATAGTTGAACTATGTATGCATTGAGATTATAAATTTAATTAATTAAAAGAAGTTATTAAATTAAGTTGCAAGCTGCATGATATTAGAAATATATTTTATTTAAATTTTAGTGAAAAATAAATTAGATTAATTTCATTTATTGTTACTAGAATTTTAAATAAATAAAAGAATAAATGAATAAAATAACTAATTAGAATTAAAGTATTGCTTTAATTTCTTTATTTAGAAAATTAATTAATTTGCATGAGAAAAGAAAAGAAAGAAAAATGATTTTTGATTATTGCATGTTAACTTATCCCTTTGTTAGAAAATTAGAAAAGAAAAGAAAATTGCTTTTATTACTAAATTTAGGTTTTTGGAGAAACAGATATTCAACCTAGAATTTTAGTTTAAAAGGGGAATAGGTCTTTATTTTAGGGATACACAAGAAACAGGTCGGGGATTTAGGTGAAGAAAATTATTGGAAGCTTGTTGAAGGATTGGTTCTCTTCTACAAATTTCTTCCAGGAAAGCTATACCAAGTTGGGTGGATTCTTTTGATTGTTTGTTTTAAAGAAAATATTTCTATTTTTCCTATCTTCTGAATGATGTGTGCTTGTCATATCCTGTCTGATTATTTCTTGTTCTTGACTAAAGTCCAATCCTGAAGTTAATTTTCTAGTTTATGGAAAGAAGTTATTTCTTGGGTGTTTGTAGATTAAATTTTGAGAAAATTGGGAAAAGTTATTATGGCAAATTTTGCCAAGATTTTTGTTGTGCATGGAAATTGCAAGATTTGGGAGGAGTGGGGTTTACCAGAGAAATCATTCCCTCTTGTTTGATTTTGTTCCGATATTTGGCTATGGTAGTCTTTTTAATAATTGTATCTATGTGAAATTGTCTATTTACTTTAGAAATAATTTAATTATTAATTAAATTTATTGGGTTATTTAATTTTGAGAAAAATAGTTTATTTAATTACATTAAAAAAAAAATTTATTAAATAAAATTCTGTGGAAGTGAATTTTATTGGAATTGGAAATGTATTTTTATGTTATTGTATATTAAAAAACAAAATTAAAAAAATAAATAAATAAATTTAAACCTAGGTAGCACCTACTATCGGTGGTAGCATGGGTTACCATGGGTAGCACGTGCTATCGTGCACAGTGGCATGGACGTGATTAAATTTGTTTTTCCCTAAAATTTCATCGTGCAGTCCGAAATACAGAGTTTTCGATGTCCATGCAGGTATTAAATTTGGTATTAAATTAACTTATATATATATATATATATATATATATATATATATATATATATATATATATATATATATATATATATATATATATGTAAGTTAATATTATTTTGGACATTATGTTATTTTGTATTATTATTTTAATACTGTGGAAATTAAATTCTGAGTTGATAAATCTATATTCTGTAATATAATTATAAGTGAATTATTTATAGGTATATTATATGAATATAATTTAATTTATAGTTATAATTATATTTTATGAATGCAATTAAGTTATAGTTTGGGTGTTTTCAGAAAAGATTGTAAATTTACAGATTTTATATTTATTCTTGAAAACATTAGGAGATTAAATTTTGTGTGATTAATTTAAATCTTATTGGACAAATGACAACATTGATTTATTTGTATTAATATAGTTGTATTTTCTTATTTTCTAGAAAATCTTTAATTGCAAGTTATTTATGCATTTGGTTGTTTTAAGGAAAGATTGCCTGTACTAGGATCTGGTGTAAATGGTGTTTGCGGTCAAGCTTAATTTCATTGCAATTCTGGTTGAGTTGTCATTGTGTCTTATGTTATTTTATCTCCTTGGTCAGGTGTTGTTGTATAACCTTATTGATGTGAGTCATTGTGTGTTTTCTCCAAATGGTCAATCTTGGGTTAGTGATTGTGTATCCTTCACCTGTGCTTTGTTAGGATTAGTTACGGTTGTCTATTTTGCCATAGAGTTCTCGTAGAGAGACCTTTCCTGTAAGGGTCCTATGAGAGAGAGTGGCTTTCGAGCAGGGGTTGTGCCCAAAGTGGATGACATGATAACCCATCGAAAGTCAGTTAAAAAGTGATAACCTAATAATTGATTTGGGGGTGGGTGGAATAAATATTAATTAAGATAATGTACCTCATGCATAGGTGAAGTGCTAGTATAGGGCTCATAATGTTACGAGAAGGCCTGGAATGGCAAACTTACCACCTTGTCTTCATGAGAGGATTGGTAGGGTCTACATGAGACTTAGTTGGAACTGGGGGTTCGGGAGAGGTTACCAGGATAGTGAGCTGGGACCTATGGAGCTTGTACCATGGTATCCATCTTAAGCTATGCGATGACACTCTCTCCTTAGAGTTACTAGTGTTTTGTGAGTTGAGTCACATGGATGTTTGCGGAGTCATGTAGTTCTTTTGTACTTGTCTTATTTTGATTGCTTGAGGGTTTTCTACTATCTCCTAGCACAGTGGGGTGGTTCCATTTCGGGATCACATGGTCAGGTGGTAGTGCCACTTCCCATTGGATGTTCTGGATTGTATCTTCAGGCGAGGAAAGGCTTCGCTGGTGTTTCTTGGTTCGTGATTCATGTGCCAACTCTTGATTGTGATCATTGTTCAGTTGAGACCTTGGGTTCATTGTATCAAACTTTTATGTAACCTTGATATTGTAACTTTCATTTTCGTGGTATTTTTGGAAGCCATGTATTTATGGATATTGTAATATTATGTCAGTAGAATGTATGTTAAATTCAGTTGCTTTGATCTTATGTATAAATGATTTATGAAAAATTAAATGCATTGGAATACCTTGATTCTTTCATTATGGAATCTAGATGTATGTGTAGTTTTAAACTTAAGCATTTAATTTATCTAATTAAATGGACAATTGGATTAACCGTGGTGCTAATATGATCTGTGAGTTAATCTTCATTGGTAACCCTTAGGAAATCATGTGTTAGACTTTCACTATGTTATTAAACGTGCAATTGTTATAATTAATGCACTTAATCTTTTAAAAAAAATTATTTCACCCTTTAGTTGACTAGTTGTGTTGTTTTCCTTTAGGGTTCCTGGCGAGGCATTACAGTATGTAAGGTTATGGTATTGTAACATGGTATGTGTGAATATTGAAGATCATATGAGCAGACCATATAGAAGGTTCGAGGAAGGTTTGAAGGTGATTATCAGAGCTTAACCGATACTGAATCCAACATTGGAGATGCTATTTTGAGCAGTACATTATTCTAGGTTTTAACCATCCTACTACAATCATTGTGATGCTCATTTGAGCAGTGTGCTCTAGGCAGTTGGCCTTTCTGCATGTGCAGACCCCATTTGTATACACATATTATCTATGGTAGTATCATCTGATTGTGATTAAGGTTTCCCACTGTGGTTTTTCCCCTTATAGGGTTTCCACGTTAAAATCTTTGTGTTATGTGTTGTGGATGTTGTTTCTCTTTCTGTTAAGTTTCACCGGTATTGATATTAACTGTTAATCTGTTAACCGGCATTAAGTTTGGTTTACCGGTATTAAGTATCAAGTTTGATTAAGTTGTATTTGAGTTAAAATTCATAGACAACTGATTCACACCCCCCCCCCCTCGGTTGTCTTTCAGGTCCTAACAATTGGTATCAAAGAAAGTCTTGTTTTTGCAGAAGCCTAACAGCTTGAGGAGATCCTATGGCAACAAACAATTTCGGGAAGGACAGTCTGAAACTTTATGGAACTAACTATGGTATATGGAAGATCAGAATGGAGACACATCTAAATTGCATTGGAAGAGACATATGAGAAGTTACAAAGAATGGCTATGTTGGTCCCACACCAAATAAACCTAATCCACCAACATTGGGTAAAGATCAAGAAAATGATTTCAAAGCAAGAGAAGCACTTTTGAGTGCATTATTAGATCAGCAAATCATGGGATTATCAGACCGATTTACTACTAAATCTATTTGGGATAAATTGGAGACATTGAATGAAGGAGATACCATTGTCAAAATTGTAAAACTGGAATGTTTCTAGGTCAGGTATGAAAATTTGAAAATGGAAGAAGATGAAAGAATTTCTGCTTTTATGGAAAGAGTTAATGAAATTGTTTTAAGAATACAATGTTTTGGAGGATCCTTAAGTGAAGATGAAATTGTTTCTAAATTTTAAGAGCATTGCCACCAGCATACAAAATGAAAGTAACTGCTATTAATGAGTTGAGAACAATTCCTAATACATCAGTATCTAGAGATACCTTAGTTGGAAAACTTTTAGCATTTGAGCTTGAGGAATTCAGTCTTGTTGCTACAATTAAGATAGATTTGGCCTTCAGAGCATCATCATCTACAACATCATCATCATCATCATCTAACAAATCTGATTGGAAAGCACTTTATGCAAGAGAACTTGAAGATATCAGAAGGGAAAATGAATAACTAGAAGAACTTGTAGTACTATTTGCAAGGAAAATGCCTAAAGGTCCAGTTGGAAGCAAGTATGAAGGTAAAGCACCATTTAAATGTTTTAATTGCAATAAAGTTGGTCATATGGCATCTAGATGTCCTGACAGATATGCAATATTGAGAGAGGAAGAAAAAAGAACATATAAGCCTAACCCTGAATATCAGAGATACAGATTTAAAAAGAATAGAGATAAATCTTGTTACTATGCTGATGAAGGAGTTACTGATGCTTCTGATGAAAAATCGGCAGACAATGGATGGGCTTTTGTTGCAATAAAAGAAGATCAACCAACACCTACTGTTCCACCGGTAGAGCAGGCCCTCGCAACTAAAATTGAAGAAAATGATGAATGGATCATAGATTCTGGATGTTCACATCATATGACTGGTGACAAAAGTAAATTCTTATCTTTTTAGGAATATAGTGGAGGTCTAGTAAGATTTGGGGATGATAAAGCTTGTTTAATCAAAGGAAAAGACACTCTATCTTTGGATGGTAAGCACAATACTGACAATGTTTATTATGTTGAAGGTTTGAAGCATAATCTTTTGAGTGTTGGTCAATTATTTGAAAAGGGATTTTAGTTACAATTCAAGAATGGTAAATGCAAAATCATAAACAGAACTGGATTGGAGATTGCAACCGGTAATCAGACTAAAGGTAATATCTTTCATTTGAACAACAATTATAAGACATGCTTGATTGCACATATTGATGAAAGTTGATTATGGCATAAAAGACTTTGTCATGTAAATTTTGATTGCATTGTAAAGATCAGTTCAACTAAGGCAGTAAGGGATTTACCTAAGATTGTGAAACCTCATAATCCGGTATGTAAGGAATGCCAAATGGGAAAGCAAGTTAGAACAAATTTTAAGAGTATTTCTGAGAAATCCAATAATGTTCTTAATTTAATTCATATTGACTTGTGTGGTCTGACAAGAACAAGAAGTCTACAGGGAGAGATAATTTATGCTAATTATTGATGATGATTCTAGAATGTGCTGGGTTACTTTTCTCAGGGATAAATCAAAAGCTTTTGGAAAATTCAAACTATTCAAGGCAATGGTAGAGAATGAAACCGGTAAGAAAATCAAATGTTTGAGATCTGATCAAGGAGGAGAAATTACATCTAAGGAATTTAATACATTTTGTGAAGTGAATGGAATCAGAAGACAACTATCAGCACCCCGGACACCTTAGCAAAATGGAATTGTGGAAAGGCAGAACATAACTATTCTGGAAGCAACTAGAAGCATGATATTGGAAGCAAATCTACCTCATGTGTATTGGAGAGAAGCAGTGAATACAGCGGTTTACACTTTCAACAACGTTCACATCAAAGGTGAAACCAATAAGACCCCTTATGAACTATGGTTTGGTAATACTCCTACTCTTAAATACTTCAAAATTTTTGGAAGCAAATGCTATATTAGGAGAGATGAGTATATTGGTAAATTTGATCCTAGAAATGATGAAGGAATATTTCTTGGTTATTCATCTAAGAGCAAGACATATAGATGTTTTAATAAAAGATTACAGAAAATCATTGAAAGTGCTAATGTGAAGATAGATGAACAATTTAGAGGAAATTCAAGGTCTGTAGATTCTGAACCAGCAGTTGAGATGATCATAAATGAACCTATACAGAGTGCGCCGGTACAGAGTGTGGATCCAGTCACACCGACATCATCAGAGAATTCCACAGTGGCTGAAGAACAATAGTATGTGAATAAACCCAGGTATGTAAGACTGAATCACTCAAAAAATTAGATAATTGGGAACAAGTATCAAGGTGTTATGACAAGAGGAAGACTAGCAAATGAAGAGGTATGCTTAATTTCTCAAATTGAACTGGCATATATTATCGAAGCTTGTCAAGATGAACATTGGATTAAAGCAAAGAAAGATGAACTAGATCAAATTGAAAAGAACAATACATGGACATTAGTTCCCCGGCCTAAAGACAAAAATATAATTGGAACTAAATGGGTATTCAGAAATAAACTTAATGAAGATGGTAAGGTAATTCAGAACAAAGAAAGATTAGTGTGTAAAGGATATTCACAAAAGGAGGGAATTGATTATAATGAAACCTTTGCACCGGTAGCTAAAATTGAGGCAGTCAAATTATTTCTTGCATTTGCAGCTCATAAGAACTATAAAGTATATCAGATGGATGTAAAATGTGCATTTATGAATGGTGATCTCGAAGAGGAATTTTACATTGAACAACTTGATGGATTTTCATTGACAAATGATAAAGATATGGTTTGTAGATTAAGGAAAGTTTTGTATGGATTGAAGCAAGCTCCTAGAGCTTGGTATGCTAGATTGGACAAATATCTTTTGAAGCTTGGCTACACTAAAGGTAATGTTGATAGCAACTTATATTTCAAGGTGACTAATGATGACATTTTGGTTATTGAAGGTTTTGTTGATGATATCATTTTTTGAGGAGAAGATGGATTGTGTAAAGACTTTGCTAAAAAAATGCAGGAAGAATTTGAAATGTCTATGATTGGGGAGATAAAATTATTTTTAGGTTTGCAAATTTCACAAATTGATAAATGCATATTCATATGTCAAACAAAATACTTGAAGGAACTATTGAAGAAATTTGGTATGGAAAAGTCCAAACCGGTAAGTACTCCTATGACTACAACTGATAAATTAACATTGAAGGATGATTCAGCTCCTGTTAATCCGATAAGATACAAATCTATGATTGGAGGTTTATTGTATTTGACACAAACAAGACCTGATATAATGAATGTAGTATGTATTGTTTCAAGATTTCAGAGTAATCCTAAAGAAAATCATGAATCAACAGTAAAAAGGATTTTCCGGTATCTACAAGGCACAACTAATCTTGGTTTATGGTATCCTAAAGAAAATTTTGATTTATGTGCATACACCAATGCAAAATGGGCAGGAGATGTAGATGACAGAAAGAGCACCATTGGCGGAGCACTCTTTCCTGGTAGTAGATTGATTTCATGGTTGAGAAAGAAGCAGAGTTGTACATCATTATCAACAACAGAATCAAAATATGTTGCAGCAGCAACTAATTGTACTCAGGTATTAAGGATTAAGCAAATGTTCAAGGACATAAAGGTAAAATGCAAAGAACCTATAATCATTTATTGTGATAATTCAGCAGCAATTGATATATCAAAGAATCCAGTATTTCACTCTAAGACTAAACATGTTTCTATCAAATATAACTTTCTGAAAGAGAATGTTGAAGCAAAAGAAGTAAGATTGGTTTATATGAATACTAAAGAGCAGATTGCAGATATCTTTACTAAGCCTTTTCATAAGGAAACTTTTGAATATCTTAGAGAGAAGCTTGGGGTAATACCCTCACCGATAGAGACTTAGACAGTTGAAGATTGGCATCAAAATGATAGAAACTAATAGAGAAACCTTTTTCCAGCTTTGATAGAGGAGATCTACTTCACACGGGAGTAGTTGGTTATATTAATTGGTCATATTAGTTGGTTGTGTGTTCTAATATTTGTATTGCTTTGGCATTTGATGTCAAAGGGGGAGTGATATCTATGGAAAAACTTTGTATTTAGGAAACATTATACTAGGGGGAGATGTTGGAACCCTAAAATTTGAAAATTTTAGAGTTCCAAATTCGTGTCAAAAAGCAGATTTCTATGTTTAATCATAATCAAGCAGATTCTTCCATTTCCAACTCTAAGAAACCAGGTTTGGTGCATGAACAAGGTGGTCAATTTCCAGGTATGTATGTGGTTGCAAAGGCAAAATCATTCCAGGTACGCCTTTTTTTTCATAATTTCTTCTCACCTAAGCATTATTATGTCAATTTAATTGTTCATATGCATTTTGTATATCATAAATATGTTATATGCCAAATTGTAGATCCTCTTGATAACAGTTCTTGTTTCTCTTGAGGCTAATCTATGTGCATTTTTGTAGAATGTATAAATCATGAATTGAAAGGTCATATTCAAGCATTGATAGCTCTTTCCTGTTAAATCATCAGGATGACAACATTGGTCAGGAGGTCTTTGTGGAGTTTATTATCTTTTGGTCTGATAGATTTCTTATCAGATGAATTGGTTTTTGTGATTATATGTATGAAACTGAAGTTATGTTTCAGGTTTCAAACCTTCATCAACCCATCTGATACGTTTTTGAAAGCAAGACCAAAGGCAGTTTTCAAATGTTTACGCCAGTGAAATTTTCAGAAATGAAAAGTTGTCGACTTTGGTGATCAAAATATTTGCACTCAGTAATGATCTCAAGAAACCGATTGGTGATAGGTTTGTTGGTATATGGGATTATGACCCTAAGCGATTTTGCAAGGATCAAAGAAGTTCTGATATGCTTTTTAATTATTTCCTGATTGATCTTGACATAAAAATGCGTTGGAAGTAATTTTTAAATTTGAACGATTAGAGGACAACCCACCTAATATTTTTATGTCAATTGCTTCCATTTTAATTTTCATAGAGATTAGAGGTCATTTGATGTATTAATTTAAAATTTATATTGCCCACGACTAGCTCTGACAGGCCAGTTTACAAAGCAAGTACCAAAATTTAGCGAGCTAATTGAAATTTGAAATAAAACACATGTTTTAGTTAAATTATCATAACTTTTGGCCAAGTTTAATGGAAATCGGATGCTTGGTTAGTCAACAATGAAATTACACCAGAATGAGTCACAGGAGAAATTAATTTTTTTATTCTCTTGCATAGTTTGAAGCAGTTTTAAAAGGGAAGATTGACAAAAGTACTAAATTAAAAATAACGATCTCAGAAGAGAGATAATAAAGCCTCTATGACTAATTAATCCAAACCTAAGGTTAAAGAAATTTCAAAAGAAAGTTCTATAGTTAAAGAAAACCATTTATTGACGAAGCATAAACATGATCAAAAGAAAAATGATTTTGAGTAAAAACTATGGGTGCAACAAGAGATACTGACTTGGTGAAGAGAATTGGAGCTGCTAATGCTCTTGAACTCAGAGATACTGGTATTCCATATGCATTTTGTGTGGGTGTATGTCATGATCCGCGATGAGGGAGGAGTCAATGAACACAATACTCTGGCAACCCAATACGATCTTTTCCAAATTCACATGTGTCCATAACTATACTCCTTGGCAAAGAGGTGTGTCAATTGTTATGGTTTCTTACTTTAGTTGGAATGTGTTACTACTTATTAGGTTGCCATTAGTTTTATATCCAAAATTCATTCTATATACTCTAGTCGGTTACCTCTACTGAAACATTCAGTTGGTATGCACAGAACAGTCGGTTAAAGAAGAAAGTATTCACAGAGCCCAGTATACACCGAGTTGTCTACCGAGTATCATTCCATGTCTACCGAGCAGAAATAATGACACACCGAGTTGATATACACCGAGTGAAACGTTTTACCAGATTCATTGAACCTAGACACACATGTGGAAACGTGTTACAAGATCGAGGAACATAGAACCGTTATCACATTGGAAATTGCACTTAAGGATTGTGTATGATTTTGAGGTCATTTAACCAATGAAATAATTTGTATAGTTATTCATTCGATAAATCATGTTTGTAAGATCGAAGCAATGAATAAGATCACCAACATAAGAGATCTATTTATACAGCATGGATTGAGATCAGATAAAAAAAAGGGAATATAGTGACAGAGAGAGATATAGAGGTGTATGAAGCAAGACATCTGTGATACATAATAAATCACTGAGTGTTATGACTATTACAGAGACACAAAGGTCACCGAGAAGGATTTCAGAGAACAATCAAAGAACAGAGTAAACAGAAGGGTTTACCGAGTTACTTTATGGGTTACCGAGGTATGCTATAAGCTAGGTAATCTCATTTTGAGCACATAGAATCTGCTATAACATTCCAGATGTAAAGTTGCAGATATTTGTAATGATTTATTGTAATATTTTGAAGTTGTAAGAGAAACCTTTAACAGGGTAAAAGACTCTAACAAAGTCTATAAATTGTAAAGCCTTTAACCAGGTGCATCATTTAGAATAAGTGTTGTAAAATCCTTTAGCAAGGTAGATCTAAAGATCATAATACTCCTAATAGGGTAAGCTATCAAAAATAGTTGAACATGTAGCTCTAACCAAGCACTCTTTATTATTGCAGTAGTGAAGTTGTGGGTGCCATCCCCACCGCAGTTTTTCTCTCTAACCAAGAGTTTCTGCGTAACCAAAATATATGAGTTATGGAGTGAATCATGAATGATTGTTATCTATTTGTTTTAGCTTAATGTTATGTTGCAGCAATTTTTGGTTTATGCATAATAGTAAAGATATTGTTGTTAAAAAGTTTTGGAGTACTAATTCACCCCTCCCCTCTTAGTACATTAGCTTTCCATATTGGGCCTAATAATTGGTATCAGAGCTTGAATCTTGGAAAAGGTTTTAACAACCTAAAGAGAAAGATCTTATCAATGGAAGGCTATAAACAATCTCAGAGAATAGTGTATCTACAAGAAGAGTTGGATCATGCTAATCAAGTGATTGCAGACATGCAAAGACAAATGCAAAAATCATTGAAAGTGAGAAGAATATTATCTGATGATTTACAGGACTCTCAAGAGTTAGTGGAACAAATTGAAACATCATCTGAGAACAGTATATCTGATGAAACTAAAGAGATGATTGGACAACTAAAAGAAAAGAAAAAAGAACTGACTGATCAGCTAAAAGAAATGAAAAGAGGACATGAACATTTCAGCACACAGATGACTAACAATCTTGATGCATTAAGGATGGCTGAAGATAAAGTAAGAGATCTAGAAAGAGAAAAACAACAGCTTGAAGCATTAGTATCTGAAAAGAATGATGAAATCACAAGGTTGACTGGGATTCAACAAAATCTGTTAGATCAATTGGGTTATGCACATCATGAAGCAAATCTGAAGGATGATGAGAATCAAGCATTGAAACTTGAAGTATCAAGGTTGACCGATGAACTTGAAACAGAAAAGAAATCCAAGGAAACACTGAAGAAGAGTTATGAAGCATCAAAGATGTTGGATGAGCAATGGAATACAAAAAGACCCAACAAAGATGTAGGACTCGGTTACAAAGGAATAGACTCTACCGAGAAGGGAATTCATACAACCGAGAGAGAACAATCATCAAAGCAAACTGGAAATAAGAAGAATATCAAAGGAAAGAAGCCTATTTGCAACTACTGTGGAAATCAAGGTCATACTGCTAACTTGTGCCAAATCAGAAAAGGTAAGCAACCGAATGTCACCAAGTCTAATGGTTATTGTTACAATTGCAATAAATATGGTCGCACATCTAATCAATGTAGGACAAAGACTATTAACAATTATCAGAAGGCAAAATTCAAAGGGTTTTGTAAAAACTGCAACAGATTTGGACATAGTACTGAGAAGTGTTGGCTTAAGCAAAAGAACTATATGTGGTCTACACACCAAGCAAATGCTAGAGGTTATCGAACTCACACAGATCCTTACCGACAGTATTCTGCAGTACCATGGGATTACAATACAAGGATATGGTGTGAATGTTGTGGAAGATATGGACATATAAGTGCCAACTACTTTATAAGGTTTAGAATGAACAACCGAAGATCATGGAGAAATCCCTATATGGCATGTTTTCATTGTCACAAAGTTGGACACTTGGCTAGAGATTGTAGAGATCAACCTAGAGGAGATATTGAAGAAATAAAAGGCAAATTACAGATGATTTGGAAAAAGAAGGAAATTGTGTCAAATGAAGAAAGCACCTTACCTACCGAGTTAGGTGCACCTATTCCAAATTAATCGGTAAAGGTATGAAGGGACTGCATTCTCTCAAAGATTAAATCTTAACAGTTCCTATTTTATCATGCACTTAATTCAAAATCTGCATAGTTAAAGATGCGTTAGAAAATTTGAAATTTTATCAAGCCTTTTGGAAGCTTGTCTAGTCGGTGAATACAGGAAGACTGGCTACTTGGTGAAAGCATAGAAAGGAAGTGGTACCGAGTGCATTTAATGTCTTTTGACCTAACTGCACGAAGCCCGATAAGGTATATTGTATACTTAAAGCTATTGCGCGGTCATTTTTCATTCACCAAGTTTTCAAGAGAGCAAAGCAAAGCGAATCAAAGGCGATCAAACTACCTCCCGAGCTAATTCAAAGGTATTTACATCAATCACAACACATTATCAAGATAGTTTACTGATCATATCAAGTTGTTATTATTTGCTAAGTAGAAAGCATCTTCCTTTTGAAAGTCTTCAAACCCTAAGGATCTTTTGTTAGTATTTACCTGAAATCTGCAATGGCACCTAAGATCCAGAATCCCGTTGTTGTTGAGAACATTGAAAAGCCCTCACTGAAATACTCTTTAACTCCCAAAATTACATCTGAACCAGATGACAAAACTGCATTTTCACTCATTCCGGATAGAGTTTTATTAGTCGAGGATGTGAGATTCTTCACTAAGTGTCGAGTTGAAGAACTAGGTCATGTTGAGATCAAAGACACATATGATGAACTGTGTACTGATGGTAAAATGGATAGCAAATATGAACACATCAGAATCGAGGGATTGACCGAAGCCCTAACCTATCCCTGTGTCTTCAAACCCCAATGGGTTAAGTTTGTTCTAAGCAAAGTTCATGATGACTTCATGTGGCTAGAAGAGCAACCGTTTAAGATCACCAAGGAAATCATTCATTTGATCACTGGTTACCCTATGTATGATCATGCTCAAGCTCAGAAAATGATATCACAAAAGGAATTGATCAGTTTAACTGGAGTAGAATCAGATTGCAGAGGACTGAAACTGAACAATGTCACAGATTCAGAGCTAAAGTTTGCCATTAGAGTAATAGGTTATTGTTTCTTCCAATCAGTAAGGGAAAACACTGTACCCTGTGCAGTAGTAGACTTAGCTTATAAAATTGTGAAGAAAGGCATGAAAATTGATTTATGTGAGGTATTGTTGAAAAACCTGTTTGAGAATCTCAATACTATAAGGAAGCCAAAGAAGAACAATTCGGCGAACACACTAAAGTTTGGATCACTGTTAATATGCATGTTTTTCTATTTTGAAAATTCTTTCCATCAGTCAGTAAAGTAGTTTGGGAGCTACACTGACCAATCACCCATCAAATCAATGACTTCATCAAGAAGCTAGGTGACAATTTTAATGATATTATGGATGATTATTTCAGCAAGTTTCAAGAGAAGATGCATAACAGGTACCGAATTCCACCCCAGCTAGTAGAGAAATACAAGGATGTCATATGCTTTGAAGTGGACACTAATTACTGCTATGTTAATGTTATGGAACCGAGAACTCAATCTTTGCCACCTATGGGTTATGAGATTGATTTTGACATCACACAACAACAGATAGATGCTTTTCTAACATTACCAAGGCATGCTACCAAGCTGAGGTATGGAACATATGAAGAAGTGAAGGAATAAGTAAAAATGAGCATTGTAGTACCCAAGGCTACAAGGAAGGCAACAAAGATGATTAAGACATTAATAGAGAAATTTGGAGAAGGTTCTTCCTCTACACCTGTCAAAGGCACTATAGTGATCACCGAAGAGGAATTTGAAGCCCAAGAGGTAGCTATAACACTGAGCACCGAATTGCCTAAGGGAAAAGTGTTGAAAATAAAGAAATAGGATACATCAAAAGTATCACCAACTCCTCCTGCAAAGCGACCTAACACAAGAGCATCTGCAGCATCACCGAGTAAGAAAACAAAGAGTGTTGCCGCACCCAAGGTAACAAAAACTTACAAGAAATCTACTCGGAGACTCATTTTGACCAAAGAGTCTAGTGACACTGAATCTAAAGATGCAAGTAAATTTTAGATTGTCAAGAGCAAAAAGGTAAATGTACATAGTGTTGAAAATTTTTGTGCTAATCTGAAGCAATATGGTGGATTTGGAGCATTCAGATATGTTAAATATGAATCCAGATCTGATGATGAAAAGAGACAAATAGAAGAATCTGTCATCTGCACACTATTGAAATTCCGATTGGCTCCATTGGAATTATCTAAGTCACTTCCAAATGAATTATATTTGCATATTGACAACAAGTGGAAGTATGCTATGGAATTAGAGAAACAAATGAGAGAAAGAAATCTGGTACATCTTTTCCTAGACATGTCGGTAGATGAGATCACCGAACATCTGAAAAACTGCCACACAAAATTCCTAGTCAAGCAAAGAGCTTTGAAATTGATGAATGGCCTTTACTTGGATGTAGAGAATGAGACCGAAGAAAAATGGCAGGAAATCTTTCGAATCAAGAATGTTGGTGAACAAGATGAAGTTGAAATAGTTGATGTCACTAAGCAAGTTCCTAATATCACTGAGCAGGACCCTGCTGACACTATACAAGTATATGAGGATATCATGGAAACCGAGGCACTTGAACAGGAAATGATCGAAGGAAATGCATATGCCAAACTGGTATCTAGTGAGTCAGTTTTGGAGCAAGTTCAGCCCTATCCTCCAATCACTCAGTCTACTTCAACCGAGGCCCCACAAGATACTGAACAAGGGACAGAAGGTCACAAATCTACAGAAGGAGAAACTACTTCTCAGGCCACCGGGGAACAGTCTTCACAAGCTCCTTCTAGCACTAAAAATGTTACATCTGAGACCCCAAGCACTGAAGCACCGAAGGACACAACAAAGGCTACATCAGAGGTTAAAGGAACCGACCAAAGTGTTGCCTCTACCGAGCAACCTACTAAGGGTCACCAAGCCTCACAAGCCATTGTTTTAGTTCAACTGATGAAAGGTAAAGAAAAGAAGATGAAAAGCATAATTTCAAATTAGATTTGTCTAAACCAATAGTGTTGCCCAATGTTGATATATCCAAATTAAAAGGGCAAGCACTCATTGAATTCAGAGAACTATGCAAAGCCAAAGCCGAACAGGAGAAGCAAATGGCTATTCAAAAGAAAAATAAAGTACTTCAGAAGGTGAAAGCACTCTTAACCAACATGCTACCTGAAGCTATAGTAACCAAAGATGCAGCCATCCACATTCAACTGGATGAACTCCTAACCAAGATAGAGACATCTAGAGTAGATGCATCTGAATATTTGAGCAAGTTAAAAGACAAGGAACTCACTGCAAAAATGATTAAAGAGGTACAGAAAGCTATTGCCATTGGCAAAGTTAAACTTTTTAAATTTATTGTTGAGTTGTCCCCTAAACTCAAGCACATTCTTTATTTATTTCAGAAACTCTGTACATTCTCTCTATTCCTTAAGGACAACAAAAATAAAACAGAAGCAATTGAGAAAGAGATCACTGATCTCTCTAATAAGTTGACCACTGAGCCACATTCCATTCAGAATTTTTATACCAAGCTACAACAGCTCATGTCTCAACAATTGGAACTGAGGAATGAAGAACACAAGATAAGGATGGACATAATGACACTTCAAACATTATTCCTTCCTCATCTTTCATCCGTCCAAGAGCAAATCAACAAAGATACCTCCCTATCCACTTAGCAAGAGGGAAGCACCTTAGATGGACTCATCTCACTGTTAGCTGACATTACAGCTCAGAATTCACTTATGGACAGTGTTAAGGATGCCCTCTCTGCCACCCTTACCGATGCAAAGACAAAGTACAAATCCATTTTTGACTAGTTGCCACCACTGAATGGTAACTAAGTTTAGATGTTTGTCAAAAAGGGGGAGTGATTATCATATCAAAGTATATAGGGGAATGTAGTACAGAGGGGGAGTATACACCGAGAAAAACAGAGTATTCACATGCAGAGTCAATTTTGACAAGGAACAGAGAACAAAGCAGTAAACCGAGCAGCTATAACAGAACATTGATCACCGAGCATGCAAAATCAGATTTTTGTGCAGTATAGTGATAAGGGGAGTATATCTAAATATACTATTTCATTGACTAATGTATATACTATCTATTTAGTCAAATTTTGCAAGTATATAGATTTTTGAGCTATGACTTTGAAAGTAGTTTTGTCAAACATCTCAACTAATGTCAAAAGGGGAGATTGTTACTACTTATTAGGTTGCCATTAGTTTTATATCCAAAAGTCATTCTATATACTCTAGTCGGTTACCTCTACCGAAACATTCAGTCGGTATGCAAAGAACAGTCGGTTAAAGAAGAAAGTATTCACAGAGCCCAATATACACCGAGTTGTCTATCGAGTATCATTCCATGTCTACCGAGTAGCAATAATGACACACCGAGTTGATATACACCGAGTGAAACGTTTTACCAGATTCATTGAACCTAGACACGCATGTGGAAACGTGTTACAAGATCGAGGAACATAGAACCGTTATCACATTGGAAATTGCACTTAAGGATTGTGTATGATTTTGAGGTCATTTAACCAATGAAATACTTTGTATAGCTATTCATTCGATAAATCATGTTTGTAAGATCAAAGCAATGAATCGGATCACCGACATAAGAGATCTATTTATACAGCATGGATTGAGATCAGATTAAAAAAAAGGAATATAGTGACAGAGAGAGAGAGATATAGAGGTGTATGAAGCAAGACATGTGTGATACATAAGAAAGCACTGAGTGTTATGACTATTACAGAGACACAGAGGTCATTGAGAAGGATTTCAGAGAACAGTCAAAGAACAGAGTAAATAGAAGGGTTTACCAAGTTACTTTATGGGTTACCGAGGTATGCTATAAGCTAGGTAATCTCATTTTGAGCACATAGAATCTGCTATAACATTCCAGATGTAAAGTTGCAGATATTTGTAATGATTTATTGTAATATTTTGAAGTTGTAAGAGAAACCTTTAACAGGGTAAAAGATTCTAACAAAGTCTATAAATTGTAAAGCCTTTAACTAGGTGCAGCATTTAGAATAAGTGTTGTAAAATCCTTTAGCAAGGTAGATCTAAAGATCTTAATACTCCTAACAGGGTAAGCTATCAGAAATAGCTGAACATGTAGCTCTAACCGAGCACTCTTTATTATTGCAGTAGTGAAGTTGTGGGTGCCATCCCCACTGCAGTTTTTCTCTCTAACCAACAGTTTCTGCATAACCAAAATATATGAGTTATGGAGTGAATCATGTATGATTGTTATCTATTTGTTTTAGCTTTATGTTATGTTGCAGCAGTTTTTAGTTTATGCATAATAGTAAAGATATTGTTGTTAAAAGGTTTTGGAGTAATTATTCACCCCTCCCCTCTCAGTACATTAGCTTTCCATATTGGGCCTAACAAAATAAAGAAAAAATTACGCAAACATGTACCTTTTAAATAGGATTTTGAAAGATACACTCGGATTCAAAGGATTTATCATTTCAGATTGAAAAGGAATAGATAGAATCACCCCGTCACCTAGCATCCTTGGTTCGTATGGATTTACCTCTCATGAACAATGAATCTACCTACATGATAAGTAGAGCATTGAAAATTCTTGAAAGAGTGTGCAAGTATGTCGTAAGAACATGGTAATTATTATGGATAATATGTTGCAGGAGATCCAGACGCAGTATACACTACATCATCAGTCTTGATTTCTTTATTTTGCAAGTGAAGTAATTAAGGTCTTTGGTAGTGATCCTTCATGTGCAAAGTATCTGGGAGGTTTTGATCCCAGAGCTTTTTGGGAAATCATAGGCTTACTCAAGACATCTCAGGAATTTACCGAGACTAGATATTGCAGATGAATGTTTTCTTTTGTCATTAAGATGCATTAGAAATTGCAATACTCAAGCAACCCTAACCCTATTTTCATTGGGCATCGGGATAACATAAAACGGCCTTCCCCAATAGCCAAAGTTACCCCGATCAAGACATGGGGAGAGATCACATTTTCATTTTAGTCGTCAGACATCAGGGTAATAAAAAAAATACCTTTATGATAATAGAGAGCTATGCCAATGGAGATCATTAAGGTAATATTATTTTAAATTTTCTTTACCATAGGTAAGTATTATTAATTAAATATTTTATGTTTTGATTGTTTCGAATTGTAAAATTCAAAAAAAAATACTTAGAGCAATATTGTGACTATAGTAAATTATTAAAGGGATATTTTTATAATCTTTACTATAGCAGTTTTATTATTTTAATTATTTCATTATGAAATATGATATTTTAACTTTGCTCTAATGTATATACGGAGGTGAAAGCATATTTATTTGAGGGCAAATATTATTTTTATTAACATTTGCATAAGGGATTATTTTGTTAAAATTTTATTTTTCTAATTATCCCTAATGTAAATTTCCATTCATCAATAAATTAAACTTATTTCCTCCATGGGCAGTAAGTATTTCTCACTAGAGGTTCAATATTCCAATAGCATTCTTACATTGCAAATGATATTCCAATATTGTTTTTTATCCTTTGAATTGCAAAAGAAATATTTTGTTAAAAGGATAAAAGATATTTTATTCAAAATTACATTTTAGAATGTTTCTTTACTTCAAATAAAATAGTGAATAGTATTTGATATTTAATGGGTGATTTTTGTGTTTACCCTAAGTAAATAAATTGAATATGTTCATTAGGGTAAATTATTTTTATCATATAGTTAATGATTTGATTGATTTTTGCAAGTATATATTCTATATGATGAAATATTTCCAAAAGAAAGATGAAGTTGCCCTAAAAGGATGAAAAGGTATTGCAAAGTTGGAATATTTATCCATGGATATCATTTTCTAAGGGAAGTATTATTATTTAGTATAAAGTATTTTACCTTCCGTTATTATTTGGAAATATATACTAGGGTAAATATTTTGTTTTATTATATGAATTAATGTTTTTAAAGTCCCAAGTATAAATATCACTTTGCAAAATATTCTCTTGATGATATACTTTGATTAAGGAGGATTAATCTTGCATTAGAGAAAGGGATTATTAATCTTTCATAAGCAAAACCTAATCAAGAGTAATTAATTTTTTAAATCAATGAATTTGATTGGTTTTGTGTGCAGGATATTTTATCAAAGTTTGGTGACGAGGAATATCAAGGGGTTCAAAAGCGGAAGTGGAATTTTATCAAAGTGAAAGATTAGAAAGAACATTATTAAGCATTATTTAGTATGTATTTTAGGGTTTCATTTGTAATTATTGTTTAAACCAAAGGGTGTGTCCTTTGGAAAGCAATTGTTTGTAACTATCTCTTATGTGTATAAAAGGGAAGTCATCTAGAACAAGGAGATTACAATCACAATATTATCATAGACAATTCTTCTGCATGTAAGGGTTGTAAGTTATATGTATTAGGGAAGTCTATAGGAAGAAGAAGTATCTTTTTGTGCAAACAGACTGTAATAGAGTATCTTCAAGTGCAGCTTATATATGCAATCATTTCCTAAAGATTAATATTCAAGGTTCATTGTTTCTTTTCTAAATATTGTGCATACTTTTGTGTTGATGAGTTATCTTTGTCCTCTTGATAAATCTATCATTTGATTTGCTATGATGTGACATCACATGCTGTTACATTAAATGTGAGATTGGGTTTTCATTGTTTGTGTAACACATACTGAAACCTTCATAGTTGATGATTAATATTATCTCTGGAGTTGATAAGATCTCTTGTCCACAAAGTGTCATAAATATCCCTGGATAGAGGCACTGGTCTATTATTTATCTTTTAAGGTCCTGGTTTGTTATACATTTAAGGTCCTTGATAGAGAAACATTTTTCCCAAACCCTATATGAACTGATCTTTGCATATTTCTTTTAAGTCCTGAAAGCATCTTATTCTCAAGATACAATCATAATCATTTTCATTTCTTTTTCAAAAGCATTCACTTAAAGCACATAATAAAGCATAATTGCAGAACAATCATTTGCTAGTTTTGCATTTGCTATCCATAAATATTAAATCCATTTTAAATAACTTACCCACCTAGGTTAAGTGGAGCCTTAAGTGTAGAGGTATTTGGTCTTTGACCATCCCTGTTCGTTGGCCAGGGCTAGTTGGATCAGTTAAGGGCTTGGCAAATCCTTAAGTTTTCCAATCTGTGGTTTTGGGAACCAACAGGAGAGATTATTCATTGAGGGAGAGATATATACTCTATGCATTTCAATTTTGATTTCTGGTATTGATCTATTCTGGAGATTGTTGGTTTTTGGATTTTGGCACTTAGATATTTTTCCATCTAGTGTTGCCATCAATGCCAAAAGGGGGATTGTTGGTATTATAGATGTGTTGCATTAGTTTTTTCATTGATGTCAACACTTATCCTTCTAGAGATCTTTGGTTATGTTGAACCGGCACATTGTGTTCACCGGCAAGTTCAGTGACTTATGCACAGTCACCAGTATATTGTTCATCGACAAGTTATATTGTTCACCGGTAGGTTATATTGTTCACCAACACTGAGAATGACTTGTTATCATCTAGAGATCACTTGATTATGTCAAAGACATGGTTTGGATACTTGGTTTTGGAATTCTAGTTAATGGTCTAATCGGGTTGACATATTTGTTGCTACTGGCAAATTGGTCTAGGTTATGGACCGGTATGCATTATCTATTCTAGATCAACACAAAACGTTATGGAGATGATTTATTGATTGGATATTGTTGTTAATGTATTAAGCCGACATGATGCATCACATCTAGACTTGTTTTTAATTGATTTTACTGTAATATTCTTAGTGAGTTGACCTACACATTTGGTCTTAGTTTTTGTATATATGTAAGATCTCAATTGATGAGATATAAGATATGGGATATGGTATGTAAGGTTATGGTATTGTAGCATGGTATGTGTGAATATTGAAGATCATATGAGCAGACAATAGAGAAGGTTCAAGGAAGGTTTGAAGGTGATTATCAGAGCTTAATCGGTACTGAATCCAGCATTGGAGATGCTATTTTGAGCAGTACATTATTCTAGGATTTAACCATCCTACTGTAGTCATTGTGACTCCCATTTGAGCAATGTGCTCTAGGCAGTTGGCCTTTCTGCATGTGCAGACCCCGTTTGTATACACATACTATCTGCAGTAGTATCATCTAATTGTGATTAAGGTTTCCCATCATGGTTTTTTCCCTTACAGGGTTTCCACGTTAAAATCTATGTGTTATGTGTTGTGGATGTTGTTTCTCTTTCTGTTAAGTTTCACTGGTATTGATATTAACTGTTAATCTGTTAACCGGCATTAAGTTTGGTTTACCGGTATTAAGTATCAAGTTTGATTAAGTTGTATTTGGGTTTAAATTCATAGACAACTTATTCACCCCACATCCCTGCCCTCTCAGTTGCCTTTTGGGTTCTAACAATATGTATATACATATATACATTATACATATATATGTACATACGTACATATATGTACATATATACGTACATATATGTACATATGTATATATATATATGTATATATATATATATATATGTATATATATATATGTACATATACATATATATATGTACATATATGTATATATATATATGTATGTATATATATATATGTATATATATATATATGTACATATATATATGTATATGTACATATATATATATATATGTACATATGTACATATATGTATATGTATATGTATATGTATATATATATATATGTATATGTATATGTATACATATATACATATATGTACAGATGTACATATATACATATATATGTACATAGATATGTGTGTGTGCCTGTGTATGTATATATATGTATGTATATGTATATATACATACATACATACATACATACACACACACACACACACATATATATATATGTATATATATGTACACACATATGTATACATACATATATATATATATACACACACACACACATACATAAATGTGTGTGTGTGTATGTGTGTGTGTGTAAATATGTATATACATGTGTACATGTGTGTGTGTGTGTGTGCATATGTACATATATGTGTGTATATATATGTATATATGTATATATGTATATATATACATATATATATATAAGATATGTGCATGTGTGCTATGTGATAGATAGAAGAGCATGAAGAGTGCGAGCTACAAAGAGAGAAGTAGCAATATGCAAGTAGAGTGCAAATAGTGTTGCAGTAATCCCTTATCAGATCTGCTACAAGCAAATGATAGAGCGTAGATAGTATTGCAATAATCCCTTATCGGATCTATTGCAGGCAGTTGTAGACAGGTTGAAGATATCCCTTATTAAATCTGTTGCTAGATGTTATCCAAGCTTATCTTGGAATTGACCTTGTGAATTTGGAGAGGCAATTTTCTTCAGTTCATTTATTTCTATTGCAATGAGCATTCCGGCAATGACCTGCATTGTAATCAGGCAATGAGTCATCCAGTAGTAAGACACCCTTTTTGTAAACACCATATAACTAGCTATATTATTTTGAGAGTTAACCCTCTTTGTTGTTTTTTCCATTTGGATTTTCCATGTATTAAAATCCTATGTTCATTTTGTGGTTATGTTGTTTACTTATTTTGCATTTGCTGATTTTTGTTGATGAGATTAATTGATGAAGTTTCTTTATCAGAATTTTTTTTATGCGTGGGAATATTTATTCCCCCCTCTCAGTATTCTGGTCCATTCAACCATCCAACAAAGGGAAGAGATTCAATTTCAAACATCAAAATATTTCTAATCTTTCTCTCAATAGGCTCAAGAGTATTAAAAAAATTGATTAAATATTTGTGCTCATTGACTTTCTGGGAAGAAGTGGCTGAATAAATATTCAATGCTTGTTTGAAAGATTCAACTCTATGAAGATGAGCAACCCCCATAAAACCAGTATCATCCACAAACTAGAAGGGGGGTTGCTTTGGTAGCTTGTTACCCCAAATCCAACATTGAATCAATCCTTGGAAAACCCGAGACTTGATAAATCTTCCCAATCCCTTAGTCATAATTATAAACTAATAGGGAGTTAAAGAATCCCCTTGGCGAAGGCCCCTGTAAGCTCCAAATAACTCAAAAGGCTCATTGTTGATAATAACTAAGAAGGATGAAGAAGTAACACAATTCATTATTCAATTAACCTAATCATTACTAAACCCAAAGGCTATGACAATGTTTTGCAAGAACTATCATTTATCCTTGTCATATGCTTTGGCCATGTCTAGTTTGATGAACATGGATTTTTCCTTAGACATTATCATGGAATGAAAAGCTTCACTAGCAACCACCACCCCATCCAAAATTTGTCTCCCAACAACAATTCCCCTTTCTCATTTGAGATCAAATATGAAAGCCAAATTTTGAGCCTCTCTCCAATGAATTTAGTAATGATTTTATACACCACATTATAAAGAGCAATGAGCCTAAGAAATCCAAATGATTGGCTCCTTCTTTCTTTGGAATAACAATAAGAAAATTTGAATTCAAGGCCTGAAGCATTTGTTTGCTATGATGTGATTCTTAGAACACCTTCAACAAATCCAATTTAACAATAACCCAACATTCTTGAAAAAACTCAATGGGAAAACTATCTGATCCAAGAGATTTGCCTTTATTCATCCCCAAAACCACCTCCTTCAATTTAGAAAAAGGAATTGGGAAAATGTAAGATTTATTCACCATATTGGTGACTAAAGACGAAATAAAAGGAAAAATCAAATTATCCTCATCTTCAATAGGAGGCAAATCTTCAGCAAAAAGAGCAAAGTAGAACTATCTAGCTTCACAAGACATCTCCTATAGAGAATTCAATTGAATGCCTATTGATTTAACTAAAGAGGAAATATAATTTTTGTTCCTACAAGATTTTATAGAATTTTTGAAAAAAATCATGTTCCTGTTTCATTTTTGGAGCCAATCAACCTAAGCCTTTTGCTTCCAAAAAATCGCTTCACGGAGTTCCCATTCCCCTAACACCCTCACTACTTGAGACTTGGCTCTTCCTAAAGCCTCTATGAAGCCAAGATCTTGAATCTAGTGGGAGATATTATTTACGCACACTTGAATATCCCTCTTCATAGCATGAATATTACCAAAGCACTATGTATTCCACCTCTTGAGTTGATATTTCACAAACTACAATTTATTAATAAAGGAAAACATAGTTGTACCATAAGCAAGGGCACCACGTCTCCACCATTGTACGATTAAATCCTAAAGTGAAGAGTCACGAAGCCACATTAATTGAAACTTAAGATGAGGATTTTGTGGAACTGTATAAGAAACAGCTAAAAAATTAATAAGCTAGTGATCATAACCTCTCCAAACAAGGATCTCAAAATTGGTGATCAAACTATCTCCCATCGAAAAGTAGGAGACCAAAAATATATCCAACTTCTCATAAATAGCTTCTCCTCCACATCATCTATTAGACCAAGTATAGACCCCATTATATTTTTTGAGGTCACTTAAATTGAGAAGGTTTGTATTCTCATAAAAAAAATTAGAAGAGTGATCCAACCTAACCAACCCCCCTTTTCTCCTCTAGACTTAACATATAATTAAATTCCCCATCCAAAATCTAAGGAAGATAAGGATCACAAGACCGAACATACATTATATTAGACCAAAGAAGAATCTTCCCATAGAGATTACTCAGAGCATAAACATTAGTAATTAGAATAATTTCTCCAGATTCCAGGCTAGTGGCCACCATAGAAATAGTGGAATGACTAGTTATCACCAAAGTGGAACAATATTCCTTAGGTCCCAAAAAAATATCCAAGCCTCCAAAACTAGCAAGGGAACCAATGTACTGACACTAACCAAACCACCAAATACTAGGAGAATATTGTAGCACGTCATCCACTCAAAACTTAGCTTCTTGGATGCAAAAATATATAGAGAATGAGTTAAAAACAAATCACAAACAACCTTTTGTCGAGGGATACTATTCAACTCCCTTACATTCAAAGAGAATAATCATTAAAGAGATTGGGACAAATGTGAGCATCAATGGATTTAATGGACCTAGATTCTACCATTATCTCTCTAGCTTATTTGACCTTCTCTTGATCCTTCTTTCACCAACCTTAAAAGAAATCTCAGAGACAACTTCCTTAAGGGATCATTGTTGCAAGCCTAGAGCCTAAGATGAATTGTTTCCTTTACCAAAATATAATACCTCTCTAACCAAATCATCCAAAACCATATATCATTTATAGTTAAAGAATCACTTGGATTCGGGAAATCAATATCCCTAGAAGGCAACTAGGGATTACATGCCTAGAGAAGAGTGAATATCTAGAACATCCCTTGCCTCCTACATAATATACATTCCCAAAACAAAAGACCTAAAATTCAAGTCAATTGCAATCCCTTCTTCTCAGGTCAGCGTCTCAAACACTTCAAAACTATTGAAGCCTTCATCATTCTACCTATCCTCGAAAGTCCTCTTCTATCTCGCTCCTAATTACAAGGCTTAACAGGAAAAAAAACCATCCTTATCTAAACCACCATCAACATTTTCCTTTCTACCTTTTATCCACCATCAAAGTTGGGGTATAATGAGTATTGTTAACAGTAGTAGCTTTACTTACCTTAGGACATTATCATTGAAGGTGTCCATACTCATGACAAATCCAACACCGAAAAGGAAGAGTTTCATAATCTAGTTGTTGAACCCAAGATGAAGAGCCTAAATAAATTTTAATTGAATTTGGCAAGTGGTTATTCAAATCAATCTCCATGCAAATAAGAGAAAAGTTAATTACCTTTTTATCTAGGTTTTGTTGAGTCATTCCAATTGACTTCCCAAGAAAAATAACAATCCTTTGTAGAATATCATGTCTCCAAAAGTCCAATTGAATTCAAGGAAGACGTACCCAAACAAGAACCCTTGAGAGAAGCTCTTCAATCAAATTGAAACCCATGTACTAGGGTTTAATGAGTAAGCCTACTTGATCGTAAAAGTAGGGACCCCCTCAAAAACCTGATTCCTATCACCCATGCTTGAAAAAACATGAAATAAATAATAGAAGCTGCAATAATTTCCATATCATCATCAACTTTCCAAGTACAATAGATCCAAGATGATAGTGTTGTCAACTAAATACAAATATTGAAAAAATTATGAATTAGGCTACGGTTGCTCAAGTAAGAGACATCCTCCATAAACGATGCAGGTGAAATGACCAAAACTAGATGATCCTGGCTCCTCGCCAAATAGCCATTAATTTTCTTAAGTTTGGGAAACCCACCCACATAAAAAGACTTTTGTGGTTACTCGTGCACCCCCAAAAAAGAACTGTCGTTCTCCAAAGCACTAGAAAATTGTATTTTGGAGGTAGCTTTATGCCCCCCCATTACTGGAAAACCAAAAGCACCACAAAAATGGCAATATGAAACCCACCACATAGAAATATGAATCCACAAAATCCAACCCAAAACTACTACAAAACCCTATAAGAAACTAGAAGAAGTGACTCAAAGGAAACCCAAAAACTTTTGCAACCCCTTTGCATGTACCACAGACAACAACCAACCCCTAACACACCCCAAAAACAAGCACAAAAAGTTTGAAATCATAGGTAGGGTCAAACCCTACCTGTGCATATAACTATCATCACCTTAATTCTCACAAGAGAATATTTTAAAGAAATCGATCAACAAAATAAACAATAATCAATACTATTTATTCAAATTTTTATGGCAAATCTTCTCTTCACACTATTATGGGAGAGGAATGGAAGTCGATGAGATCCATAAGGATCTTTGGCCCTATCCTTACTAAGGTGCTACATTAGTGAAGCTATGTTTTCTCCTAGTTTCTCATGGAAGCATTGTTGGTGGGCATGAGGATACTTTAGACATGACAACATTGTTGGCATATGCACACTCTAATGAGACATTGTAGGTTATTGAAGGTTTTGTCATTGATGGCAACCTTACAATCCTATGACACCGGCAAGGCATTCCACCGGCACTAGCAAGATCAGACTCTACACTGGCACACAGACCACCAGCACCGGCAGTGAAAGGAAGCATACCGGCACAGAAGCTGACAGGAATTTTGTTGTTAATATATTTTGTTTATTATTGTAAAATCATTGTAAGCCGACTTGGAAAGTTGTAAAATGACTCTTATATAAGAGAGATCATTGTAGAACATTTTGTAATGAGAGATAGAGGAATGTAATTAGGCGAAATAAGGTAGACCTATTATGCGAATTATAGGTTAAGGGTTTATGTAAGAAGCAGAGCAGAAACTGGTACTAGATCTGGCATTATAGATGCTATTTTGAAGCAGTACAAGACACCAGATTTATATAATCCATTTTGTAAGTCAGTGAGACTTCCTATTTTGTATTTGAGCAGTGAGCTCTAAGCACTTGGCCTTCCTGTATGTGCAGGCCCCTCTTGTAGCAGTAATATTCTCTTATTGGCCAGTAAGCAAATATTGTGGGTCACAAATCCCACCGAGGTTTTTCCCACACCGGGTTTCCTCGTTAAAATATTGTGTTATGGTGTGTTTTTCATGTGGTTGCTTTTGTCTTTGTTTATTGCATTACTTTATGTTTACCGGTACATAGTATTAATACGCCCTAGGTCCTTGGAGCCATATAAACCATCACTTAGAGATTTATTTCTTCTACATTAGCTATGGGATTTAATTATCATTGCATAAGGTGTTTATAAGGAAGGTCATTATTGGGATTTATTTATAATCTTTGGTGAATACTGTTGAGACATGGACCAGCTAGGACTCGAACCTAGGACCTTCCATATCCTGTTGGAGTGCTCTACCACTGATCTACTGGCCCCTCTTGGACTAGCCCATCGTCGGTCCGAGTGTGGCTTATTTCCAACACCAACACCCCCCCTTAAGCCACACCTCTCGTGTGCTTGGGGCTCCTAGCCTGGACCCGGCTTTGATACCATGTTGAGATTTGGACCAACTAGGACTCGTACCTAGGACCTTCCATATGTTGTTGGAGTGCTCTACCACTGAGCTACTAGCCCCTCTTGAACCAGTCCATCGTTGGTCCAGGTGTGTCTTATTTCCAACACCAACAAATACCCTTGCTACTATTATTATAAAATTTTAATTGTAATATAATAAAACCATAAATATTGTGATTGGAAAAAAGGTCTAAAAGTTTCATTGTACATTTATAATAAGATTCCTATTTCTTTTTCAATGAATGAAAGTATTTAGTTTCTTCTCCATGTATTCAATTTTCAATTCTATGTATTTTCTTCTTTCATAGTTATATAGTTGGACTTTAATATATTTCTTGGCATTAACCCTATAGGTAGTAATAAACCTTGTTGGCAAATGTTGTCATTGATGTCAACTATGTCTCTTGTGGGTTGTAGATGAATAAGTTGTAGAGGTCATTATGTGTGAAATTCATGTGATCCAGGAGTGGATAGATTCTCTAAATATGTTTCATTGATTGTTTGTTCCATTGAGTTAGGTTCATGTAGGTTGTAGATTGAAAAAATGTGAAAATCCTCTGGTTGGCAGGTTTTCATTGAAACATGTTTTTTGTCTCATTGACATATGTGTTTGTCAATGAGAACTAATCTTTCATTAAGACCCTTTCTATCTCATATCAGGCTTTGTAGTTATACCAGCATTTTCATCTTTTTGGTGTGACCGATTTTTTATCTCTACGACATGAATTTCTTTCAGTGAGACTCTGTTATTCGGTAAGACCATTTTTGGCCCATGAAGATCCTATGTGTCTTTGTGACATTCTTTTTTTGGCATGACATTTGGCCACCTTGTTGACAAATTGACTTTCATTTAAATGTGTGCTCTTTGATGTACTTGTTGGCCCCACTTCATGTTTTTCGTGTGGCTTAAATTTGTTGGCTTGTTCAGGTTGAGTTGGTTGCATGTGGGTCCCTTTATTCTGTATGCTCAAAGTGTTTCCGCCATTTCATGGTCAAAAGTTTGTTTCAAATTTTAACCTCTGTGAAACAACAAAAAGGGTTATGTCTGCAAGACTTTTCACCATTTCACCAAGATATAAATGTTGAAAAGTCAAGTGTTGGTGAAACTAGGAAAGTGAAATGGTTTTCACCATTTCGCAGGTTGCTATGACATAAATGGTAAACTGGCTGCAAAATTGCAAAAAGGATAAGTGGCCAACAGAAGAGTTAACTATTTTTCTATTTCACCATTCAAATATTTTGTTGACCAAGGCTTCTTGAGAAATAGCGAAAAGAGGATGTATTGACCGCACGACTAAGGAAAGATGGACATCACCATTTTACAGGGTTGATTAAGTTGGCTTCCAGTGGTTTAGAGAAATAGTGATAGGGTTTATGGTCACTATGACAATGAAACTCTCTCGTCGATAAAATCCTAAATACAGATTTTGATCAAATAGGGAGTTTTGACACCATAGGAGTAGTCTAATAGACATATGGTCCAAGTGGATGGGTTGATCATGGTTGACTGGATGATAGGGAAGGAGTTACAGACCACGTAGAATATACAAAATGATTAAGTTTCCTTCAGGGGGAAATGACATCTTTCTTGCATAGATGGTTTTCATAAATATTCCAAATGAAGTAGTTTGTGTTCCAATCAAGCAGATTGTTGGATGAAACAAAAAAACAACTGTACTTAATGAAGAACCACTTTTTGATGGTTGAGTGGCTTGAGATGATGTACAAAGAGGATATCAGATCATATAAGCATACCAAGATTACTAAAATTAGTAATTTGGATACAGGGAATGATCAAAAGATGGGAAGGATGCATTTAATGAGTGTGACCAATGTAAAACAAATAATCAAATCTTTTGCTATTGTGATCCCTCAGAAGTTAAAAGAACTATTTTTAAAATTTGGTTTGGACGAAAAAATATTAAGCATACAAATATGATCGAATGAAGAGGTGGTTTATGAGATTTGATAGTTGTAGATGACGTAGCTAAGTTGGCAGAGAAAAACAAGTGGATAATGATAAAAAATAGAGAAGGGCATTCAGATAAAAAGAGTTGTTGAAGGGCAAAGATAGGAGAGCGTTCAATTGCAAAGAGTGAAATAGAGATCATTGAAAAGAGACAAAGTAATTGACTAAGTGAAGAAGAGAGGAGAGAAGTATCATTATCAGAGATTGAAGACAATTAGAGGAAGAAGACTTGAAGGCAGAGAATATACTTCAGAGGGGAAACATCTTAGAAGTGTATTAAGCTCATAAGGGTTACAAAATTCATTTCTAACAAGGTTATTCATTGTAATTGTTCATCTTATTGAGTCATTGTAATCCTTTGAGTGGGTGCTCAAAGAAAGGGTAGGTTCTCCTTGAGTAAGTGCTCAAAATTTAGGGTTTGGTGCTCCTTGGGTTTGTGCCCAAATCTTTTTTGTAATCAGATTATCTTTTGCGAGGGTGGATTGGAGCAGTAGACTCCAGTAGCTATTCTCACCAAGGTTTTTCCCACATTAGGTTTTCCTCATAAATCCTTATGTTATATGATTTGTTCTTGTGTGTGTATTCTCTTAAAAAAATTGTATTTTCATTTGTGTTTGCACACATCGATTTAAAATTTTAGAATGTCACTGATTCACCCCCTCTCAATAATCACTTGTATTTTTCAATTCGTATCAGAGCCACAGGTTCCCTTATAGAAAATATTTCTCTAACTTGGATAGGTACTATTTAGTGAACACAATGGCAAGAAATGAATCTTCCTTAGCTAAGGTACCTATGTTTGATGGCACCAACTATGCCTTCTAGAGTAGAAGGATGCAGACATACTTGTCTTCCCTTGGATATGATGTTTGGATGTCTGTGAAGAATGGATACACTGTCCCAGCCACTCCTCCTACTAACCCTGATGCTAAGAAGGAATATAAGCACAATGCCAAATCAAGGCATGCTATCCTTAGTGGACTACCAAACACAAGATTTGTCAAAGTCATGCATTGCACATTAGCCAAAGAAACATGGGACAAGATGCAAAGGATCTATGAAGGAGATGTTAAGGTAAAAGAAGCCAAATTACAAAATCTTAGAGCTCAATTTGAAAGTCTAGAAATGAAAGAGGAAGAGAAAATAGATGATTATCTACAAAGGGTAGATGAAACTATAAATGTAATAAGAGGTTGTGGAGAAGACACTTCAGATGAATTCCTAGTCAAAAAGGTGCTAAGATCACTTACATCTAAGTATGACACTAAGGTCTCTACTATTGAAGAAGCTAAATATTTAAAGAATTTCTACATGGATGAGATAGTTGGTTCCTTAACAGCTTATGAAATGAGAACAATGAGTGGTGAAACTTCAAATAGAGAGGTTTCCTTCAATACTACCAAGAAAGGGAAGGAGGTAGATACTAGTGAAAAAGAAGATGAATCAGACACTACTAAAGCTAACTTTGTCAGGAAGCTCAAGAAAGGCTTACGGAAATACAAAGATAAACTTCCATTCAAATATTTCAATTGTGGTAAGATTGGACATTTTGTTGCTAAATGTCCATATGGAGAAAAGGGAGATGATGAGAATCAAAATGTGAAGAGCTTTAGTAAAGGAAAGGTGAAGAAATATTTTAAACCAAGGAGAAGAAATTTTAGAAGGGAGAGAAACCTCTACATAATGGAAAGTGATGTCACTGATGAAGAAAGTGCGTCTGATGTGTGCTACAGTGAGGATGAAAGACAAATCAACCTGTTTATGGCACAAAAAAAATTGGATAAGAAACATATGACTAGTGATGATGAGGTGGAAGTTGAAGCTGACGTATATCTTGAAGGTGAACTTGTGAGTGCACTTGAAGAACTCAGAAAAGTAAGGAAGGAATACAAAATTTGTAGGAACGTTGTTGCTAAGAAACAAGGACAATTGAATAAGTGTCTTGAAGAGTCTATCCTCAATATTGTAAATTTGAAAATACAATTAGGGGAAGCCAAAAGAATTCTTGAAGTGTCAAGACCAGACTTGGAAGCTAAAGAAATTGAATATCAAAAATTGGAGCAAGAAGTTGTGACTATTAAAAAGGAGCTTGAGAAGTGCCAAGATGATATTAAGACAACAATGAAGTATGAGAGAAACACTAATGACTCCACGGGCTTAGGATATGATGTTGGTCAAAGTTCCAACAATAAAAACACTTCTAAAAAGGACATACATTTTGTTTCTTCTAGCAAGAGGGGCAAGAACAGACTCTCACAGTTAGCAATGTTACAAAGAAGACCTATGGTGTTTCTTCTACAAAGATTAAACAATCTAATCCAAAGGATAAAGTTAGGATGGATGATGATGGCTTCACAAAATTCAAGGACACAAGGAAGAGATCACGAAGACCAAGACATGTTGTTCCAAGGAGAAAAATGAGAAACAACTTCAACAATGACTGGTGTGTACCTCAATTTCATGGCTATTATTACAAATGTAATACTTATGGCCATAGAATTGCAGAATGTGGGCTTATGTGTAGGCCTCCTCCTAGTTATGAAAGTAAAAATCCTTTTGTTGTTCTTATAGATGCCAATGTCATGTGTCATCATTGTAATGTTATTGGTCATAAAAGTTATGAGTGTATGATATATAGATTTTAGTCCTATGTCAGCCCCTCAAGTTCATCATTCAATAGGAATGTCAAATGTTATTATTATCTAAATATTGGAAATTTAGCAAAATATTGTAAACTTAGAGTGGATAAATAAAAGAAGAAAATGTCAACCTTGGAACTAAAATTAAATTCAGATTAGAAAACAATAATAAAGAAGAAGAAAGAACCAAGACAAGTTTGGGTAGAAAGAAAAAAAGATAAGGCCGAGTCAAGTTTGATTGTCCAAACTGCCCTACATGCAAAAAGAAAGAACTTATAGGTAGTAGACAATGGCTCCTCCAACCACATGATTGTTGACAAGAAAATGTTCATTAAGCTGGAAGATTGGAATGGAGGCCCAATTAGGCTTGGAGACAACTCTTCAATCAAAATAAAAGGCAAGGGTACACTAAGCATAGATGGAAAATTAAAATCTCATGATGTATATTATGTGGAAGGTCTAAAACATAATATGCTAAGTGTAAGTCAAATGTGTGATAAAGGATACAAGTTTACATTTGACTCAAAAGAATGTGAGATCAGAAAAGAAAGCAATGGAAAATTAGTTGCATAAAGCAAGAGGACTGACTGTAATGTATACGACTTGAAAGAATGCTTTGAATCCCAATGCATGATGGGACATGTTGATGAAATTTGGTTGTGGCATAGAAGGTTAGGACACATTAATTTTTACAATCTTGTCAAGGTGAGTAAGAAAGGTTATGTAAGACACATACCTCAGATTATTAAACCAGCAAGCATTTTTTGTGATGAGTGTCAAAGAGGAAAGAAAACTAGAGTGAGTTTCAAGACCAAATAATACTCTACTACAAGGCCTTTGGAACTTGTACATACTAATTTGTGTGATCCAACTAGAACAAGAGCACTAAATGGTGAGAAATACTCTATGCTGATTATTGATGATTTTTCAAGGATGACATGGGTGACTTTCCTGCAAGACAAGTCTCAATCTTTTGAAAGATTCAAAAATTTTAGGAAAATGGTTGAAAGAGAAAGTGGATATAAGTTGAAATGTCTAAGATCGGGCAGAGAGGAAGAATTCACATCAAATGAATTTGAAGAAGGCATGGAATCAAAAGACAATATTCAGCCCCTAGGACACCACAACAAAACGGTGTTGTGGAGAGATAGAGTAGGACAGTCAAGGAGATGGCAAGAACTATGTTAAATGACTCTAATCTACCTGATGTATATTGGAAAGAGGAAGTACATATAGTTGTATATACATTAAACAAAGTTCACTTGAGGGTAAATAGAAAAATGACTCCCTATGAAATTTGGTATGACAAGAAGCCCTCGGTAAAATACTTCAAGGTGTTTGGAAGTATATTTTTCATCAAAAGAGATGAAGATGGTTTGGGAATTTTTGAGTCAAGATGTGATGAAGGTATCTTCTTGGGGTACTCAACTCATAGTAAGGCCTACATATGCTTCAACAAGAGGCTAAAGAAAGTGGTTGAAAGTGTACATGTGAGAGTGGATGAGGATTTGCACAAAGGTAAATAAATACTAAATCGGATTGAAGGATCATATGTAGAAAATGAAGAGAAATCTGAAAATGAAGAAGTTCCTAGAAAAGAACCTAATAGGTATGTACAAAAGAACCATCCAGAAGAACAAATCATTGGCAATAAAAATGAAGGTGTACAAACTAGGAGAAGACATGCTAGAAATAATGAGCAAATTAATTTCTACCTTTTGACTAAAATGGAACCAAAGAATTATGATGCATCCAACAAGAGTGAGAAGTGGATAAAATCTATGGTGGAAGAGCTGCAACCAATAGAAAAGAACAACACATGGGAATTAGTTCCTAGACCTATTGATAAAAATGTAATTGGGAATAAATAGGTCTATAGGAACAAGATGAATGAAGAAGGCAAAGTGATAAGAAACAAAGCCAGATTAGTATGCAAGGGATATGCTCAAGTTGAAGAAATAGACTTTGAGGAGACATTTGCACTAGTTGCAAGACTTGAAGCAATTAAAATATTTCTAGCATTTTCAGCATACAAGGGATATAAAGTATACCAAATGGATGTTAATTCTACATTCCCTGATGGAAACTTAGAAGAAGAGGTATACATAGAGAAACCTGAATAATTTCAGCTACATGAAGATGAGAACTTTGTATGTAGATTGAGAAAAGCATTATATGGTCTAAAGCAGGCACCGAGAGAATGATATTCTAGGTTGGATAAGTATCTACATCAGAAAGGTTTCAAAAAGGGGTGTTATGATAGCAACTTGTTTATCAAAACTTATGGAAATCTTATAAACATAGTGGTTGTATATGTAGTGGATATTATCTTTGTAGGAAATAAAGATGCCCTATGCAAAGAGTTTGTTGATCAAATGCAATCTGAATTTGAGATGTCATTGCTAGGAGAGTTGTCAAATTTTCTTGATTTGCAAATATCATATCTAAACAAAGGTATATTTATTTCTCAAACCAAATATGCTAAGGATGTGTTGAAGAAATTCCAAATGGGTGACTGTAAGTCAATTAGTACCCCCATGGTGACTTGACGCAAAACAAGCAATAATGATGAGTCACCTAGTATAGATTAGACTTTATACAGATCCATGATTGGAAGCCTATTGTATCTAATTGTCTCAAGACATGATATAGTTCAAGCAGTGTGTGTGGCTGCAAGATTTCAAGCAGCTCCTAAACAATCGCATGTCAATCCAATAAGGAGAATATTCAAGTATCTGCAGGGAACACTTAATTATGTCTTATGGTATCCAAAGAAAGGACATTTCACTCTACAAGCCTATACTAATGTTGATTGGGTAGGATGTGTAGATGATAGGAAAGGCGCCAGTGGTAGAGCTTTCTTCCTTGGAGACAGGTTAGTATCATGGTACATCAAGAAGAAAGAGTCAATTTTATTATCAACTATTGAAGCTTAATACATTGCAGTTGCCACATGTTTCTCACAAGTATTATGAATGAAGTAGACACTCAAGGAAATTTAGGTAGAGATTTTTGACCCCATTCCTATCATGTGTGACAATTCAAGTGCTATAAATATATCAAAGAACCTCGTCATGCATTCTAGGACAAAGCACATTGCAATCAAGTATCATTTTCTCAGGGAAAAGGTTGCAAAGAAAGAGGTACAAGTTGAATATGTGTGCACGGGTGAACAAGTAGTTGATATCTTCACTAAGAAACTACCAAAAGACAACTTTGAATATCTGAGACAAAAATTAGGTGTTATCCCACCCTCCTTCACAACTTAAGTGTGTTTATGAAGTCTGTGGTTCAGGGGGAGCTTATTGTTTTACACTTTTTTCCTTTGAACCTCATGCTTAGTCTTAGGGGGATATCAAAAAAAATTATAAGCAGTATGGGCACCGCTTGTTATATTATAATAATGGTTCATCTAGCTTTCAGGTGGTACACATAGTCCAAATGTATGCACACAGAGATGGTCAAAGGGGGAGAATGCACATTTCTAGTAGACTACTAATATTTTTGTTTCTCAAATGGGGAGAAGAACAAGTATGAGTGTGTTCTCTGGCAGTCCCTTTGTCATTTTTATCAAAGGGGGAGAAGATTAAATCTGAGTGTGTTGACATCAATACCAAAGGGGGATACTGTTGGCAAATATTATCATTGATGTCAACTATATCTCTTGCATGTTACAGATGAATGAATTATAGAGGTGGTTGAAGAGGACATATATGTGAAATCCATGTGATCTAGGGTTAAATGGATTCTCTAAATATGTTGCATTGATTGTTTGTTTCATCGGGTCAGGTTCATGCAGGTTGCAGATTGAGAAAATGTGAAAATCCTCTGGTTGGCAGGTTTTCATTAAGATACGTTTTTTGTCTCATTGACATATGCGTTTGTTGATGAGATCTGGTCTTTCATGAAGACCCTTTTTGTCTCATATCAAGATTTGAAGTTATACTGACATTCTATCTTTCAGTGTGACCAAGTTCTTGTTGGCAACAACAAGGAAGGAAAACTGAGAGCGGGGCGTGAATCAGTTTTCACCAGATTAAACAAATTACGCACAATCTCAGATATGATCAACTGCAACAAAAAAAAGATAACAACAATAACAACAACACACGTGACACCAATATTTTTGAAGTGGAAAACTTGGTTAAGGGGAAAACCACAGTGGGAACCTACCCATAATGAGATGATACTCTGCAGTAGTATGTGTAAATATTACAATGGGGAATGCACAAACATTCAACCACACTGCCTAGAGCTCATTGCTCAAATTACAATGACCCAGAAGGCTACAACCCTTAGGGAAGGTTCACTACCTTACAAAGATATTCGGACTACAATCCGGCAAAGATGAATTGCAAAAATAGCATCTGCTAATGTCTGATCACAATTTTGGTTAAGCTCATATGTCTACCTTTCACCAATCTCACCTTAATACACCACACCAAAAGATAAATTCACTTGATCACACG
Source organism: Cryptomeria japonica (assembly GCF_030272615.1). Classification (NCBI taxonomy): domain Eukaryota; kingdom Viridiplantae; phylum Streptophyta; class Pinopsida; order Cupressales; family Cupressaceae; genus Cryptomeria; species Cryptomeria japonica. Next base: position 478,077,732 of record NC_081407.1, on the reverse strand, counting down.
TACACCACTCTTTAATAATGCAAAATCAACAACCAAATCTACACCAAACCACCAATTACACCCATTTATACAAATCATCAACCTTTACTACAAGGTTGGCCAAACCCTTAACACCTAATTACAAAATTACATCACACAATACATAAATCAACCACCAAACCAATAAAATGTCATAGGCAACATAGAATGGACCTAAATCAACTCCTCAGACATGCACCACCACCAAAAATCTCACCAAGATCAACCGCAAGGCGTTACACCACAACAAATACTGCATAACATGAAGAATATCACCAGACCCATAAAATCATCAAAAACATGTACAATGTTCGATGCAGGCCATCAAAAAAAATAGGACATGATTAGGAAATACCAACAATCACATTAGAATCATCTAAATAGTTGCACCAACACCACTTGTTCAAATCTTCATCGATCAACATGCCACAACTCAGGAACACTTAGCAGCAACAACTCAGACAAGAAAGATAGCTTGCAGAGCGTCAAATCACGAACCATCTAAAATGAAGATACACATGAACATCCCAAAAACTCTCCCAAACAATCTCCCAAATCTGCAACATAATATATGACCATACCATAGCACAACGGATCAAACACCAGAACACTGTAACGTTGAAAACCAATCTCCATACCGGAATACATAGCATCATGGAATCAATAAAGAATGAAGTATCTCTAGTTGATTCATCATAGAAAACAAATAAACTAACCAGATCAACTCGCTGCAATCACCAAATCACCAAAATATTTCTCTGCAACACCAAAACACGAGAATATGTTGACATCAATGACAACAACATATCCTAGCAAAAGCAATATCCAACAATCTCCCCCTCTGGAATTGATGGCAACGTATGAATGTGAAAAACAATCAATGCCAAGGAATAAATCAACACCAGCAAAATCCAACAAACTCCCCCTAAGATCATGCACACAAAGGCAGTTTATCACATGCTTCTCTCAACCTTTGACAACAATGCCAAAGACATAAACTAATCGAGCTTCTCTCTCCAAACTAGATAATCTCTCCCCCTTACGATAAATTCACAAATCTAAACAACAGACTGACTACCCCAGCTGAGTAGCAACACCAACTCATCAACTTGGATAAGAAGATAATACTATGAAGTCTACCATATTGATGCATCTTCATGCACCTTGTTCTCATCAAGAGGGGAAGAGACCCCTAACTTGTCACTCAAATACACAAATGTATCTTTAGACAAAGTCTTAGTAAAAATATCTGCAATATGATACTTTGCAGATACATACTCCAGTTTAACTTCCTCATCGCTAACTTTCTCCCTCAATAAATGATACTTAATTGATATATGCTTTGTTTTAGAGTGCAGTACCGGACTATTGGAAATATTAATAGAACTTTAATTGCCATAATAAATAATAGTAGGCTCATCATGCACAACACTAATGTCTTTTAGTATCTGCTTCATCTAGATTACCTGAGTATAGTTTCTAGAAGCACTAATGTATTCAGCTTCAGCAGTAGATAGAGATATAGCATCATGTTTCCTACTTGTTAGGCCCAATATGGAAAGCTAATGTACTGAGAGGGGAGGGGTGAATCAGTACTAAAAAACTTTTCTTGAATAATAACTTTACTGTTATGCATAAACAGAATAGTGCAGTAACATAAAATAAAGTTAAAGCAAATAGATAACAATCATACATGATTCACTCCATAACACATATATTTTCGTTACGCAGAAACTCTTGGTTAGAGAGAAAAATTGCAGTGGGGATGGCACCCACAACTTCACTACTACAATAATAAAGAGTGCTCAGTTAGAGCTACATTTTAGCTATTTATGTTAGCTTACCTTGTTAGGAGTAACAAGATCTGTTAGATCTACCTTGCTAAAGGATTTTACAACATTTATTCTGAATGCTACACCTGGTTAGAGGCTTTACAATTTATAGACTTGATTAGAGTCTTTTACCCCGTTAAAGGTTTCTCTTTCAACTTCACAATATTACAATAAAATCATTACAAATATCTGCAACTTTACATCTGAAATGTTATAGCAGATTCTATATGCTCAGAATAGATTACCTTGCTTATAGCATACCTCGGTAACCCATATAGTAACTCGGTAAACCCTTCTGTTTACTTTGTTCTTTGACTGTTCTTTGAAAACCTTCTCGGTGACCTCTGTGTCTCTATAACAGTCTTCTTACACACATATAAACCCTTAACTCATGTTGTATAAATAGATCTCTTAAGATGGTGATCTAATTCATTGCTTCGATCTTACAAACATGATTCCTCGAATGAATAACTATACAAAATATTTCATTGGTTAGATTGATCTCAAAATCATACACAATCTTTTAGTACAATTTCCAATGTAATAATGGTTAGATGTCCCTCGATCTTGTAACATGTTTTCATATGCATGTCCAGGTTCAATGTATCTGGTAACACATTTCACTCGGTGTGTCATCTTTGCTGCTCGGTAGACATAAAAAGATACTCGGTAGACAGATCGGTGTATACTGCGTTCTATGACTGCTTTCCTCTGTAACCGACTAGACTGTGCATACCGACTTCTCTGTGTATACCGACTGCATGATTTGGTAGTGTTAACCAACTAGAGTATATAGTATGACTTTGAATATAAAAACTAATGGCAACTTGATAAGTAGTAACACTACTTGCCCATGAAACCAACATCCCCAAAAAGAAAGCCCCACCAGTAGTGCTCTTCAGGTCATCTACATCACTTGCCCAATCAACATCAGTATAGGCACATAGCATGAAATCATCATTCTTCAGATACCACAACCCATAATCAAAAATTTCCTTCAAATATCTGAAAATCATCTTCACAACAGTAGCATGAGTCTCTTTAGGATCAACTTGAAATCTAGCACAAATATTTACGGCATGCATGATGTCTGATCTAGTTTGAGTCAGGTACAACAGTCCACCAATCATAGATTTGTAAAAGGTCTAATTAAATTTTGAGATTCGTCTTTCTTAGAAAACTTGTATCTAGTCACCATAGGAGTTACAACAGGTTTAGAATCAGCTAACCCAAATTTGTTCAACAGTTCCTTCACATACTTAGATTGAGAAATGAAAATTCCTTTACCAGTCTATATAATCTGCAATCCTAAGAAGAATTTCATCTCACCTATCATAGACCATTTTGCATGTCATCAACAAAATTCATACTCAAATCATCATCTCTAAAAATAATATCATCCACAAAACACTTTAACAAACAAAATTTTATCATTCTCAACTTTAAAGTATAAGTTAGTGTTAGCAACACCTTTACAAAATCCCAACTTCATCAAATACTTATCTAATCTATCATACCAGGCTCTAGGGGCTTGCTTTAGTCCATACAATGCTTTCTTCAATTTGCATACCGTGTCTCCTTCATCTGATAATGAAAATCCTTCTGGTTGCTCAATGTAGACTTCCTCCTCAAGATCACCATTCATAAAGGATGACTTGACATCCATCTGATATACCTCAAAATTCTTGTAAGAAGCAATCTAACAACTTCAATTCTAGCTACATGAGGAAAAGTTTCCTCATAATCAATACCTTCCATCTGAAAGCATCTCCTACATACCAATATTTCTTTGTTTCTTACCACTTCACCGACTTCATTCAATTTATTTTGGAACATCCTTTTAGTGTCGATCACATTCTTGTCTTTAGGTCTCTGAACAATATCCCAAGTGTTATTCTTCTCAATTTGATTCAATTCTTCCTCCACAACTTTTATCCAATTCTCATCCTTACATGCTTCAGAAACATCTTTAGGTTCAATCTTATAAATCAAGCATGTCTCTTCAGCAACAAGTTTTCCTCTAGTCATCGCACCTTTGTTCTTATCACTAATAATCTAATTTTCAAAACTATTCAATTTAACATAACTTGGAGTCTTCTAATTATTCTGATTCTTAGCCTGTTGAACTTCTTCACCAGTAGCAAAAATATCCAGATTAACTATCTCTATCAGAGCAATCTTCTTCAGGATCTCAGTCTGTGTAGGTTTAGAAACAATATCCTGATCATCAATCTCATATCCGTATGCTTTGATCTGTCTCCCAAAACATTCATCTACCTTCACTTTTTCACTTTCCATTATTTCTTCAACCTCTTATTGCAACATTGTTAGGCATTTCTCTTAGTAGAATATCCCAAGAAGATTCCTTCATCACATCTTGCTTAAAACTTTCTTATATCCTCATCTCTTTTGATATAAAATTTTCTTCCAAAAATTTTTAAATATCTAACTATAGGAACATGACCAAACCATAGCTCATAAGGAGTCTTACCAGAATCACTTTTATATGCACCCAGTTGAATGTGTAAACAACAGTGCTAACAGATTCTTTCCAAAAGGTTTGCACAACATTTCCTTCAATCAACATCATTCTAGTAGCATCCAAAATTGTTCTATTCTTCCTTTCAACAACCCGATTCTGTTGAGGGGTTCTAGGAGCATATAATTATCTTCTAATACCATTCCTCTCACAAATGTATCAAATTCACCAGACATGAATTTGACTCCTCTTAGATCTCAAGCACTTCAGCTTCAACCATGTCTCAGTCTCCACCTTTACTTTGAATATCTTGAATTTCTCCAATGCTTCTGATTTCTCCCTTAGAAAAGTCACCCTTGTCATTCTAGAGTAGTCATAAATAAGCAACATGAAATACCTATCACACTATATTCTTCTCACTCTCATAGGACCACACAAGTCAGTATGCAGAAGATCTAATAGTCCATTAGATGTATACAACTTATGATGTAGGAGAATCCTTGGTTCTTGGCAATCTTGCATCAACCAAAAACATTTCTTTTCAGTTTGTTTTCTATTTTGCAATTTCAACATTTCTTTCTATATTTTCTTGGATTTTCTCACTAGATCTTACGGAGTTGGATTTTGATTATGGACATGATCATCTTCCTTATTCTTAAGCTATGGAGCATTAGGATCATTTTCCAACAAGTTATCGATTTTGAATTTTGAGACAGTTTTTAGGCTTAGAACACCAGAGCCGCTTGGACCTATTTACTATTGGTGTGTCTTGTAGATCCTTTTAACAGCTTGTGGAGCCCCAACTTGTTACAAGCTAGGGTTGTCGTTGCACCAAAAGATCGACCTGTCAATGCCTGATACAACCACTAGACTTATAGAATCCATTGGAGGTTGTTAAACCATGTCACGAATCCTGGGAGGGATGCTGGCCCACTGCCAACAATCCCCCTCCCAGTGTCACTCATTGCAACCTACGTGATTCGAACCTGTGACCAAGCTCTGATACCACTTGTTACAAGCTAGGGTTGTCATTACACCAAAATATCAACCTGTCAATGCCCGATACAACCACTAGAGTTATAGAATCCATAGGAGGTTATTAAACCATGTCACGAATCCCAGCGAGGGATGCTAGCCCACTACCAACACAACTTGTTGATTCCAATGTTCCTTGGCGTGTGGCTGACCTTCCCTTTGATCCACACTTGATCCTTTGGATTTTCTATAGGAATCTCTTTGGCGGAGGCCAACTTGTTGTTTTTACACGTTTGATCTTGTTCTCAGACATTTGATCCCTTTTGGGCTGACCGAATCTCCCTAAATCATATAAATCATTGTAATTGAGCATTATAATTCATTCTAGAGAAGTTAGAAGATAGATCTTAATATTTAGAGGTCTAATGTTGATCAATTCTGTAATTGAACATATATGTGGTGGGTCAGTGAGCCAAATCTTGTAACCCAAATGTTACTGGTTATCTGTAATCATTTTTCATGATCTAATTCATTTAGTTCTGCATTGCCTCCATCACATCCTCTCATTTTTGTTGTGTTTACTCTTGCTGCCTAGTATGGATTGATCTCTTTAAGGTCCCTCCTAACCAGTGACTACATCAAGTGGTATCAAAGCGAGATTCCATTCTGGAGATTGTGTTGTCTTGAGAATCTTGTTGTGGGGTGGTGGACTATGGATCCAAATTACAACTGTAGAGGACTTGCATGAAGATGGTGTGAAGAGGAAATAGGAATGGTGGAACACGTGGGAATGAAAACCCTATTGTGATGGAAATGTTGAGAGGAATTGCAGCCTAGTTAGAAGTCATTGAAACAGCCTAGAGAATGATGTATAAATGATGAACAGTTAGTACCAAATCGGTATTGAGAGGGGGGTGAATCGGTACAGACAAAAACACTTTTCCTGAACCAGTTTGACTACACACACTAAACTTTGACTAGTAAGCAATAACACTGGTCTAAATCAGATTACTACCGGTAAAACACAGTGAGAATGTGAAAGACATAAACCAGTAACCCTTAGCTTTCCATACAATGTAATACCTCATCTCCACTTCACCCTTATGCATAAACAAGTAATTAATCATCAAAAATATAACGACTACTAGTTCAACATATTTTACGAGTTTGACATAAAACACTAAACCATCACATGAAAGGCATCACACATGACACACTGATTTTTCACGTGGAAACCCAACTGGGAAAAACCACAGTGGGGATGAATACCCACAAGTTGTTCTTGAACTCTTTTGAAGTTCACTATGTTAGGAGCCTAGTCTGGTTAAAGACTATTACAATAGGTTCTGCTAGGAACTGATCTTGCTAGGGATCACCCGGTTAAAGGTTATAACCTTGTTAAAGGTTACCTCGCAAGAGGATTTCAAGAACTCATTGAATTGAGTCACCTTGTTAAAGGATTTACACAAAAGTCTGTTAAAGCTACCAGGTTAAGGGATTTTCCAACTGCTAAAATGATTAGAAGTCAACAAGTAATACACTAATCTGATAACAGCACTCAATGCCAAGGTAGATCTACTTTAGCTCCTTTTCTTCTCCAATCACACTCTGCAGGTATCAACACACTTCTCCAGTCTGGCAAGAATCAAGTATCACTCACTGGGATACACACATAACATTTGCCAACAACTTCAAAATGAAAAACATCATCGACCTTATAGGAAATAGATAGGTCGGCAGCATAAACCCTAAACCCTAAACATTTAGGTTTTACAATCCATTCGGTTCAATCCTGACCGTTAATCACATTGCATCGAATACAACAGTCTTAAATAGATCTCAAGACATTCTCCAACATTCATTCTTTGCCACTTCAGGAAGCTGATAACTCATCACGCGCTCTCCACCATTTACAGAGACTTCGCACATTCCCGAGGTAGATAGGATTGATCTCCATGCAAGATCCTCAAGGAAATCCTTCATGCGCACAAGGCTGATGTGGCAACCCTTATCTAGTCTTCATTACAATGCTAACTCATCACAAGATGTCATCGGTTGAATCACAAAATCTTGGAATGCATCAACCAGAAACCCTAAAGCTGAGACTACCAACCGGTAGTCATGCCAAATGAAACCCCGATACAAAATTTCCATTTATTGGTTCTCATTCCAACATACCGGTTCACCTTAATCAAACATACCGCTTCACTTTTTCATAAATACCGGTTTACATCATCATACCGGTTCACCTTGATCAAACATACCGCTTCACTTTTTCACAAATATCGGTTTACATCATCATACCGGTTCACTTGCTAGTTTGCTACTACAACATACTGGTTCATACTTTAGCATATTGACATCAATGACAACATACAATATCATCATGTCATCATGCTCTGCACATATGCCAACAGAGAAGAGGCTGACATATTGAAGATGTGAGTGGAAATGAGGAAGAAGAATCCCCGACGGAACAAGTGGAAAATCCATTAACGATCAATCAAGAAGAACAGAGGTTCTTGAGGGTTTTGAGTAGGGTGAATACCAAACCATATTTTACCCCACTGGAGTATGATGGAAATTTGGATTCGGATGAATTAATGGATTGGATATCGAAGATGGAGAAGTATTTTCATTTTCAAAACATCGTAGAAGAAAGAAAGGTGAAATATGCATGTACCCAGTTGAAAGGTCATGCATCTCTTTGGTGGGAACATTTGTAGGTTGATAGATAGAGAAGAGGTAAAGAGAAGATCAAATCATGGGAGCAGATGGTTGCCAAGTAAAAATCAAAGTTTATGCCAGCTAATTATCAAGTAAATATGTTCTGGAAGTAGCAGAACTTGAAGCAGAAAGAATCTAGCGTAAAGGAGTATACCGAAGCATTCTACAAGTTGAATATCATGTCTAGACATGTTGATGATGAGGTTGAACAAGTTGTGAGATATTTGAATGGATTGCGAATGTCTATAAAATATTAACTTAGTTTGATCAAATTGCAGAGTGTTGAAGAATCTTACCAATATGCCCTAAAATTAGAAGAGAAGTTGAACAAAAGACATGAGCATAGACAAAGAAGTAGAGGTAGAAGATTTTCCAGAGGAAGAGGATATTATAGAGGAAGAGGATATTCTAGAGGAATAGGATATTTTGGAGGAAGAGGATATTTTAGAGGAAGAGGAACTTGTACAGATCAAAACAAGGACAAGGAAGTAAGAAAAGATGGTAATTCATACCGAAAGGATGACATAAGACAAGATAAGAGAGTATTTAGAGGAACTTTCTTTAAGTTGTGGAGGAGAAGGACATTGTGCCTTTGAATGTAAGAAGATTGGGAGGACAACCTTGGTGGAAGAAAGCCCCACCAAATCAGATAACAAACTAGAAGATGGAGAACCGTTGATGATAAAGAGAACTTTATGTCATACCGAAGAGGATGAAGAGCCCTTGCATAGGAGAATTATTTTCAAGAACAGATGTAAGGTATTTAGTAAGTGTTGGAAAGTAGTTATTGATAGTGGTAGTTTAGATAATATTATCTCAGATTAAATGGTGAGTAAATTGAAGTTGGAAAGATTGAAACACTTTAAGCCTTATCAGATAGCACGGATTCAGGATGATCATAAGTTGTTAGTAAGTGAGAAATGTTTGGTGAAATTGAAAATTGGGAATTATCATGATGAGTTTTGTGTGATATTATGCCTATGGACATTTGTCACCTTTTGTTGGGTAGACCTTGGTAGTTTGATAGACATGTAATACATTATGGGAGAAATAACATATACACTATTATAGTGAATGGGATGAAACAAACCTTGTTACCCTTGGAGGAACCCCTGAAGAGTGAAGTCTATATGATTGCTAGAATCTGTTTGGTGGATGGAAGGAAATTTTTGGATGTAATGAGATATGAAAATGTGTGTTTTTCCTTGGTTCCTAAGAAGACTAGCAATCCAAAGCATGAAGAATAACAGTCGAAGGAGATAAAATAATTGTTGACAAATTATGAAGACATCATTTCAAATAATGTGTCTTATGGATTACAACCTATGAGGAGTATCAGTCATTACATGGACCTGATTCTCGGAGCTAGTTTGCATAACAAAGCTACACATTGGATGACACCAATAGAGAATGAGGAATTGAATAGACAAGTATAATATTTGTTGAGGAAAGGTTTGATCAGGGAAACTTTGAGTTCTTGTGCAGTACCAACAGTGTTAGCACCTAAGAAGGAAGGAGAATGGAGGATGTGTACCGATTCTAAAGAAATAAACAAAATCATGGTGAAGTATCAGTTTCCTTTACCTAGGATGGATCACATAATGGACTATTTGAGTAGAGCCAAATACTACACAAAGATAGACTTGAAGAGTGGATATCACTAGATCAGAATTAGAGAAGGAGATGAGTGGAAGATAGCATTCAAGAAAAATGAGGGATTGTATGAATGGTCGGTGATGCCTTTTGGGTTGACTAATGCAATGAGTACTTTCATGAGATTGATGAATGAGGTATTGAATAAATTATTGGGTAAGTTTTTTATTGTATATTTGGATGACATTTTGATTTGCAGTAAGACAAAAGAGGAGCATTTGTTGTATTTAAGACAAGTTTTATAGAGGTTGAGAGAGCAGGAGTCGCTGATAAAACTAAAGAATTGTGCTTTCATGAAAGAAGAGTTAGTCTATTTGAGATTTGTGATATCTATGGATTGATTGAAGATGGACCCTGAGAGGGTAAAATAAATTTTTGAATGGCCTACACCAGAAAAAATTGGAGAGATAAGATCATTTCATCAATTGGATACTTTCTACCAGAAGTTTGTAAAAAACATTAGTTTGGTTTGTAGTACTATGGTTGAGACAATGAGAAGAGATAGGAATGGATTCAAATGGACAACCAGAGAAAACAAAAGTTTTGAATTCATGAAGCAGAAGGTCATTGAACAGCCTATGTTAGCTTTACCAGATTTCAACAAAGTATTTCAGGTGGACTGTTATGCAAGTGGGAATGCAATTGGAGCCATGTTAAATAAATAAGGGAGAGCAATAGCTTATTTCAGTGAAAACTTGAATGATTCTAGGAGGAGATATTCAGTGTATGATAAAGAATTTTATGCCATAGTTCAAGCCTTGAATAAATGGAGACATTACCTATTGCCTAAGGAATTTGTGTTGTATATTGACCATCAAACCTTGTTGTTAGTAGCAATAAAGAAGGAATACTAAGAGTGTTAGGTCCCGGAGATAACTAAGAGGGGGGGTGAATCAGTTGTCTAATAAATTCAACCAAAATTAACTTAACCAAAACTTAATGCTTAATACTGGTAAACCAAACTTTATGCCGGTAGATAGTCTTAATAGTTAATTGCATTACCAGTAAAGATTAATGCATGAAACAGAAAGACAATAACAGCCACAACACATAACACCAATATTTGTACTTGGAAACCCTGTAAGGGGAAAAACCACAGTGCAAAAACCTTACCCACAATCAGATGATACTACTGCAGATAATATCTGTGTACAATAGGGGTCTGCATATGCAGAAAGGCCAAGTGCCTAGAGCTCGCTGCTCAATCACAAAAATGAGAGTCACACCGACTACAATTGGATGATTAAATCCAATGATAATGTACTGCTCAAAATAGCATCTCCATATGCTAGATTCAGTACCGGTTTAGCTCTGATATGCCTTTACAAAGTCCTTCCTTCAACTTTCAAATGATGTATGTGTGTATAGCTCTTCTTCTTTTCACATATACTGAATTACAATCTCTTTCCTTGCATATTTTAATCTCACAAATGAGATCTTACATTTATACCATAACCTAAGACCAATTGAGTAGGTCGGCTCACTGAAAGATATTACAATAAAATCAATTACAAATAAATAAATATTTGTTGCATGATGTCAGCTTAATGCATTTACAATAATAATAAATCATCTTTATAACATGTCGTGCTGATCTGGAATAGATATACCTGTCGGTGCATATCCTGGACCCATTTGTCGGTAATAGCAAATATGCAAACTTGAATAATCCAATGAACAAATCACCAAAAAAAAGTGTCCAAACAATGTTTTCAACATAACCAAGTAGTTTCCAAGTGATTCCAAGTGTCGGTGAACAATATAACCTGTCGGTGAACCAAATACTGGTGACTCTGCATAAGTCACTTGCATGCCAGTGAACAAAACCAATTTTGCCAGTATTGATAAGTGTTGACAAGCGATTATAGGTCTTGACATCAATGACAAAACCATATCAAAATACCAACAATCTCCCCCTTTGGCATTGATGAAAACACAAGATGGAAAAACCATCAAAGTGTCAAAACAGAAATGCCAAAAATTAAAAACCAACAATCTCCCAAAGAGATCATAACCAGAAATCAAAATACATAATGTCTCTCCCAAAATTAATAATCTCTCCCCAATGGATAAAGTCTCTCCCCCTAGGAATAATATGTGTTTTCCATGTGTTTATCCATATCAATCTCTCCCCCTTTGACATCAAATGCCAAAGCAATACAAAATACCAACTCATTACAAACTATCAACTACTCCCCCTGAGAATTAGTTATCCTCATCAGAGCCGGAATATAAGATTTCTTTGTTAATTCTGGCAGTTGATGACAAACATCAATTGTCTAAGTCTCTACCAGTGGGGGTATAACCCCGAGTTGATTTCTAAGATATTCAAAAGTCTCCTTAGGCAAGGGCTTAGTGAAAATATCTGCAATCTGCTCTTTAGTATTCAAATAAACCAATTTCACTTCTTTTGCTTCAACATTCTCTTTCAGAAAATTCAATTTGATAGAAACATGTTTAGTTTTAGAATGTAGTACCAGATTCTTAGATATATCAATTGTTGTTGTATTATCACAATAGATAGTTATAGGTTCCTTGCATTTTACCTTTATGTCTTTCAACATTTGCTTAAGCCATAATACTTGTGTGCAATTTGTTGCTGCTGCAACATATTATGATTTTGTTGTTGATAAAGATGTACAACTTTGTTTCTTACTCAACCAAGAAATTAATCTGCTACCAAGAAAAAATGCTTCACCGGTGGTACTTTTTCTGTCATCTACATCTCCTGCCCAATTTGCATCTGTGTATGCACATAATTCAAAGTTTTCATCTCTAGGATACCATAAGCCAAGATTTGTAGTGCCTTGTAAGTACCGAAAAATCTTTTTTACTGCTGATTCATGATTTTCTTTAGGATTACTCTAAAATCTTGAAACAATACATATTGCATTCATAATATCAGGTCTTGTTTGTGTCAAATACAGTAAACCTCCTATCATAGACTTGTACCTAGTCGGATTAACAGGTGTTGATTCATCCCTTAGTGATAATTTGTCAGTTATAGTCATAGGTGTGCTTACCGGTTTAGAGTTCTCCATACCAAATTTCTTTAGTAACTCCTTCAAGTACTTAGATTAACTCAAGAATATACCTTTATCAGTCTATAAAATCTGCAATCCTAAAAAGAATTTTATCTCTCCAATCATAGACATTTCAAATTCTTGTTGCATTTCATTAGAAAAGTCTTTACATAATCCATCTTCTCCTCCAAACATTATATCATCAACAAAACCTTCTATAACCAAGATGCTATCATTATTCACTTTGTAATATAAGTTACTGTCAGCATTACCTTTAGAAAAACCAATCTTCAAAAGATACTTATCCAATCTAGCATACCAAGCTCTTGGAGCTTCTTCAACCCATACAAAGCTTTCCTTAACCTGCAAACCATATCTTTGTCATCTGTCAAAGAAAATCCATCAGGTTGTTCAATATAAACTTCTTCTTCAAGATCTCCATTTAGAAATGCATATTTAATATCCATCTGATATACTTTGTAGTTCTTGTGTGCTGCAAAAGCCAAAAATAATCTGACTACGTCAATTCTAGCTACCGGTGCAAAGGTTTCATTATAATCAATTCCTTCTTTCTGTGAATATCCTTTACACACCAGTCTTGCTTTATTTCTGATTACTTTGCCATCTTCATTGAATTTTTTTTTGAATACCCATTTTGTTCCAATCAAATTTTTGTCTTTAGGCTGGGGAACTAATGTCCATGTGTTATTCTTTCAATTTGTTCTAATTCTTCTTCCATAGCTTTAATCCAGTGTTTATCTTCACATGCCTCATTAATTGATATTAGTTCAAATTGAGAAATAAGACATACCTCTTCATTTGCCAGTCTTCCTCTAGTCATGACTCCTTGATACTTGTTCCCAATTATCGAATCTTCAGAGTGGTTCAATTTTACATACCGGGGTGTCTTTGTTTGTTGTTGTTCCTCAGTAACTGTGGAATTTTCAAATGATGTCAGTGTAACTGGATCTTCATTTTGTACTGGTGTATTAAATGTAGGTTTGTTTGTCAGTATCTCTGTTGCCGGTTCAGAGTCTATGTACCTTGAATTTCCTCTAAATTGTTCATCAATCTTCACATTTGTGCTCTCAACAATTTTCTGCAATCACTTGTTAAAACATTTATATGCCTTGCTCTTAGATGAATAACCAAGAAATATTCCTTCATCACTTCTAGGATCAAATTTGCCAATATACTCATCTCTTCTAATATAGCATTTACTTCCAAATATTTTGAAATATTTAAGAGTAGGAGTATTACCAAACCATAATTCATGAGGGGTCTTACCGATTTCACCTTTGATGTGAACTTTGTTGAATGTATAAACCATTGTACTCACTGCTTCTCTCCAATATATATGTGGTAGATTTTCTTTTGATAACATACTTCTAGCTGCATCCAAGATGGTTCTGTTTTTCCTCTCTACAACTCCATTCTGCTGGGGTGTCCGGGGTGCTGACAACTACCTTCTGATTCCATTCACTTCACAGAATGTATTAAATTCCTTAGATGTGAATTCACCTTATTGATCTGATCTCAGACATTTAATTTTCTTACCGGTTTGATTCTCTACCATCACCTTGAATAGCTTGAATTTCCTAAATGCTTTTGATTTCTCCCTGAGAAAAGTAACCCAACATATTCTAGAATAGTCATCAATGATTAGCTTAAAATATCTATCTCCTTGTAACCGTCTAGTTCTTGTTGGACCACATGAATTAGTATGAATTAAGTCAAGAGCATTATTGGATTTCTCTGGAATACTCTTAAAAGATGCTCTAACTTGCTTTCCAAATTGACATTCCTTACATACTGGATTGTGGGGTTTGACAATCTTAGGTAAATCTCTTATTGCCTTGGTTGTACTCATTTTCACAATGCAATCAAAATTTACATGACAGAGTCTCTTATGCCATAACCAACTTTCATCAATATGTGTAATCAAGCATGTCTTTTCACTATTGTTCAAATGAAAGATATTACCTTTAGTCTGATTACCGGTTGCAATTTCCAAACCATTTTTGTTCATGATTTTGCATTTACCATTCTTGAATTGGAATTGAAATCATTTTTCAACTAACTAACCAAAACTCAAAATATTACGCTTTAAACCTTCAACATAGTAAACATTATCAGTATTGTGCTTACCATCAAGAGATATAGTGCCTTTTCCTTTGATCAAACAAGCTTTATCATCTCCAAATCTTACTAGATCTCCATTGTATTCCTGAAAGGTTAATAATTTACTTTTATCACTAGACATGTGATGTGAACATCCTGAATCAATGATCCATTCATCCTTATCTTCAATTCTAGCTATCGGGGCCTGCTCTACTGGTTGAACAGTAGGTGTCGGTTGATCTTTTGTTATAGCAACAAAAACCCATCCATTGTCTATCAGATCCTCATCAGAATCATCAGTGACTCCTTCATCAACAAGATAACAAGATTTGTCTCTATTTTTCTTAAATTTGTATCTCTAATATTCAGGGTTAGGCTTGTATGTTCTTTTAGCTTCTTCTTTTAATATTGCCTGTCTATTAGGACACCTATATGCCATATGACCAATCTTATTGCAGTTAAAACATTTAAATGGTGCTTTACCTTCATACTTACTTCCAATAGGACTTTTAGACATTTTCCTTGCAAAAAGTGCATCAAGTTCTTCATTTTCTTTCTTGATTTCTTCAAGTTCTCTTACATAAAAGGATTTCCAATCAGATTTGTCAAATAATGATGATGCAAATGATGTTGATGCCTTGAAAGCTAAATCTATCTTTATAGTAGTACCAAATTCCTCAATTTCAAAAGCTGAAAGTTTTCCAATAAAAGTATCTATAGTTACTGATGTATTAGGCATTGTTCTCAATTCATTTATAGTAGTTACTATCATTTTATATGTTGGTGGAAATGCTCTTAAAACTTTAGAAACAATTTCATCTTCACTTAAGGTTCCTCCAAAACATTGTATACCCAAGACAATTTCATTTACCCTTTCCATAAAAGCATAAATTCTTTCATCCTCTTCCATTTTCAGATTTTCATACCTGACCCAGAAGGATTCAAGTTTTGTAATTTTGACTATGGTATCACCTTCATTAAATGTTTCCAATCTATCTCAAATAGCTTTAGCAGTAGACCTATCTGATAATCCCATGATTTGTTGATCTGACAATGCGCTCAAAAGTGCTTCTCTTTCTTTGCAATCATTTTCCTCATCTTTTCCTAAGGTTGGTGGATTAGGCTGACTGGGAGTAGCAGCAGTGTAACCATTCTTTGTAACCTCCCATATGTCTTTTCCAGTGCAATTCAGATGTGTCTCCATCT